>NC_139333.1:31946404-32176404 GCF_056507025.1 Lutjanus erythropterus | reverse complement strand
GTGCAGAGCTTAGTTTCACGTCTCTACCACCTTTCCTTCAAACGTTATCCTCCAAAAACCCATCGAGGTATGCACCAGAGTCCTCGAGGTTCTAGTTGACCCACTTCCCAACCTTGTAGAGACTCGATGGTGGTACCCTTGGATCCGGAATGTCCAAAAATGGGGGTGCAGAGCTTAGTTTCACGTCTCTACCACCTTTCCTTCAAACGTTATCCTCCAAAAACCCATCGAGGTATGCACCAGAGTCCTTGAGGTTCTGGTTGACCCACTTCCCGACCTCGTAGAGACTCGATGGTGGCACCGTTGTATCCGGAATGTCCGAAAATGGGGGTGCAGAGCTTGGTTTCAAGTCTCTACCACCATCCCTTCAAAAGTTATCCCCCAAAACCTGTCGAGGTATGCACCAGAGTCCTCGAGGTTCTGGTTGACCCACTTCCCGACCTCGTAGAGACTCGAGGGTGGCACCGTTGGATCCGGAATGTCCGAAAATGGGGGTGCAGAGCTTGGTTTCAAGTCTCTACCACCATCCCTTCAAACGTTATCCCCCGAAAACCGGTGGAGGTATGATAATGACATGGTGCTAGGGTTATAACCTAACACTGATGGCATCACAGAGCCCATGCTAGATCAAAGCACAGTGTCTGTGACGTCATCACGTTGCCTTTGATGACATCACAGCCACCTAACATTCTGATGTGTTCACTTGTGTGTGTGTGTATGTGTGTTGTGGGTGTGTGTGTGTGTGTGTGTGTGTGTGTGTGTGTGTGCAGACAAAGTTATGGGGGTGCAGAGCCTGCTTTCAAGTCTGTACCACATTCACTTCAAAAGTTATTCCACAAAAACCCGTCCAGGTATGCACCAGAGTCCTCGAGGTTCTAGTTGACCCACTTCCCAACCTTGTAGAGACTCGATGGTGGTACCCTTGGATCCGGAATGTCCAAAAATGGGGGTTCAGAGCTTAGTTTCACGTCTCTACCACCTTTCCTTCAAACGTTATCCTCCAAAAACCCATCGAGGTATGCACCAGAGTCCTCGAGGTTCTAGTTGACCCACTTCCCAACCTTGTAGAGACTCGATGGTGGTACCGTTGTATCCGGAATGTACGAAAATGGGGGTGCAGAGCTTGGTTTCAAGTCTCTACCACCATCCCTTCAAAAGTTATCCCCCAAAACCTGTCGAGGTATGCACCAGAGTCCTCGAGGTTCTGGTTGACCCACTTCCCGACCTCGTAGAGACTCGAGGGTGGCACCGTTGGATCCGGAATGTCCGAAAATGGGGGTGCAGAGCTTGGTTTCAAGTCTCTACCACCATCCCTTCAAAAGTTATCCCCCGAAAACCAGTGGAGGTATGATAATGACATGGTGCTAGGGTTATAACCTAACACTGATGGCATCACAGAGCCCATGCTAGATCAAAGCACAGTGTCTGTGATGTCATCACGTTGCCTTTGATGACATCACAGCCACCTAACATTCTGATGTGTTCACTTGTGTGTGTGTGTATGTGTGTTGTGGGTGTGGGTGTGTGTGTGTGTGTGTGTGTGTGTGTGCAGACAAAGTTATGGGGGTGCAGAGCCTGCTTTCAAGTCTGTACCACATTCACTTCAAAAGTTATTCCACAAAAACCCGTCCAGGTATGCACCAGAGTCCTCGAGGTTCTAGTTGACCCACTTCCCAACCTTGTAGAGACTCGATGGTGGTACCCTTGGATCCGGAATGTCCAAAAATGGGGGTGCAGAGCTTAGTTTCACGTCTCTACCACCTTTCCTTCAAACGTTATCCTCCAAAAACCCGTCGAGGTATGCACCAGAGTCTTCAAGGTTCTGGTTGACCCACTTCCCGACCTCGTAGAGACTCGAGGGTGGCACCGTTGGATCCGGAATGTCCGAAAATGGGGGTGCAGAGCTTGGTTTCAAGTCTCTACCACCATCCCTTCAAAAGTTATCCCCCGAAAACCAGTGGAGGTATGATAATGACATGGTGCTAGGGTTATAACCTAACACTGATGGCATCACAGAGCCCATGCTAGATCAAAGCACAGTGTCTGTGACATCATCACGTTGCCTTTGATGACATCACAGCCACCTAACATTCTGATGTGTTCACTTGTGTGTGTGTGTATGTGTGTTGTGGGTGTGGGTGTGTGTGTGTGTGTGTGTGTGTGTGTGTGCAGACAAAGTTATGGGGGTGCAGAGCCTGCTTTCAAGTCTGTACCACATTCACTTCAAAAGTTATTCCACAAAAACCCGTCCAGGTATGCACCAGAGTCCTCGAGGTTCTAGTTGACCCACTTCCCGACGTCGTAGAGACTCGATGGTGGCACCGTTGTATCCGGAATGTCCGAAAATGGGGGTGCAAAGCTTGGTTTCAAGTCTCTACCACCATCCCTTCAAAAGTTATCCCCCGAAACCTGTCGAGGTATGCACCAGAGTCCTCGAGGTTCTGGTTGACCCACTTCCCGACCTCGTAGAGACTCGAGGGTGGCACCGTTGGATCCGGAATGTCCGAAAATGGGGGTGCAGAGCTTGGTTTCAAATCTCTACCACCATCCCTTCAAAAGTTATCCCCCGAAAACCAGTGGAGGTATGATAATGACATGGTGCTAGGGTTATAACCTAACACTGATGGCATCACAGAGCCCATGCTAGATCAAAGCACAGTGTCTGTGACGTCATCACGTTGCCTTTGATGACATCACAGCCACCTAACATTCTGATGTGTTCACTTGTGTCTGTGTGTATGTGTGTTGTGGGTGTGGGTGTGTGTGTGTGTGTGTGTGTGTGTGTGTGCAGACAAAGTTATGGGGGTGCAGAGCCTGCTTTCAAGTCTGTACCACATTCACTTCAAAAGTTATTCCACAAAAACCCGTCCAGGTATGCACCAGAGTCCTCGAGGTTCTAGTTGACCCACTTCCCAACCTTGTAGAGACTCGATGGTGGTACCCTTGGATCCGGAATGTCCAAAAATGGGGGTGCAGAGCTTAGTTTCACGTCTCTACCACCTTTCCTTCAAACGTTATCCTCCAAAAACCCATCGAGGTATGCACCAGAGTCCTTGAGGTTCTGGTTGACCCACTTCCCGACGTCGTAGAGACTCGATGGTGGCACCGTTGTATCCGGAATGTCCAAAAATGGGGGTGCAGAGCTTAGTTTCACGTCTCTACCACCTTTCCTTCAAACGTTATCCTCCAAAAACCCGTCGAGGTATGCACCAGAGTCTTCAAGGTTCTGGTTGACCCACTTCCCGACCTCGTAGAGACTCGAGGGTGGCACCGTTGGATCCGGAATGTCCGAAAATGGGGGTGCAGAGCTTGGTTTCAAGTCTCTACCACCATCCCTTCAAAAGTTATCCCCCGAAAACCAGTGGAGGTATGATAATGACATGGTGCTAGGGTTATAACCTAACACTGATGGCATCACAGAGCCCATGCTAGATCAAAGCACAGTGTCTGTGACGTCATCACGTTGCCTTTGATGACATCACAGCCACCTAACATTCTGATGTGTTCACTTGTGTGTGTGTGTATGTGTGTTGTGGGTGTGGGTGTGTGTGTGTGTGTGTGTGTGTGTGTGTGCAGACAAAGTTATGGGGGTGCAGAGCCTGCTTTCAAGTCTGTACCACATTCACTTCAAAAGTTATTCCACAAAAACCCGTCCAGGTATGCACCAGAGTCCTCGAGGTTCTAGTTGACCCACTTCCCAACCTTGTAGAGACTCGATGGTGGTACCCTTGGATCCGGAATGTCCAAAAATGGGGATGCAGAGCTTAGTTTCACGTCTCTACCACCTTTCCTTCAAACGTTATCCTCCAACAACCCGTCGAGGTATGCACCAGAGTCCTCAAGGTTCTGGTTGACCCACTTCCCGACCTCGTAGAGACGCGAGGGTGGCACCGTTGGATCCGGAATGTCGAGAAATGGGGGTGCAAAGCTTGGTTTCAAGTCTCTACCACCATCCCTTCAAAAGTTATCCCCCGAAACCTGTCGAGGTATGCACCAGAGTCCTCGAGGTTCTGGTTGACCCACTTCCCGACCTCGTAGAGACTCCAGGGTGGCACCGTTGGATCCGGAATGTCCGAAAATGGGGGTGCAGAGCTTGGTTTCAAGTCTCTACCACCATCCCTTCAAAAGTTATCCCCCGAAAACCAGTGGAGGTATGATAATGACATGGTGCTAGGGTTATAACCTAACACTGATGGCATCACAGAGCCCATGCTAGATCAAAGCACAGTGTCTGTGACGTCATCACGTTGCCTTTGATGACATCACAGCCACCTAACATTCTGATGTGTTCACTTGTGTGTGTGTGTATGTGTGTTGTGGGTGTGGGTGTGTGTGTGTGTGTGTGTGTGTGTGTGTGTGCAGACAAAGTTATGGGGGTGCAGAGCCTGCTTTCAAGTCTGTACCACATTCACTTCAAAAGTTATTCCACAAAAACCCGTCCAGGTATGCACCAGAGTCCTCGAGGTTCTAGTTGACCCACTTCCCAACCTTGTAGAGACTCGATGGTGGTACCCTTGGATCCGGAATGTCCAAAAATGGGGGTGCAGAGCTTAGTTTCACGTCTCTACCACCTTTCCTTCAAACGTTATCCTCCAAAAACCCGTCAAAGTATGCACCAGAGTCTTCAAGGTTCTGGTTGACCCACTTCCCGACCTCGTAGAGACGCCAGGGTGGCACCGTTGGATCCGGAATGTCCAGAAATGGGGGTGCAGAGCTTGGTTTCAAGTCTCTACCACCATCCCTTCAAAAGTTATCCCCCGAAACCTGTCGAGGTATGCACCAGAGTCCTCGAGGTTCTGGTTGACCCACTTCCCGACCTCGTAGAGACTCGAGGGTGGCACCGTTGGATCCGGAATGTCCGAAAATGGGGGTGCAGAGCTTGGTTTCAAGTCTCTACCACCATCCCTTCAAAAGTTATCCCCCGAAAACCAGTGGAGGTATGATAATGACATGGTGCTAGGGTTATAACCTAACACTGATGGCATCACAGAGCCCATGCTAGATCAAAGCACAGTGTCTGTGACGTCATCACGTTGCCTTTGATGACATCACAGCCACCTAACATTCTGATGTGTTCACTTGTGTGTGTGTGTATGTGTGTTGTGGGTGTGGGTGTGTGTGTGTGTGTGTGTGTGTGTGTGCAGACAAAGTTATGGGGGTGCAGAGCCTGCTTTCAAGTCTGTACCACATTCACTTCAAAAGTTATTCCACAAAAACCCGTCCAGGTATGCACCAGAGTCCTCGAGGTTCTAGTTGACCCACTTCCCAACCTTGTAGAGACTCGATGGTGGTACCCTTGGATCCGGAATGTCCAAAAATCGGGGTGCAGAGCTTAGTTTCACGTCTCTACCACCTTTCCTTCAAACGTTATCCTCCAAAAACCCGTCGAGGTATGCACCAGAGTCTTCAAGGTTCTGGTGGACCCACTTCCCGACCTCGTAGAGACGCAAGGGTGGCACCATTGGATCCGGAATGTCCGAAAATGGGGGTGCAGAGCTTGGTTTCAAGTCCCTACCACCATCCCTTCAAAAGTTATCCCCCGAAACCTGTCGAGGTATGCACCAGAGTCCTCGAGGTTCTGGTTGACCCACTTCCCGACCTCGTAGAGACTCCAGGGTGGCACCGTTGGATCCGGAATGTCCGAAAATGGGGGTGCAGAGCTTGGTTTCAAGTCTCTACCACCATCCCTTCAAAAGTTAGCCCCCGAAACCTGTCGAGGTATGCACCAGAGTCCTCGAGGTTCTGGTTGACCCACTTCCCGACCTTGTAGAGACTCGAGGGTGGCACCGTTGGATCCGGAATGTCCGAAAATGGGGGTGCAGAGCTTGGTTTCAAGTCTCTACCACCATCCCTTCAAAAGTTATCCCCCGAAAACCAGTGGAGGTATGATAATGACATGGTGCTAGGGTTATAACCTAACACTGATGGCATCACAGAGCCCATGCTAGATCAAAGCACAGTGTCTGTGACGTCATCACGTTGCCTTTGATGACATCACAGCCACCTAACATTCTGATGTGTTCACTTGTGTGTGTGTGTATGTGTGTTGTGGGTGTGGGTGTGTGTGTGTGTGTGTGTGTGTGTGTGCAGACAAAGTTATGGGGGTGCAGAGCCTGCTTTCAAGTCTGTACCACATTCACTTCAAAAGTTATTCCACAAAAACCCGTCGAGGTATGCACCAGAGTCCTCGAGGTTCTAGTTGACCCACTTCCCAACCTTGTAGAGACTCGATGGTGGTACCCTTGGATCCGGAATGTCCGAAAATGGGGGTGCAGAGCTTAGTTTCACGTCTCTACCACCTTTCCTTCAAACGTTATCCTCCAAAAACCCGTCGAGGTATGCACCAGAGTCCTCGAGGTTCTGGTTGACCCACTTCCCGACGTCGTAGAGACTCGACGGTGGCACCGTTGGATCCGGAAAGTCCGAAAATGGGGGTGCAGAGCTTGGTTTCAAGTCCCTACCACCATCCCTTCAAAAGTTATCCCCCGAAACCTGTCGAGGTATGCACCAGAGTCCTCGAGGTTCTGGTTGACCCACTTCCCGACGTCGTAGAGACTCTAGGGTGGCACCGTTGGATCCGGAATGTCCGAAAATGGGGGTGCAGAGCTTGGTTTCAAGTCCCTACCACCATCCCTTCAAAAGTTATCCCCCGAAACCTGTCGAGGTATGCACCAGAGTCCTCGAGGTTCTGGTTGACCCACTTCCCGACCTCGTAGAGACTCCAGGGTGGCACCGTTGGATCCGGAATGTCCGAAAATGGGGGTGCAGAGCTTGGTTTCAAGTCTCTACCACCATCCCTTCAAAAGTTATCCCCCGAAAACCAGTGGAGGTATGATAATGACATGGTGCTAGGGTTATAACCTAACACTGATGGCATCACAGAGCCCATGCTAGATCAAAGCACAGTGTCTGTGACGTCATCACGTTGCCTTTGATGACATCACAGCCACCTAACATTCTGATGTGTTCACTTGTGTGTGTGTGTATGTGTGTTGTGGGTGTGGGTGTGTGTGTGTGTGTGTGTGTGTGTGTGCAGACAAAGTTATGGGGGTGCAGAGCCTGCTTTCAAGTCTGTACCACATTCACTTCAAAAGTTATTCCACAAAAACCCGTCGAGGTATGCACCAGAGTCCTCGAGGTTCTAGTTGACCCACTTCCCAACCTTGTAGAGACTCGATGGTGGTACCCTTGGATCCGGAATGTCCGAAAATGGGGGTGCAGAGCTTAGTTTCACGTCTCTACCACCTTTCCTTCAAACGTTATCCTCCAAAAACCCGTCGAGGTATGCACCAGAGTCCTCGAGGTTCTGGTTGACCCACTTCCCGACGTCGTAGAGACTCGACGGTGGCACCGTTGGATCCGGAAAGTCCGAAAATGGGGGTGCAGAGCTTGGTTTCAAGTCCCTACCACCATCCCTTCAAAAGTTATCCCCCGAAACCTGTCGAGGTATGCACCAGAGTCCTCGAGGTTCTGGTTGACCCACTTCCCGACGTCGTAGAGACTCTAGGGTGGCACCGTTGGATCCGGAATGTCCGAAAATGGGGGTGCAGAGCTTGGTTTCAAGTCCCTACCACCATCCCTTCAAAAGTTATCCCCCGAAACCTGTCGAGGTATGCACCAGAGTCCTCGAGGTTCTGGTTGACCCACTTCCCGACCTCGTAGAGACTCCAGGGTGGCACCGTTGGATCCGGAATGTCCGAAAATGGGGGTGCAGAGCTTGGTTTCAAGTCTCTACCACCATCCCTTCAAAAGTTATCCCCCGAAAACCAGTGGAGGTATGATAATGACATGGTGCTAGGGTTATAACCTAACACTGATGGCATCACAGAGCCCATGCTAGATCAAAGCACAGTGTCTGTGACGTCATCACGTTGCCTTTGATGACATCACAGCCACCTAACATTCTGATGTGTTCACTTGTGTGTGTGTGTATGTGTGTTGTGGGTGTGGGTGTGTGTGTGTGTGTGTGTGTGTGTGTGTGTGCAGACAAAGTTATGGGGGTGCAGAGCCTGCTTTCAAGTCTGTACCACATTCACTTCAAAAGTTATTCCACAAAAACCCGTCCAGGTATGCACCAGAGTCCTCGAGGTTCTAGTTGACCCACTTCCCAACCTTGTAGAGACTCGATGGTGGTACCCTTGGATCCGGAATGTCCAAAAATGGGGGTGCAGAGCTTAGTTTCACGTCTCTACCACCTTTCCTTCAAACGTTATCCTCCAAAAACCCGTCAAAGTATGCACCAGAGTCTTCAAGGTTCTGGTTGACCCACTTCCCGACCTCGTAGAGACGCCAGGGTGGCACCGTTGGATCCGGAATGTCCAGAAATGGGGGTGCAGAGCTTGGTTTCAAGTCTCTACCACCATCCCTTCAAAAGTTATCCCCCGAAACCTGTCGAGGTATGCACCAGAGTCCTCGAGGTTCTGGTTGACCCACTTCCCGACCTCGTAGAGACTCGAGGGTGGCACCGTTGGATCCGGAATGTCCGAAAATGGGGGTGCAGAGCTTGGTTTCAAGTCTCTACCACCATCCCTTCAAAAGTTATCCCCCGAAAACCAGTGGAGGTATGATAATGACATGGTGCTAGGGTTATAACCTAACACTGATGGCATCACAGAGCCCATGCTAGATCAAAGCACAGTGTCTGTGACGTCATCACGTTGCCTTTGATGACATCACAGCCACCTAACATTCTGATGTGTTCACTTGTGTGTGTGTGTATGTGTGTTGTGGGTGTGGGTGTGTGTGTGTGTGTGTGTGTGTGTGTGCAGACAAAGTTATGGGGGTGCAGAGCCTGCTTTCAAGTCTGTACCACATTCACTTCAAAAGTTATTCCACAAAAACCCGTCCAGGTATGCACCAGAGTCCTCGAGGTTCTAGTTGACCCACTTCCCAACCTTGTAGAGACTCGATGGTGGTACCCTTGGATCCGGAATGTCCAAAAATGGGGGTGCAGAGCTTAGTTTCACGTCTCTACCACCTTTCCTTCAAACGTTATCCTCCAAAAACCCGTCGAGGTATGCACCAGAGTCTTCAAGGTTCTGGTGGACCCACTTCCCGACCTCGTAGAGATGCAAGGGTGGCACCATTGGATCCGGAATGTCCGAAAATGGGGGTGCAGAGCTTGGTTTCAAGTCCCTACCACCATCCCTTCAAAAGTTATCCCCCGAAACCTGTCGAGGTATGCACCAGAGTCCTCGAGGTTCTGGTTGACCCACTTCCCGACCTCGTAGAGACTCCAGGGTGGCACCGTTGGATCCGGAATGTCCGAAAATGGGGGTGCAGAGCTTGGTTTCAAGTCTCTACCACCATCCCTTCAAAAGTTAGCCCCCGAAACCTGTCGAGGTATGCACCAGAGTCCTCGAGGTTCTGGTTGACCCACTTCCCGACCTTGTAGAGACTCGAGGGTGGCACCGTTGGATCCGGAATGTCCGAAAATGGGGGTGCAGAGCTTGGTTTCAAGTCTCTACCACCATCCCTTCAAAAGTTATCCCCCGAAAACCAGTGGAGGTATGATAATGACATGGTGCTAGGGTTATAACCTAACACTGATGGCATCACAGAGCCCATGCTAGATCAAAGCACAGTGTCTGTGACGTCATCACGTTGCCTTTGATGACATCACAGCCACCTAACATTCTGATGTGTTCACTTGTGTGTGTGTGTATGTGTGTTGTGGGTGTGGGTGTGTGTGTGTGTGTGTGTGTGTGTGTGCAGACAAAGTTATGGGGGTGCAGAGCCTGCTTTCAAGTCTGTACCACATTCACTTCAAAAGTTATTCCACAAAAACCCGTCGAGGTATGCACCAGAGTCCTCGAGGTTCTAGTTGACCCACTTCCCAACCTTGTAGAGACTCGATGGTGGTACCCTTGGATCCGGAATGTCCGAAAATGGGGGTGCAGAGCTTAGTTTCACGTCTCTACCACCTTTCCTTCAAACGTTATCCTCTAAAAACCCGTCGAGGTATGCACCAGAGTCCTCGAGGTTCTGGTTGACCCACTTCCCGACGTCGTAGAGACTCGACGGTGGCACCGTTGGATCCGGAATGTCCGAAAATGGGGGTGCAGAGCTTGGTTTCAAGTCCCTACCACCATCCCTTCAAAAGTTATCCCCCGAAACCTGTCGAGGTATGCACCAGAGTCCTCGAGGTTCTGGTTGACCCACTTCCCGACGTCGTAGAGACTCTAGGGTGGCACCGTTGGATCCGGAATGTCCGAAAATGGGGGTGCAGAGCTTGATTTCAAGTCTCTACCACCATCCCTTCAAAAGTTATCCCCCGAAACCTGTCGAGGTATGCACCAGAGTCCTCGAGGTTCTGGTTGACCCACTTCCCGACCTCGTAGAGACTCCAGGGTGGCACCGTTGGATCCGGAATGTCCGAAAATGGGGGTGCAGAGCTTGGTTTCAAGTCTCTACCACCATCCCTTCAAAAGTTAGCCCCCGAAACCTGTCGAGGTATGCACCAGAGTCCTCGAGGTTCTGGTTGACCCACTTCCCGACCTTGTAGAGACTCGAGGGTGGCACCGTTGGATCCGGAATGTCCGAAAATGGGGGTGCAGAGCTTGGTTTCAAGTCTCTACCACCATCCCTTCAAAAGTTATCCCCCGAAAACCAGTGGAGGTATGATAATGACATGGTGCTAGGGTTATAACCTAACACTGATGGCATCACAGAGCCCATGCTAGATCAAAGCACAGTGTCTGTGACGTCATCACGTTGCCTTTGATGACATCACAGCCACCTAACATTCTGATGTGTTCACTTGTGTGTGTGTGTATGTGTGTTGTGGGTGTGGGTGTGTGTGTGTGTGTGTGTGTGTGTGTGCAGACAAAGTTATGGGGGTGCAGAGCCTGCTTTCAAGTCTGTACCACATTCACTTCAAAAGTTATTCCACAAAAACCCGTCCAGGTATGCACCAGAGTCCTCGAGGTTCTAGTTGACCCACTTCCCAACCTTGTAGAGACTCGATGGTGGTACCCTTGGATCCGGAATGTCCAAAAATGGGGGTGCAGAGCTTAGTTTCACGTCTCTACCACCTTTCCTTCAAACGTTATCCTCCAAAAACCCGTCGAGGTATGCACCAGAGTCCTCGAGGTTCTGGTTGACCCACTTCCCGACGTCGTAGAGACTCGACGGTGGCACCGTTGGATCCGGAATGTCCGAAAATGGGGGTGCAGAGCTTGGTTTCAAGTCTCTACCACCATCCCTTCAAAAGTTATCCCCCGAAACCTGTCGAGGTATGCACCAGAGTCCTCGAGGTTCTGGTTGACCCACTTCCCGACGTCGTAGAGACTCTAGGGTGGCACCGTTGGATCCGGAATGTCCGAAAATGGGGGTGCAGAGCTTAGTTTCACGTCTCTACCACCTTTCCTTCAAACGTTATCCTCCAAAAACCCGTCGAGGTATGCACCAGAGTCTTCAAGGTTCTGGTTGACCCACTTCCCGACCTCGTAGAGACGCGAGGGTGGCACCGTTGGATCCGGAATGTCCGAAAATGGGGGTGCTGAGCTTGGTTTCAAGTCTCTACCACCATCCCTTCAAAAGTTATCCCCCGAAAACCAGTGGAGGTATGATAATGACATGGTGCTAGGGTTATAACCTAACACTGATGGCATCACAGAGCCCATGCTAGATCAAAGCACAGTGTCTGTGACGTCATCACGTTGCCTTTGATGACATCACAGCCACCTAACATTCTGATGTGTTCACTTGTGTGTGTGTGTATGTGTGTTGTGGGTGTGGGTGTGTGTGTGTGTGTGTGTGTGTGTGTGTGTGTGCAGACAAAGTTATGGGGGTGCAGAGCCTGCTTTCAAGTCTGTACCACATTCACTTCAAAAGTTATTCCACAAAAACCCGTCCAGGTATGCACCAGAGTCCTCGAGGTTCTAGTTGACCCACTTCCCAACCTTGTAGAGACTCGATGGTGGTACCCTTGGATCCGGAATGTCCAAAAATGGGGGTGCAGAGCTTAGTTTCACGTCTCTACCACCTTTCCTTCAAACGTTATCCTCCAAAAACCCGTCAAAGTATGCACCAGAGTCTTCAAGGTTCTGGTTGACCCACTTCCCGACCTCGTAGAGACGCCAGGGTGGCACCGTTGGATCCGGAATGTCCAGAAATGGGGGTGCAGAGCTTGGTTTCAAGTCTCTACCACCATCCCTTCAAAAGTTATCCCCCGAAACCTGTCGAGGTATGCACCAGAGTCCTCGAGGTTCTGGTTGACCCACTTCCCGACCTCGTAGAGACTCGAGGGTGGCACCGTTGGATCCGGAATGTCCGAAAATGGGGGTGCAGAGCTTGGTTTCAAGTCTCTACCACCATCCCTTCAAAAGTTATCCCCCGAAAACCAGTGGAGGTATGATAATGACATGGTGCTAGGGTTATAACCTAACACTGATGGCATCACAGAGCCCATGCTAGATCAAAGCACAGTGTCTGTGACGTCATCACGTTGCCTTTGATGACATCACAGCCACCTAACATTCTGATGTGTTCACTTGTGTGTGTGTGTATGTGTGTTGTGGGTGTGGGTGTGTGTGTGTGTGTGTGTGTGTGTGTGCAGACAAAGTTATGGGGGTGCAGAGCCTGCTTTCAAGTCTGTACCACATTCACTTCAAAAGTTATTCCACAAAAACCCGTCCAGGTATGCACCAGAGTCCTCGAGGTTCTAGTTGACCCACTTCCCAACCTTGTAGAGACTCGATGGTGGTACCCTTGGATCCGGAATGTCCAAAAATGGGGGTGCAGAGCTTAGTTTCACGTCTCTACCACCTTTCCTTCAAACGTTATCCTCCAAAAACCCGTCGAGGTATGCACCAGCGTCTTCAAGGTTCTGGTGGACCCACTTCCCGACCTCGTAGAGACGCAAGGGTGGCACCATTGGATCCGGAATGTCCGAAAATGGGGGTGCAGAGCTTGGTTTCAAGTCCCTACCACCATCCCTTCAAAAGTTATCCCCCGAAACCTGTCGAGGTATGCACCAGAGTCCTCGAGGTTCTGGTTGACCCACTTCCCGACCTCGTAGAGACTCCAGGGTGGCACCGTTGGATCCGGAATGTCCGAAAATGGGGGTGCAGAGCTTGGTTTCAAGTCTCTACCACCATCCCTTCAAAAGTTAGCCCCCGAAACCTGTCGAGGTATGCACCAGAGTCCTCGAGGTTCTGGTTGACCCACTTCCCGACCTTGTAGAGACTCGAGGGTGGCACCGTTGGATCCGGAATGTCCGAAAATGGGGGTGCAGAGCTTGGTTTCAAGTCGCTACCACCATCCCTTCAAAAGTTATCCCCCGAAAACCAGTGGAGGTATGATAATGACATGGTGCTAGGGTTATAACCTAACACTGATGGCATCACAGAGCCCATGCTAGATCAAAGCACAGT
The DNA here is from genome assembly GCF_056507025.1 of Lutjanus erythropterus. NCBI lineage: Eukaryota > Metazoa > Chordata > Actinopteri > Lutjaniformes > Lutjanidae > Lutjanus > Lutjanus erythropterus. The sequence continues at coordinate 32,163,028 of NC_139333.1, read as the reverse complement.
GTCTGTGACGTCATCACGTTGCCTTTGATGACATCACAGCCACCTAACATTCTGATGTGTTCACTTGTGTGTGTGTGTATGTGTGTTGTGGGTGTGGGTGTGTGTGTGTGTGTGTGTGTGTGTGTGCAGACAAAGTTATGGGGGTGCAGAGCCTGCTTTCAAGTCTGTACCACATTCACTTCAAAAGTTATTCCACAAAAACCCGTCGAGGTATGCACCAGAGTCCTCGAGGTTCTAGTTGACCCACTTCCCAACCTTGTAGAGACTCGATGGTGGTACCCTTGGATCCGGAATGTCCGAAAATGGGGGTGCAGAGCTTAGTTTCACGTCTCTACCACCTTTCCTTCAAACGTTATCCTCCAAAAACCCGTCGAGGTATGCACCAGAGTCCTCGAGGTTCTGGTTGACCCACTTCCCGACGTCGTAGAGACTCGACGGTGGCACCGTTGGATCCGGAATGTCCGAAAATGGGGGTGCAGAGCTTGGTTTCAAGTCCCTACCACCATCCCTTCAAAAGTTATCCCCCGAAACCTGTCGAGGTATGCACCAGAGTCCTCGAGGTTCTGGTTGACCCACTTCCCGACGTCGTAGAGACTCTAGGGTGGCACCGTTGGATCCGGAATGTCCGAAAATGGGGGTGCAGAGCTTGGTTTCAAGTCTCTACCACCATCCCTTCAAAAGTTATCCCCCGAAAACCAGTGGAGGTATGATAATGACATGGTGCTAGGGTTATAACCTAACACTGATGGCATCACAGAGCCCATGCTAGATCAAAGCACAGTGTCTGTGACGTCATCACGTTGCCTTTGATGACATCACAGCCACCTAACATTCTGATGTGTTCACTTGTGTGTGTGTGTATGTGTGTTGTGGGTGTGGGTGTGTGTGTGTGTGTGTGTGTGTGTGTGTGTGCAGACAAAGTTATGGGGGTGCAGAGCCTGCTTTCAAGTCTGTACCACATTCACTTCAAAAGTTATTCCACAAAAACCCGTCCAGGTATGCACCAGAGTCCTCGAGGTTCTAGTTGACCCACTTCCCAACCTTGTAGAGACTCGATGGTGGTACCCTTGGATCCGGAATGTCCAAAAATGGGGGTGCAGAGCTTAGTTTCACGTCTCTACCACCTTTCCTTCAAACGTTATCCTCCAAAAACCCGTCAAAGTATGCACCAGAGTCTTCAAGGTTCTGGTTGACCCACTTCCCGACCTCGTAGAGACGCCAGGGTGGCACCGTTGGATCCGGAATGTCCAGAAATGGGGGTGCAGAGCTTGGTTTCAAGTCTCTACCACCATCCCTTCAAAAGTTATCCCCCGAAACCTGTCGAGGTATGCACCAGAGTCCTCGAGGTTCTGGTTGACCCACTTCCCGACCTCGTAGAGACTCGAGGGTGGCACCGTTGGATCCGGAATGTCCGAAAATGGGGGTGCAGAGCTTGGTTTCAAGTCTCTACCACCATCCCTTCAAAAGTTATCCCCCGAAAACCAGTGGAGGTATGATAATGACATGGTGCTAGGGTTATAACCTAACACTGATGGCATCACAGAGCCCATGCTAGATCAAAGCACAGTGTCTGTGACGTCATCACGTTGCCTTTGATGACATCACAGCCACCTAACATTCTGATGTGTTCACTTGTGTGTGTGTGTATGTGTGTTGTGGGTGTGGGTGTGTGTGTGTGTGTGTGTGTGTGTGTGTGTGCAGACAAAGTTATGGGGGTGCAGAGCCTGCTTTCAAGTCTGTACCACATTCACTTCAAAAGTTATTCCACAAAAACCCGTCCAGGTATGCACCAGAGTCCTCGAGGTTCTAGTTGACCCACTTCCCAACCTTGTAGAGACTCGATGGTGGTACCCTTGGATCCGGAATGTCCAAAAATGGGGGTGCAGAGCTTAGTTTCACGTCTCTACCACCTTTCCTTCAAACGTTATCCTCCAAAAACCCGTCAAAGTATGCACCAGAGTCTTCAAGGTTCTGGTTGACCCACTTCCCGACCTCGTAGAGACGCCAGGGTGGCACCGTTGGATCCGGAATGTCCAGAAATGGGGGTGCAGAGCTTGGTTTCAAGTCTCTACCACCATCCCTTCAAAAGTTATCCCCCGAAACCTGTCGAGGTATGCACCAGAGTCCTCGAGGTTCTGGTTGACCCACTTCCCGACCTCGTAGAGACTCGAGGGTGGCACCGTTGGATCCGGAATGTCCGAAAATGGGGGTGCAGAGCTTGGTTTCAAGTCTCTACCACCATCCCTTCAAAAGTTATCCCCCGAAAACCAGTGGAGGTATGATAATGACATGGTGCTAGGGTTATAACCTAACACTGATGGCATCACAGAGCCCATGCTAGATCAAAGCACAGTGTCTGTGACGTCATCACGTTGCCTTTGATGACATCACAGCCACCTAACATTCTGATGTGTTCACTTGTGTGTGTGTGTATGTGTGTTGTGGGTGTGGGTGTGTGTGTGTGTGTGTGTGTGTGTGTGCAGACAAAGTTATGGGGGTGCAGAGCCTGCTTTCAAGTCTGTACCACATTCACTTCAAAAGTTATTCCACAAAAACCCGTCCAGGTATGCACCAGAGTCCTCGAGGTTCTAGTTGACCCACTTCCCAACCTTGTAGAGACTCGATGGTGGTACCCTTGGATCCGGAATGTCCAAAAATGGGGGTGCAGAGCTTAGTTTCACGTCTCTACCACCTTTCCTTCAAACGTTATCCTCCAAAAACCCGTCGAGGTATGCACCAGAGTCTTCAAGGTTCTGGTGGACCCACTTCCCATCCTCGTAGAGACGCAAGGGTGGCACCATTGGATCCGGAATGTCCGAAAATGGGGGTGCAGAGCTTGGTTTCAAGTCCCTACCACCATCCCTTCAAAAGTTATCCCCCGAAACCTGTCGAGGTATGCACCAGAGTCCTCGAGGTTCTGGTTGACCCACTTCCCGACCTTGTAGAGACTCGAGGGTGGCACCGTTGGATCCGGAATGTCCGAAAATGGGGGTGCAGAGCTTGGTTTCAAGTCTCTACCACCATCCCTTCAAAAGTTATCCCCCGAAAACCAGTGGAGGTATGATAATGACATGGTGCTAGGGTTATAACCTAACACTGATGGCATCACAGAGCCCATGCTAGATCAAAGCACAGTGTCTGTGACGTCATCACGTTGCCTTTGATGACATCACAGCCACCTAACATTCTGATGTGTTCACTTGTGTGTGTGTGTATGTGTGTTGTGGGTGTGGGTGTGTGTGTGTGTGTGTGTGTGTGTGTGCAGACAAAGTTATGGGGGTGCAGAGCCTGCTTTCAAGTCTGTACCACATTCACTTCAAAAGTTATTCCACAAAAACCCGTCGAGGTATGCACCAGAGTCCTCGAGGTTCTAGTTGACCCACTTCCCAACCTTGTAGAGACTCGATGGTGGTACCCTTGGATCCGGAATGTCCGAAAATGGGGGTGCAGAGCTTAGTTTCACGTCTCTACCACCTTTCCTTCAAACGTTATCCTCCAAAAACCCGTCGAGGTATGCACCAGAGTCCTCGAGGTTCTGGTTGACCCACTTCCCGACGTCGTAGAGACTCGACGGTGGCACCGTTGGATCCGGAATGTCCGAAAATGGGGGTGCAGAGCTTGGTTTCAAGTCCCTACCACCATCCCTTCAAAAGTTATCCCCCGAAACCTGTCGAGGTATGCACCAGAGTCCTCGAGGTTCTGGTTGACCCACTTCCCGACCTCGTAGAGACTCCAGGGTGGCACCGTTGGATCCGGAATGTCTGAAAATGGGGGTGCAGAGCTTGGTTTCAAGTCTCTACCACCATCCCTTCAAAAGTTATCCCCCGAAAACCAGTGGAGGTATGATAATGACATGGTGCTAGGGTTATAACCTAACACTGATGGCATCACAGAGCCCATGCTAGATCAAAGCACAGTGTCTGTGACGTCATCACGTTGCCTTTGATGACATCACAGCCACCTAACATTCTGATGTGTTCACTTGTGTGTGTGTGTATGTGTGTTGTGGGTGTGGGTGTGTGTGTGTGTGTGTGTGTGTGTGTGTGCAGACAAAGTTATGGGGATGCAGAGCCTGCTTTCAAGTCTGTACCACATTCACTTCAAAAGTTATTCCACAAAAACCCGTCCAGGTATGCACCAGAGTCCTCGAGGTTCTAGTTGACCCACTTCCCAACCTTGTAGAGACTCGATGGTGGTACCCTTGGATCCGGAATGTCCAAAAATGGGGGTGCAGAGCTTAGTTTCACGTCTCTACCACCTTTCCTTCAAACGTTATCCTCCAAAAACCCGTCGAGGTATGCACCAGAGTCTTCAAGGTTCTGGTGGACCCACTTCCCGACCTCGTAGAGACGCAAGGGTGGCACCATTGGATCCGGAATGTCCGAAAATGGGGGTGCAGAGCTTGGTTTCAAGTCCCTACCACCATCCCTTCAAAAGTTATCCCCCGAAACCTGTCGAGGTATGCACCAGAGTCCTCGAGGTTCTGGTTGACCCACTTCCCGACCTCGTAGAGACTCCAGGGTGGCACCGTTGGATCCGGAATGTCCGAAAATGGGGGTGCAGAGCTTGGTTTCAAGTCTCTACCACCATCCCTTCAAAAGTTAGCCCCCGAAACCTGTCGAGGTATGCACCAGAGTCCTCGAGGTTCTGGTTGACCCACTTCCCGACCTTGTAGAGACTCGAGGGTGGCACCGTTGGATCCGGAATGTCCGAAAATGGGGGTGCAGAGCTTGGTTTCAAGTCTCTACCACCATCCCTTCAAAAGTTATCCCCCGAAAACCAGTGGAGGTATGATAATGACATGGTGCTAGGGTTATAACCTAACACTGATGGCATCACAGAGCCCATGCTAGATCAAAGCACAGTGTCTGTGACGTCATCACGTTGCCTTTGATGACATCACAGCCACCTAACATTCTGATGTGTTCACTTGTGTGTGTGTGTATGTGTGTTGTGGGTGTGGGTGTGTGTGTGTGTGTGTGTGTGTGTGCAGACAAAGTTATGGGGGTGCAGAGCCTGCTTTCAAGTCTGTACCACATTCACTTCAAAAGTTATTCCACAAAAACCCGTCGAGGTATGCACCAGAGTCCTCGAGGTTCTAGTTGACCCACTTCCCAACCTTGTAGAGACTCGATGGTGGTACCCTTGGATCCGGAATGTCCGAAAATGGGGGTGCAGAGCTTAGTTTCACGTCTCTACCACCTTTCCTTCAAACGTTATCCTCCAAAAACCCGTCGAGGTATGCACCAGAGTCCTCGAGGTTCTGGTTGACCCACTTCCCGACGTCGTAGAGACTCGACGGTGGCACCGTTGGATCCGGAATGTCCGAAAATGGGGGTGCAGAGCTTGGTTTCAAGTCCCTACCACCATCCCTTCAAAAGTTATCCCCCGAAACCTGTCGAGGTATGCACCAGAGTCCTCGAGGTTCTGGTTGACCCACTTCCCGACGTCGTAGAGACTCTAGGGTGGCACCGTTGGATCCGGAATGTCCGAAAATGGGGGTGCAGAGCTTAGTTTCACGTCTCTACCACCTTTCCTTCAAACGTTATCCTCCAAAAACCCGTCGAGGTATGCACCAGAGTCTTCAAGGTTCTGGTTGACCCACTTCCCGACCTCGTAGAGACGCGAGGGTGGCACCGTTGGATCCGGAATGTCCGAAAATGGGGGTGCTGAGCTTGGTTTCAAGTCTCTACCACCATCCCTTCAAAAGTTATCCCCCGAAAACCAGTGGAGGTATGATAATGACATGGTGCTAGGGTTATAACCTAACACTGATGGCATCACAGAGCCCATGCTAGATCAAAGCACAGTGTCTGTGACGTCATCACGTTGCCTTTGATGACATCACAGCCACCTAACATTCTGATGTGTTCACTTGTGTGTGTGTGTATGTGTGTTGTGGGTGTGGGTGTGGGTGTGTGTGTGTGTGTGTGTGTGTGCAGACAAAGTTATGGGGGTGCAGAGCCTGCTTTCAAGTCTGTACCACATTCACTTCAAAAGTTATTCCACAAAAACCCGTCCAGGTATGCACCAGAGTCCTCGAGGTTCTAGTTGACCCACTTCCCAACCTTGTAGAGACTCGATGGTGGTACCCTTGGATCCGGAATGTCCAAAAATGGGGATGCAGAGCTTAGTTTCACGTCTCTACCACCTTTCCTTCAAACGTTATCCTCCAAAAACCCGTCGAGGTATGCACCAGAGTCCTCAAGGTTCTGGTTGACCCACTTCCCGACCTCGTAGAGACGCGAGGTTGGCACCGTTGGATCCGGAATGTCGAGAAATGGGGGTGCAAAGCTTGGTTTCAAGTCTCTACCACCATCCCTTCAAAAGTTATCCCCCGAAACCTGTCGAGGTATGCACCAGAGTCCTCGAGGTTCTGGTTGACCCACTTCCCGACCTCGTAGAGACTCCAGGGTGGCACCGTTGGATCCGGAATGTCCGAAAATGGGGGTGCAGAGCTTGGTTTCAAGTCTCTACCACCATCCCTTCAAAAGTTATCCCCCGAAAACCAGTGGAGGTATGATAATGACATGGTGCTAGGGTTATAACCTAACACTGATGGCATCACAGAGCCCATGCTAGATCAAAGCACAGTGTCTGTGACGTCATCACGTTGCCTTTGATGACATCACAGCCACCTAACATTCTGATGTGTTCACTTGTGTGTGTGTGTATGTGTGTTGTGGGTGTGGGTGTGTGTGTGTGTGTGTGTGTGTGTGTGTGCAGACAAAGTTATGGGGATGCAGAGCCTGCTTTCAAGTCTGTACCACATTCACTTCAAAAGTTATTCCACAAAAACCCGTCCAGGTATGCACCAGAGTCCTCGAGGTTCTAGTTGACCCACTTCCCAACCTTGTAGAGACTCGATGGTGGTACCCTTGGATCCGGAATGTCCAAAAATGGGGGTGCAGAGCTTAGTTTCACGTCTCTACCACCTTTCCTTCAAACGTTATCCTCCAAAAACCCATCGAGGTATGCACCAGAGTCCTCGAGGTTCTGGTTGACCCACTTCCCGACGTCGTAGAGACTCGACGGTGGCACCGTTGGATCCGGAATGTCCGAAAATGGGGGTGCAGAGCTTGGTTTCAAGTCTCTACCACCATCCCTTCAAAAGTTATCCCCCGAAACCTGTCGAGGTATGCACCAGAGTCCTCGAGGTTCTGGTTGACCCACTTCCCGACGTCGTAGAGACTCGAGGGTGGCACCGTTGGATCCGGAATGTCCGAAAATGGGGGTGCAGAGCTTGGTTTCAAGTCTCTACCACCATCCCTTCAAAAGTTATCCCCCGAAAACCAGTGGAGGTATGATAATGACATGGTGCTAGGGTTATAACCTAACACTGATGGCATCACAGAGCCCATGCTAGATCAAAGCACAGTGTCTGTGACGTCATCACGTTGCCTTTGATGACATCACAGCCACCTAACATTCTGATGTGTTCACTTGTGTGTGTGTGTATGTGTGTTGTGGGTGTGGGTGTGTGTGTGTGTGTGTGTGTGTGTGTGTGTGCAGACAAAGTTATGGGGGTGCAGAGCCTGCTTTCAAGTCTGTACCACATTCACTTCAAAAGTTATTCCACAAAAACCCGTCCAGGTATGCACCAGAGTCCTCGAGGTTCTAGTTGACCCACTTCCCAACCTTGTAGAGACTCGATGGTGGTACCCTTGGATCCGGAATGTCCAAAAATGGGGGTGCAGAGCTTAGTTTCACGTCTCTACCACCTTTCCTTCAAACGTTATCCTCCAAAAACCCGTCAAAGTATGCACCAGAGTCTTCAAGGTTCTGGTTGACCCACTTCCCGACCTCGTAGAGACGCCAGGGTGGCACCGTTGGATCCGGAATGTCCAGAAATGGGGGTGCAGAGCTTGGTTTCAAGTCTCTACCACCATCCCTTCAAAAGTTATCCCCCGAAACCTGTCGAGGTATGCACCAGAGTCCTCGAGGTTCTGGTTGACCCACTTCCCGACCTCGTAGAGACTCGAGGGTGGCACCGTTGGATCCGGAATGTCCGAAAATGGGGGTGCAGAGCTTGGTTTCAAGTCTCTACCACCATCCCTTCAAAAGTTATCCCCCGAAAACCAGTGGAGGTATGATAATGACATGGTGCTAGGGTTATAACCTAACACTGATGGCATCACAGAGCCCATGCTAGATCAAAGCACAGTGTCTGTGACGTCATCACGTTGCCTTTGATGACATCACAGCCACCTAACATTCTGATGTGTTCACTTGTGTGTGTGTGTATGTGTGTTGTGGGTGTGGGTGTGTGTGTGTGTGTGTGTGTGTGTGTGCAGACAAAGTTATGGGGGTGCAGAGCCTGCTTTCAAGTCTGTACCACATTCACTTCAAAAGTTATTCCACAAAAACCCGTCCAGGTATGCACCAGAGTCCTCGAGGTTCTAGTTGACCCACTTCCCAACCTTGTAGAGACTCGATGGTGGTACCCTTGGATCCGGAATGTCCGAAAATGGGGGTGCAGAGCTTAGTTTCACGTCTCTACCACCTTTCCTTCAAACGTTATCCTCCAAAAACCCGTCGAGGTATGCACCAGAGTCCTCGAGGTTCTGGTTGACCCACTTCCCGACGTCGTAGAGACTCGACGGTGGCACCGTTGGATCCGGAATGTCCGAAAATGGGGGTGCAGAGCTTGGTTTCAAGTCCCTACCACCATCCCTTCAAAAGTTATCCCCCGAAACCTGTCGAGGTATGCACCAGAGTCCTCGAGGTTCTGGTTGACCCACTTCCCGACGTCGTAGAGACTCTAGGGTGGCACCGTTGGATCCGGAATGTCCGAAAATGGGGGTGCAGAGCTTAGTTTCACGTCTCTACCACCTTTCCTTCAAACGTTATCCTCCAAAAACCCGTCGAGGTATGCACCAGAGTCTTCAAGGTTCTGGTTGACCCACTTCCCGACCTCGTAGAGACTCGAGGGTGGCACCGTTGGATCCGGAATGTCCGAAAATGGGGGTGCAGAGCTTGGTTTCAAGTCTCTACCACCATCCCTTCAAAAGTTATCCCCCGAAAACCAGTGGAGGTATGATAATGACATGGTGCTAGGGTTATAACCTAACACTGATGGCATCACAGAGCCCATGCTAGATCAAAGCACAGTGTCTGTGACGTCATCACGTTGCCTTTGATGACATCACAGCCACCTAACATTCTGATGTGTTCACTTGTGTGTGTGTGTATGTGTGTTGTGGGTGTGGGTGTGTGTGTGTGTGTGTGTGTGTGTGTGCAGACAAAGTTATGGGGGTGCAGAGCCTGCTTTCAAGTCTGTACCACATTCACTTCAAAAGTTATTCCACAAAAACCCGTCGAGGTATGCACCAGAGTCCTCGAGGTTCTAGTTGACCCACTTCCCAACCTTGTAGAGACTCGATGGTGGTACCCTTGGATCCGGAATGTCCGAAAATGGGGGTGCAGAGCTTAGTTTCACGTCTCTACCACCTTTCCTTCAAACGTTATCCTCCAAAAACCCGTCGAGGTATGCACCAGAGTCCTCGAGGTTCTGGTTGACCCACTTCCCGACGTCGTAGAGACTCGACGGTGGCACCGTTGGATCCGGAATGTCCGAAAATGGGGGTGCAGAGCTTGGTTTCAAGTCCCTACCACCATCCCTTCAAAAGTTATCCCCCGAAACCTGTCGAGGTATGCACCAGAGTCCTCGAGGTTCTGGTTGACCCACTTCCCGACGTCGTAGAGACTCTAGGGTGGCACCGTTGGATCCGGAATGTCCGAAAATGGGGGTGCAGAGCTTAGTTTCACGTCTCTACCACCTTTCCTTCAAACGTTATCCTCCAAAAACCCGTCGAGGTATGCACCAGAGTCTTCAAGGTTCTGGTTGACCCACTTCCCGACCTCGTAGAGACTCGAGGGTGGCACCGTTGGATCCGGAATGTCCGAAAATGGGGGTGCAGAGCTTGGTTTCAAGTCTCTACCACCATCCCTTCAAAAGTTATCCCCCGAAAACCAGTGGAGGTATGATAATGACATGGTGCTAGGGTTATAACCTAACACTGATGGCATCACAGAGCCCATGCTAGATCAAAGCACAGTGTCTGTGACGTCATCACGTTGCCTTTGATGACATCACAGCCACCTAACATTCTGATGTGTTCACTTGTGTGTGTGTGTATGTGTGTTGTGGGTGTGGGTGTGTGTGTGTGTGTGTGTGTGTGTGTGCAGACAAAGTTATGGGGGTGCAGAGCCTGCTTTCAAGTCTGTACCACATTCACTTCAAAAGTTATTCCACAAAAACCCGTCCAGGTATGCACCAGAGTCCTCGAGGTTCTAGTTGACCCACTTCCCAACCTTGTAGAGACTCGATGGTGGTACCCTTGGATCCGGAATGTCCAAAAATGGGGGTGCAGAGCTTAGTTTCACGTCTCTACCACCTTTCCTTCAAACGTTATCCTCCAAAAACCCGTCGAGGTATGCACCAGAGTCTTCAAGGTTCTGGTGGACCCACTTCCCATCCTCGTAGAGACGCAAGGGTGGCACCATTGGATCCGGAATGTCCGAAAATGGGGGTGCAGAGCTTGGTTTCAAGTCCCTACCACCATCCCTTCAAAAGTTATCCCCCGAAACCTGTCGAGGTATGCACCAGAGTCCTCGAGGTTCTAGTTGACCCACTTCCCAACCTTGTAGAGACTCGATGGTGGTACCCTTGGATCCGGAATGTCCAAAAATGGGGGTGCAGAGCTTAGTTTCACGTCTCTACCACCTTTCCTTCAAACGTTATCCTCCAAAAACCCATCGAGGTATGCACCAGAGTCCTTGAGGTTCTGGTTGACCCACTTTCCGACGTCGTAGAGACTCGATGGTGGCACCGTTGTATCCGGAATGTACGAAAATGGGGGTGCAGAGCTTGGTTTCAAGTCTCTACCACCATCCCTTCAAAAGTTATCCCCCGAAAACCAGTGGAGGTATGATAATGACATGGTGCTAGGGTTATAACCTAACACTGATGGCATCACAGAGCCCATGCTAGATCAAAGCACAGTGTCTGTGACATCATCACGTTGCCTTTGATGACATCACAGCCACCTAACATTCTGATGTGTTCACTTGTGTGTGTGTGTATGTGTGTTGTGGGTGTGGGTGTGTGTGTGTGTGTGTGTGTGTGTGTGCAGACAAAGTTATGGGGGTGCAGAGCCTGCTTTCAAGTCTGTACCACATTCACTTCAAAAGTTATTCCACAAAAACCCGTCCAGGTATGCACCAGAGTCCTCGAGGTTCTAGTTGACCCACTTCCCAACCTTGTAGAGACTCGATGGTGGTACCCTTGGATCCGGAATGTCCAAAAATGGGGGTGCAGAGCTTAGTTTCACGTCTCTACCACCTTTCCTTCAAACGTTATCCTCCAAAAACCCATCGAGGTATGCACCAGAGTCCTCGAGGTTCTAGTTGACCCACTTCCCAACCTTGTAGAGACTCGATGGTGGTACCCTTGGATCCGGAATGTCCAAAAATGGGGGTGCAGAGCTTAGTTTCACGTCTCTACCACCTTTCCTTCAAACGTTATCCTCCAAAAACCCATCGAGGTATGCACCAGAGTCCTTGAGGTTCTGGTTGACCCACTTCCCGACCTCGTAGAGACTCGATGGTGGCACCGTTGTATCCGGAATGTCCGAAAATGGGGGTGCAGAGCTTGGTTTCAAGTCTCTACCACCATCCCTTCAAAAGTTATCCCCCAAAACCTGTCGAGGTATGCACCAGAGTCCTCGAGGTTCTGGTTGACCCACTTCCCGACCTCGTAGAGACTCGAGGGTGGCACCGTTGGATCCGGAATGTCCGAAAATGGGGGTGCAGAGCTTGGTTTCAAGTCTCTACCACCATCCCTTCAAACGTTATCCCCCGAAAACCAGTGGAGGTATGATAATGACATGGTGCTAGGGTTATAACCTAACACTGATGGCATCACAGAGCCCATGCTAGATCAAAGCACAGTGTCTGTGACGTCATCACGTTGCCTTTGATGACATCACAGCCACCTAACATTCTGATGTGTTCACTTGTGTGTGTGTGTATGTGTGTTGTGGGTGTGTGTGTGTGTGTGTGTGTGTGTGTGTGTGTGTGCAGACAAAGTTATGGGGGTGCAGAGCCTGCTTTCAAGTCTGTACCACATTCACTTCAAAAGTTATTCCACAAAAACCCGTCCAGGTATGCACCAGAGTCCTCGAGGTTCTAGTTGACCCACTTCCCAACCTTGTAGAGACTCGATGGTGGTACCCTTGGATCCGGAATGTCCAAAAATGGGGGTTCAGAGCTTAGTTTCACGTCTCTACCACCTTTCCTTCAAACGTTATCCTCCAAAAACCCATCGAGGTATGCACCAGAGTCCTCGAGGTTCTAGTTGACCCACTTCCCGACCTTGTAGAGACTCGATGGTGGTACCGTTGTATCCGGAATGTACGAAAATGGGGGTGCAGAGCTTGGTTTCAAGTCTCTACCACCATCCCTTCAAAAGTTATCCCCCAAAACCTGTCGAGGTATGCACCAGAGTCCTCGAGGTTCTGGTTGACCCACTTCCCGACCTCGTAGAGACTCGAGGGTGGCACCGTTGGATCCGGAATGTCCGAAAATGGGGGTGCAGAGCTTGGTTTCAAATCTCTACCACCATCCCTTCAAAAGTTATCCCCCGAAAACCAGTGGAGGTATGATAATGACATGGTGCTAGGGTTATAACCTAACACTGATGGCATCACAGAGCCCATGCTAGATCAAAGCACAGTGTCTGTGACGTCATCACGTTGCCTTTGATGACATCACAGCCACCTAACATTCTGATGTGTTCACTTGTGTGTGTGTGTATGTGTGTTGTGGGTGTGGGTGTGTGTGTGTGTGTGTGTGTGTGTGTGTGCAGACAAAGTTATGGGGGTGCAGAGCCTGCTTTCAAGTCTGTACCACATTCACTTCAAAAGTTATTCCACAAAAACCCGTCCAGGTATGCACCAGCGTCCTCGAGGTTCTAGTTGACCCACTTCCCAACCTTGTAGAGATTCGATGGTGGTACCCTTGGATCCGGAATGTCCAAAAATGGGGGTGCAGAGCTTAGTTTCACGTCTCTACCACCTTTCCTTCAAACGTTATCCTCCAAAAACCCGTCGAGGTATGCACCAGAGTCTTCAAGGTTCTGGTTGACCCACTTCCCGACCTTGTAGAGACTCGAGGGTGGCACCGTTGGATCCGGAATGTCCGAAAATGGGGGTGCAGAGCTTGGTTTCAAGTCTCTACCACCATCCCTTCAAAAGTTATCCCCCGAAAACCAGTGGAGGTATGATAATGACATGGTGCTAGGGTTATAACCTAACACTGATGGCATCACAGAGCCCATGCTAGATCAAAGCACAGTGTCTGTGACATCATCACGTTGCCTTTGATGACATCACAGCCACCTAACATTCTGATGTGTTCACTTGTGTGTGTGTGTATGTGTGTTGTGGGTGTGGGTGTGTGTGTGTGTGTGTGTGTGTGTGTGCAGACAAAGTTATGGGGGTGCAGAGCCTGCTTTCAAGTCTGTACCACATTCACTTCAAAAGTTATTCCACAAAAACCCGTCCAGGTATGCACCAGAGTCCTCGAGGTTCTAGTTGACCCACTTCCCAACCTTGTAGAGACTCGATGGTGGTACCCTTGGATCCGGAATGTCCAAAAATGGGGGTGCAGAGCTTAGTTTCACGTCTCTACCACCTTTCCTTCAAACGTTATCCTCCAAAAACCCATCGAGGTATGCACCAGAGTCCTCGAGGTTCTAGTTGACCCACTTCCCAACCTTGTAGAGACTCGATGGTGGTACCCTTGGATCCGGAATGTCCAAAAATGGGGGTGCAGAGCTTAGTTTCACGTCTCTACCACCTTTCCTTCAAACGTTATCCTCCAAAAACCCATCGAGGTATGCACCAGAGTCCTTGAGGTTCTGGTTGACCCACTTCCCGACCTCGTAGAGACTCGATGGTGGCACCGTTGTATCCGGAATGTCCGAAAATGGGGGTGCAGAGCTTGGTTTCAAGTCTCTACCACCATCCCTTCAAAAGTTATCCCCCAAAACCTGTCGAGGTATGCACCAGAGTCCTCGAGGTTCTGGTTGACCCACTTCCCGACCTCGTAGAGACTCGAGGGTGGCACCGTTGGATCCGGAATGTCCGAAAATGGGGGTGCAGAGCTTGGTTTCAAGTCTCTACCACCATCCCTTCAAACGTTATCCCCCGAAAACCGGTGGAGGTATGATAATGACATGGTGCTAGGGTTATAACCTAACACTGATGGCATCACAGAGCCCATGCTAGATCAAAGCACAGTGTCTGTGACGTCATCACGTTGCCTTTGATGACATCACAGCCACCTAACATTCTGATGTGTTCACTTGTGTGTGTGTGTATGTGTGTTGTGGGTGTGTGTGTGTGTGTGTGTGTGTGTGTGTGTGTGTGCAGACAAAGTTATGGGGGTGCAGAGCCTGCTTTCAAGTCTGTACCACATTCACTTCAAAAGTTATTCCACAAAAACCCGTCCAGGTATGCACCAGAGTCCTCGAGGTTCTAGTTGACCCACTTCCCAACCTTGTAGAGACTCGATGGTGGTACCCTTGGATCCGGAATGTCCAAAAATGGGGGTTCAGAGCTTAGTTTCACGTCTCTACCACCTTTCCTTCAAACGTTATCCTCCAAAAACCCATCGAGGTATGCACCAGAGTCCTCGAGGTTCTAGTTGACCCACTTCCCAACCTTGTAGAGACTCGATGGTGGTACCGTTGTATCCGGAATGTACGAAAATGGGGGTGCAGAGCTTGGTTTCAAGTCTCTACCACCATCCCTTCAAAAGTTATCCCCCAAAACCTGTCGAGGTATGCACCAGAGTCCTCGAGGTTCTGGTTGACCCACTTCCCGACCTCGTAGAGACTCGAGGGTGGCACCGTTGGATCCGGAATGTCCGAAAATGGGGGTGCAGAGCTTGGTTTCAAGTCTCTACCACCATCCCTTCAAAAGTTATCCCCCGAAAACCAGTGGAGGTATGATAATGACATGGTGCTAGGGTTATAACCTAACACTGATGGCATCACAGAGCCCATGCTAGATCAAAGCACAGTGTCTGTGACGTCATCACGTTGCCTTTGATGACATCACAGCCACCTAACATTCTGATGTGTTCACTTGTGTGTGTGTGTATGTGTGTTGTGGGTGTGGGTGTGTGTGTGTGTGTGTGTGTGTGTGTGCAGACAAAGTTATGGGGGTGCAGAGCCTGCTTTCAAGTCTGTACCACATTCACTTCAAAAGTTATTCCACAAAAACCCGTCCAGGTATGCACCAGAGTCCTCGAGGTTCTAGTTGACCCACTTCCCAACCTTGTAGAGACTCGATGGTGGTACCCTTGGATCCGGAATGTCCAAAAATGGGGGTGCAGAGCTTAGTTTCACGTCTCTACCACCTTTCCTTCAAACGTTATCCTCCAAAAACCCGTCGAGGTATGCACCAGAGTCTTCAAGGTTCTGGTTGACCCACTTCCCGACCTCGTAGAGACTCGAGGGTGGCACCGTTGGATCCGGAATGTCCGAAAATGGGGGTGCAGAGCTTGGTTTCAAGTCTCTACCACCATCCCTTCAAAAGTTATCCCCCGAAAACCAGTGGAGGTATGATAATGACATGGTGCTAGGGTTATAACCTAACACTGATGGCATCACAGAGCCCATGCTAGATCAAAGCACAGTGTCTGTGACATCATCACGTTGCCTTTGATGACATCACAGCCACCTAACATTCTGATGTGTTCACTTGTGTGTGTGTGTATGTGTGTTGTGGGTGTGGGTGTGTGTGTGTGTGTGTGTGTGTGTGTGTGCAGACAAAGTTATGGGGGTGCAGAGCCTGCTTTCAAGTCTGTACCACATTCACTTCAAAAGTTATTCCACAAAAACCCGTCCAGGTATGCACCAGAGTCCTCGAGGTTCTAGTTGACCCACTTCCCGACGTCGTAGAGACTCGATGGTGGCACCGTTGTATCCGGAATGTCCGAAAATGGGGGTGCAAAGCTTGGTTTCAAGTCTCTACCACCATCCCTTCAAAAGTTATCCCCCGAAACCTGTCGAGGTATGCACCAGAGTCCTCGAGGTTCTGGTTGACCCACTTCCCGACCTCGTAGAGACTCGAGGGTGGCACCGTTGGATCCGGAATGTCCGAAAATGGGGGTGCAGAGCTTGGTTTCAAATCTCTACCACCATCCCTTCAAAAGTTATCCCCCGAAAACCAGTGGAGGTATGATAATGACATGGTGCTAGGGTTATAACCTAACACTGATGGCATCACAGAGCCCATGCTAGATCAAAGCACAGTGTCTGTGACGTCATCACGTTGCCTTTGATGACATCACAGCCACCTAACATTCTGATGTGTTCACTTGTGTCTGTGTGTATGTGTGTTGTGGGTGTGGGTGTGTGTGTGTGTGTGTGTGTGTGTGTGTGCAGACAAAGTTATGGGGGTGCAGAGCCTGCTTTCAAGTCTGTACCACATTCACTTCAAAAGTTATTCCACAAAAACCCGTCCAGGTATGCACCAGAGTCCTCGAGGTTCTAGTTGACCCACTTCCCAACCTTGTAGAGACTCGATGGTGGTACCCTTGGATCCGGAATGTCCAAAAATGGGGGTGCAGAGCTTAGTTTCACGTCTCTACCACCTTTCCTTCAAACGTTATCCTCCAAAAACCCATCGAGGTATGCACCAGAGTCCTTGAGGTTCTGGTTGACCCACTTCCCGACGTCGTAGAGACTCGATGGTGGCACCGTTGTATCCGGAATGTCCAAAAATGGGGGTGCAGAGCTTAGTTTCACGTCTCTACCACCTTTCCTTCAAACGTTATCCTCCAAAAACCCGTCGAGGTATGCACCAGAGTCTTCAAGGTTCTGGTTGACCCACTTCCCGACCTCGTAGAGACTCGAGGGTGGCACCGTTGGATCCGGAATGTCCGAAAATGGGGGTGCAGAGCTTGGTTTCAAGTCTCTACCACCATCCCTTCAAAAGTTATCCCCCGAAAACCAGTGGAGGTATGATAATGACATGGTGCTAGGGTTATAACCTAACACTGATGGCATCACAGAGCCCATGCTAGATCAAAGCACAGTGTCTGTGACGTCATCACGTTGCCTTTGATGACATCACAGCCACCTAACATTCTGATGTGTTCACTTGTGTGTGTGTGTATGTGTGTTGTGGGTGTGGGTGTGTGTGTGTGTGTGTGTGTGTGTGTGTGCAGACAAAGTTATGGGGGTGCAGAGCCTGCTTTCAAGTCTGTACCACATTCACTTCAAAAGTTATTCCACAAAAACCCGTCCAGGTATGCACCAGAGTCCTCGAGGTTCTAGTTGACCCACTTCCCAACCTTGTAGAGACTCGATGGTGGTACCCTTGGATCCGGAATGTCCAAAAATGGGGATGCAGAGCTTAGTTTCACGTCTCTACCACCTTTCCTTCAAACGTTATCCTCCAACAACCCGTCGAGGTATGCACCAGAGTCCTCAAGGTTCTGGTTGACCCACTTCCCGACCTCGTAGAGACGCGAGGGTGGCACCGTTGGATCCGGAATGTCGAGAAATGGGGGTGCAAAGCTTGGTTTCAAGTCTCTACCACCATCCCTTCAAAAGTTATCCCCCGAAACCTGTCGAGGTATGCACCAGAGTCCTCGAGGTTCTGGTTGACCCACTTCCCGACCTCGTAGAGACTCCAGGGTGGCACCGTTGGATCCGGAATGTCCGAAAATGGGGGTGCAGAGCTTGGTTTCAAGTCTCTACCACCATCCCTTCAAAAGTTATCCCCCGAAAACCAGTGGAGGTATGATAATGACATGGTGCTAGGGTTATAACCTAACACTGATGGCATCACAGAGCCCATGCTAGATCAAAGCACAGTGTCTGTGACGTCATCACGTTGCCTTTGATGACATCACAGCCACCTAACATTCTGATGTGTTCACTTGTGTGTGTGTGTATGTGTGTTGTGGGTGTGGGTGTGTGTGTGTGTGTGTGTGTGTGTGTGTGTGCAGACAAAGTTATGGGGGTGCAGAGCCTGCTTTCAAGTCTGTACCACATTCACTTCAAAAGTTATTCCACAAAAACCCGTCCAGGTATGCACCAGAGTCCTCGAGGTTCTAGTTGACCCACTTCCCAACCTTGTAGAGACTCGATGGTGGTACCCTTGGATCCGGAATGTCCAAAAATGGGGGTGCAGAGCTTAGTTTCACGTCTCTACCACCTTTCCTTCAAACGTTATCCTCCAAAAACCCGTCAAAGTATGCACCAGAGTCTTCAAGGTTCTGGTTGACCCACTTCCCGACCTCGTAGAGACGCCAGGGTGGCACCGTTGGATCCGGAATGTCCAGAAATGGGGGTGCAGAGCTTGGTTTCAAGTCTCTACCACCATCCCTTCAAAAGTTATCCCCCGAAACCTGTCGAGGTATGCACCAGAGTCCTCGAGGTTCTGGTTGACCCACTTCCCGACCTCGTAGAGACTCGAGGGTGGCACCGTTGGATCCGGAATGTCCGAAAATGGGGGTGCAGAGCTTGGTTTCAAGTCTCTACCACCATCCCTTCAAAAGTTATCCCCCGAAAACCAGTGGAGGTATGATAATGACATGGTGCTAGGGTTATAACCTAACACTGATGGCATCACAGAGCCCATGCTAGATCAAAGCACAGTGTCTGTGACGTCATCACGTTGCCTTTGATGACATCACAGCCACCTAACATTCTGATGTGTTCACTTGTGTGTGTGTGTATGTGTGTTGTGGGTGTGGGTGTGTGTGTGTGTGTGTGTGTGTGTGTGCAGACAAAGTTATGGGGGTGCAGAGCCTGCTTTCAAGTCTGTACCACATTCACTTCAAAAGTTATTCCACAAAAACCCGTCCAGGTATGCACCAGAGTCCTCGAGGTTCTAGTTGACCCACTTCCCAACCTTGTAGAGACTCGATGGTGGTACCCTTGGATCCGGAATGTCCAAAAATCGGGGTGCAGAGCTTAGTTTCACGTCTCTACCACCTTTCCTTCAAACGTTATCCTCCAAAAACCCGTCGAGGTATGCACCAGAGTCTTCAAGGTTCTGGTGGACCCACTTCCCGACCTCGTAGAGACGCAAGGGTGGCACCATTGGATCCGGAATGTCCGAAAATGGGGGTGCAGAGCTTGGTTTCAAGTCCCTACCACCATCCCTTCAAAAGTTATCCCCCGAAACCTGTCGAGGTATGCACCAGAGTCCTCGAGGTTCTGGTTGACCCACTTCCCGACCTCGTAGAGACTCCAGGGTGGCACCGTTGGATCCGGAATGTCCGAAAATGGGGGTGCAGAGCTTGGTTTCAAGTCTCTACCACCATCCCTTCAAAAGTTAGCCCCCGAAACCTGTCGAGGTATGCACCAGAGTCCTCGAGGTTCTGGTTGACCCACTTCCCGACCTTGTAGAGACTCGAGGGTGGCACCGTTGGATCCGGAATGTCCGAAAATGGGGGTGCAGAGCTTGGTTTCAAGTCTCTACCACCATCCCTTCAAAAGTTATCCCCCGAAAACCAGTGGAGGTATGATAATGACATGGTGCTAGGGTTATAACCTAAGACTGATGGCATCACAGAGCCCATGCTAGATCAAAGCACAGTGTCTGTGACGTCATCACGTTGCCTTTGATGACATCACAGCCACCTAACATTCTGATGTGTTCACTTGTGTGTGTGTGTATGTGTGTTGTGGGTGTGGGTGTGTGTGTGTGTGTGTGTGTGTGTGTG
This sequence comes from Lutjanus erythropterus, assembly GCF_056507025.1. Taxonomy (NCBI): domain Eukaryota; kingdom Metazoa; phylum Chordata; class Actinopteri; order Lutjaniformes; family Lutjanidae; genus Lutjanus; species Lutjanus erythropterus. The sequence goes on along the minus strand of NC_139333.1, from coordinate 32,143,276 downwards.
CAGACAAAGTTATGGGGGTGCAGAGCCTGCTTTCAAGTCTGTACCACATTCACTTCAAAAGTTATTCCACAAAAACCCGTCGAGGTATGCACCAGAGTCCTCGAGGTTCTAGTTGACCCACTTCCCAACCTTGTAGAGACTCGATGGTGGTACCCTTGGATCCGGAATGTCCGAAAATGGGGGTGCAGAGCTTAGTTTCACGTCTCTACCACCTTTCCTTCAAACGTTATCCTCCAAAAACCCGTCGAGGTATGCACCAGAGTCCTCGAGGTTCTGGTTGACCCACTTCCCGACGTCGTAGAGACTCGACGGTGGCACCGTTGGATCCGGAAAGTCCGAAAATGGGGGTGCAGAGCTTGGTTTCAAGTCCCTACCACCATCCCTTCAAAAGTTATCCCCCGAAACCTGTCGAGGTATGCACCAGAGTCCTCGAGGTTCTGGTTGACCCACTTCCCGACGTCGTAGAGACTCTAGGGTGGCACCGTTGGATCCGGAATGTCCGAAAATGGGGGTGCAGAGCTTGGTTTCAAGTCCCTACCACCATCCCTTCAAAAGTTATCCCCCGAAACCTGTCGAGGTATGCACCAGAGTCCTCGAGGTTCTGGTTGACCCACTTCCCGACCTCGTAGAGACTCCAGGGTGGCACCGTTGGATCCGGAATGTCCGAAAATGGGGGTGCAGAGCTTGGTTTCAAGTCTCTACCACCATCCCTTCAAAAGTTATCCCCCGAAAACCAGTGGAGGTATGATAATGACATGGTGCTAGGGTTATAACCTAACACTGATGGCATCACAGAGCCCATGCTAGATCAAAGCACAGTGTCTGTGACGTCATCACGTTGCCTTTGATGACATCACAGCCACCTAACATTCTGATGTGTTCACTTGTGTGTGTGTGTATGTGTGTTGTGGGTGTGGGTGTGTGTGTGTGTGTGTGTGTGTGTGTGCAGACAAAGTTATGGGGGTGCAGAGCCTGCTTTCAAGTCTGTACCACATTCACTTCAAAAGTTATTCCACAAAAACCCGTCGAGGTATGCACCAGAGTCCTCGAGGTTCTAGTTGACCCACTTCCCAACCTTGTAGAGACTCGATGGTGGTACCCTTGGATCCGGAATGTCCGAAAATGGGGGTGCAGAGCTTAGTTTCACGTCTCTACCACCTTTCCTTCAAACGTTATCCTCCAAAAACCCGTCGAGGTATGCACCAGAGTCCTCGAGGTTCTGGTTGACCCACTTCCCGACGTCGTAGAGACTCGACGGTGGCACCGTTGGATCCGGAAAGTCCGAAAATGGGGGTGCAGAGCTTGGTTTCAAGTCCCTACCACCATCCCTTCAAAAGTTATCCCCCGAAACCTGTCGAGGTATGCACCAGAGTCCTCGAGGTTCTGGTTGACCCACTTCCCGACGTCGTAGAGACTCTAGGGTGGCACCGTTGGATCCGGAATGTCCGAAAATGGGGGTGCAGAGCTTGGTTTCAAGTCCCTACCACCATCCCTTCAAAAGTTATCCCCCGAAACCTGTCGAGGTATGCACCAGAGTCCTCGAGGTTCTGGTTGACCCACTTCCCGACCTCGTAGAGACGCGAGGGTGGCACCGTTGGATCCGGAATGTCCGAAAATGGGGGTGCTGAGCTTGGTTTCAAGTCTCTACCACCATCCCTTCAAAAGTTATCCCCCGAAAACCAGTGGAGGTATGATAATGACATGGTGCTAGGGTTATAACCTAACACTGATGGCATCACAGAGCCCATGCTAGATCAAAGCACAGTGTCTGTGACGTCATCACGTTGCCTTTGATGACATCACAGCCACCTAACATTCTGATGTGTTCACTTGTGTGTGTGTGTATGTGTGTTGTGGGTGTGGGTGTGGGTGTGTGTGTGTGTGTGTGTGTGTGCAGACAAAGTTATGGGGGTGCAGAGCCTGCTTTCAAGTCTGTACCACATTCACTTCAAAAGTTATTCCACAAAAACCCGTCCAGGTATGCACCAGAGTCCTCGAGGTTCTAGTTGACCCACTTCCCAACCTTGTAGAGACTCGATGGTGGTACCCTTGGATCCGGAATGTCCAAAAATGGGGATGCAGAGCTTAGTTTCACGTCTCTACCACCTTTCCTTCAAACGTTATCCTCCAAAAACCCGTCGAGGTATGCACCAGAGTCCTCAAGGTTCTGGTTGACCCACTTCCCGACCTCGTAGAGACGCGAGGGTGGCACCGTTGGATCCGGAATGTCGAGAAATGGGGGTGCAAAGCTTGGTTTCAAGTCTCTACCACCATCCCTTCAAAAGTTATCCCCCGAAACCTGTCGAGGTATGCACCAGAGTCCTCGAGGTTCTGGTTGACCCACTTCCCGACCTCGTAGAGACTCCAGGGTGGCGCCGTTGGATCCGGAATGTCCGAAAATGGGGGTGCAGAGCTTGGTTTCAAGTCTCTACCACCATCCCTTCAAAAGTTATCCCCCGAAAACCAGTGGAGGTATGATAATGACATGGTGCTAGGGTTATAACCTAACACTGATGGCATCACAGAGCCCATGCTAGATCAAAGCACAGTGTCTGTGACGTCATCACGTTGCCTTTGATGACATCACAGCCACCTAACATTCTGATGTGTTCACTTGTGTGTGTGTGTATGTGTGTTGTGGGTGTGGGTGTGTGTGTGTGTGTGTGTGTGTGTGTGTGTGTGCAGACAAAGTTATGGGGGTGCAGAGCCTGCTTTCAAGTCTGTACCACATTCACTTCAAAAGTTATTCCACAAAAACCCGTCCAGGTATGCACCAGAGTCCTCGAGGTTCTAGTTGACCCACTTCCCAACCTTGTAGAGACTCGATGGTGGTACCCTTGGATCCGGAATGTCCAAAAATGGGGGTGCAGAGCTTAGTTTCACGTCTCTACCACCTTTCCTTCAAACGTTATCCTCCAAAAACCCGTCAAAGTATGCACCAGAGTCTTCAAGGTTCTGGTTGACCCACTTCCCGACCTCGTAGAGACGCCAGGGTGGCACCGTTGGATCCGGAATGTCCAGAAATGGGGGTGCAGAGCTTGGTTTCAAGTCTCTACCACCATCCCTTCAAAAGTTATCCCCCGAAACCTGTCGAGGTATGCACCAGAGTCCTCGAGGTTCTGGTTGACCCACTTCCCGACCTCGTAGAGACTCGAGGGTGGCACCGTTGGATCCGGAATGTCCGAAAATGGGGGTGCAGAGCTTGGTTTCAAGTCTCTACCACCATCCCTTCAAAAGTTATCCCCCGAAAACCAGTGGAGGTATGATAATGACATGGTGCTAGGGTTATAACCTAACACTGATGGCATCACAGAGCCCATGCTAGATCAAAGCACAGTGTCTGTGACGTCATCACGTTGCCTTTGATGACATCACAGCCACCTAACATTCTGATGTGTTCACTTGTGTGTGTGTGTATGTGTGTTGTGGGTGTGGGTGTGTGTGTGTGTGTGTGTGTGTGTGTGCAGACAAAGTTATGGGGGTGCAGAGCCTGCTTTCAAGTCTGTACCACATTCACTTCAAAAGTTATTCCACAAAAACCCGTCCAGGTATGCACCAGAGTCCTCGAGGTTCTAGTTGACCCACTTCCCAACCTTGTAGAGACTCGATGGTGGTACCCTTGGATCCGGAATGTCCAAAAATGGGGGTGCAGAGCTTAGTTTCACGTCTCTACCACCTTTCCTTCAAACGTTATCCTCCAAAAACCCGTCGAGGTATGCACCAGAGTCTTCAAGGTTCTGGTGGACCCACTTCCCGACCTCGTAGAGACGCAAGGGTGGCACCATTGGATCCGGAATGTCCGAAAATGGGGGTGCAGAGCTTGGTTTCAAGTCCCTACCACCATCCCTTCAAAAGTTATCCCCCGAAACCTGTCGAGGTATGCACCAGAGTCCTCGAGGTTCTGGTTGACCCACTTCCCGACCTCGTAGAGACTCCAGGGTGGCACCGTTGGATCCGGAATGTCCGAAAATGGGGGTGCAGAGCTTGGTTTCAAGTCTCTACCACCATCCCTTCAAAAGTTAGCCCCCGAAACCTGTCGAGGTATGCACCAGAGTCCTCGAGGTTCTGGTTGACCCACTTCCCGACCTTGTAGAGACTCGAGGGTGGCACCGTTGGATCCGGAATGTCCGAAAATGGGGGTGCAGAGCTTGGTTTCAAGTCGCTACCACCATCCCTTCAAAAGTTATCCCCCGAAAACCAGTGGAGGTATGATAATGACATGGTGCTAGGGTTATAACCTAACACTGATGGCATCACAGAGCCCATGCTAGATCAAAGCACAGTGTCTGTGACGTCATCACGTTGCCTTTGATGACATCACAGCCACCTAACATTCTGATGTGTTCACTTGTGTGTGTGTGTATGTGTGTTGTGGGTGTGGGTGTGTGTGTGTGTGTGTGTGTGTGTGTGCAGACAAAGTTATGGGGGTGCAGAGCCTGCTTTCAAGTCTGTACCACATTCACTTCAAAAGTTATTCCACAAAAACCCGTCGAGGTATGCACCAGAGTCCTCGAGGTTCTAGTTGACCCACTTCCCAACCTTGTAGAGACTCGATGGTGGTACCCTTGGATCCGGAATGTCCGAAAATGGGGGTGCAGAGCTTAGTTTCACGTCTCTACCACCTTTCCTTCAAACGTTATCCTCCAAAAACCCGTCGAGGTATGCACCAGAGTCCTCGAGGTTCTGGTTGACCCACTTCCCGACGTCGTAGAGACTCGACGGTGGCACCGTTGGATCCGGAATGTCCGAAAATGGGGGTGCAGAGCTTGGTTTCAAGTCCCTACCACCATCCCTTCAAAAGTTATCCCCCGAAACCTGTCGAGGTATGCACCAGAGTCCTCGAGGTTCTGGTTGACCCACTTCCCGACGTCGTAGAGACTCTAGGGTGGCACCGTTGGATCCGGAATGTCCGAAAATGGGGGTGCAGAGCTTGGTTTCAAGTCTCTACCACCATCCCTTCAAAAGTTATCCCCCGAAAACCAGTGGAGGTATGATAATGACATGGTGCTAGGGTTATAACCTAACACTGATGGCATCACAGAGCCCATGCTAGATCAAAGCACAGTGTCTGTGACGTCATCACGTTGCCTTTGATGACATCACAGCCACCTAACATTCTGATGTGTTCACTTGTGTGTGTGTGTATGTGTGTTGTGGGTGTGGGTGTGTGTGTGTGTGTGTGTGTGTGTGTGTGTGCAGACAAAGTTATGGGGGTGCAGAGCCTGCTTTCAAGTCTGTACCACATTCACTTCAAAAGTTATTCCACAAAAACCCGTCCAGGTATGCACCAGAGTCCTCGAGGTTCTAGTTGACCCACTTCCCAACCTTGTAGAGACTCGATGGTGGTACCCTTGGATCCGGAATGTCCAAAAATGGGGGTGCAGAGCTTAGTTTCACGTCTCTACCACCTTTCCTTCAAACGTTATCCTCCAAAAACCCGTCAAAGTATGCACCAGAGTCTTCAAGGTTCTGGTTGACCCACTTCCCGACCTCGTAGAGACGCCAGGGTGGCACCGTTGGATCCGGAATGTCCAGAAATGGGGGTGCAGAGCTTGGTTTCAAGTCTCTACCACCATCCCTTCAAAAGTTATCCCCCGAAACCTGTCGAGGTATGCACCAGAGTCCTCGAGGTTCTGGTTGACCCACTTCCCGACCTCGTAGAGACTCGAGGGTGGCACCGTTGGATCCGGAATGTCCGAAAATGGGGGTGCAGAGCTTGGTTTCAAGTCTCTACCACCATCCCTTCAAAAGTTATCCCCCGAAAACCAGTGGAGGTATGATAATGACATGGTGCTAGGGTTATAACCTAACACTGATGGCATCACAGAGCCCATGCTAGATCAAAGCACAGTGTCTGTGACGTCATCACGTTGCCTTTGATGACATCACAGCCACCTAACATTCTGATGTGTTCACTTGTGTGTGTGTGTATGTGTGTTGTGGGTGTGGGTGTGTGTGTGTGTGTGTGTGTGTGTGTGTGTGCAGACAAAGTTATGGGGGTGCAGAGCCTGCTTTCAAGTCTGTACCACATTCACTTCAAAAGTTATTCCACAAAAACCCGTCCAGGTATGCACCAGAGTCCTCGAGGTTCTAGTTGACCCACTTCCCAACCTTGTAGAGACTCGATGGTGGTACCCTTGGATCCGGAATGTCCAAAAATGGGGGTGCAGAGCTTAGTTTCACGTCTCTACCACCTTTCCTTCAAACGTTATCCTCCAAAAACCCGTCAAAGTATGCACCAGAGTCTTCAAGGTTCTGGTTGACCCACTTCCCGACCTCGTAGAGACGCCAGGGTGGCACCGTTGGATCCGGAATGTCCAGAAATGGGGGTGCAGAGCTTGGTTTCAAGTCTCTACCACCATCCCTTCAAAAGTTATCCCCCGAAACCTGTCGAGGTATGCACCAGAGTCCTCGAGGTTCTGGTTGACCCACTTCCCGACCTCGTAGAGACTCGAGGGTGGCACCGTTGGATCCGGAATGTCCGAAAATGGGGGTGCAGAGCTTGGTTTCAAGTCTCTACCACCATCCCTTCAAAAGTTATCCCCCGAAAACCAGTGGAGGTATGATAATGACATGGTGCTAGGGTTATAACCTAACACTGATGGCATCACAGAGCCCATGCTAGATCAAAGCACAGTGTCTGTGACGTCATCACGTTGCCTTTGATGACATCACAGCCACCTAACATTCTGATGTGTTCACTTGTGTGTGTGTGTATGTGTGTTGTGGGTGTGGGTGTGTGTGTGTGTGTGTGTGTGTGTGTGCAGACAAAGTTATGGGGGTGCAGAGCCTGCTTTCAAGTCTGTACCACATTCACTTCAAAAGTTATTCCACAAAAACCCGTCCAGGTATGCACCAGAGTCCTCGAGGTTCTAGTTGACCCACTTCCCAACCTTGTAGAGACTCGATGGTGGTACCCTTGGATCCGGAATGTCCAAAAATGGGGGTGCAGAGCTTAGTTTCACGTCTCTACCACCTTTCCTTCAAACGTTATCCTCCAAAAACCCGTCGAGGTATGCACCAGAGTCTTCAAGGTTCTGGTGGACCCACTTCCCATCCTCGTAGAGACGCAAGGGTGGCACCATTGGATCCGGAATGTCCGAAAATGGGGGTGCAGAGCTTGGTTTCAAGTCCCTACCACCATCCCTTCAAAAGTTATCCCCCGAAACCTGTCGAGGTATGCACCAGAGTCCTCGAGGTTCTGGTTGACCCACTTCCCGACCTTGTAGAGACTCGAGGGTGGCACCGTTGGATCCGGAATGTCCGAAAATGGGGGTGCAGAGCTTGGTTTCAAGTCTCTACCACCATCCCTTCAAAAGTTATCCCCCGAAAACCAGTGGAGGTATGATAATGACATGGTGCTAGGGTTATAACCTAACACTGATGGCATCACAGAGCCCATGCTAGATCAAAGCACAGTGTCTGTGACGTCATCACGTTGCCTTTGATGACATCACAGCCACCTAACATTCTGATGTGTTCACTTGTGTGTGTGTGTATGTGTGTTGTGGGTGTGGGTGTGTGTGTGTGTGTGTGTGTGTGTGTGCAGACAAAGTTATGGGGGTGCAGAGCCTGCTTTCAAGTCTGTACCACATTCACTTCAAAAGTTATTCCACAAAAACCCGTCGAGGTATGCACCAGAGTCCTCGAGGTTCTAGTTGACCCACTTCCCAACCTTGTAGAGACTCGATGGTGGTACCCTTGGATCCGGAATGTCCGAAAATGGGGGTGCAGAGCTTAGTTTCACGTCTCTACCACCTTTCCTTCAAACGTTATCCTCCAAAAACCCGTCGAGGTATGCACCAGAGTCCTCGAGGTTCTGGTTGACCCACTTCCCGACGTCGTAGAGACTCGACGGTGGCACCGTTGGATCCGGAATGTCCGAAAATGGGGGTGCAGAGCTTGGTTTCAAGTCCCTACCACCATCCCTTCAAAAGTTATCCCCCGAAACCTGTCGAGGTATGCACCAGAGTCCTCGAGGTTCTGGTTGACCCACTTCCCGACCTCGTAGAGACTCCAGGGTGGCACCGTTGGATCCGGAATGTCTGAAAATGGGGGTGCAGAGCTTGGTTTCAAGTCTCTACCACCATCCCTTCAAAAGTTATCCCCCGAAAACCAGTGGAGGTATGATAATGACATGGTGCTAGGGTTATAACCTAACACTGATGGCATCACAGAGCCCATGCTAGATCAAAGCACAGTGTCTGTGACGTCATCACGTTGCCTTTGATGACATCACAGCCACCTAACATTCTGATGTGTTCACTTGTGTGTGTGTGTATGTGTGTTGTGGGTGTGGGTGTGTGTGTGTGTGTGTGTGTGTGTGTGTGCAGACAAAGTTATGGGGATGCAGAGCCTGCTTTCAAGTCTGTACCACATTCACTTCAAAAGTTATTCCACAAAAACCCGTCCAGGTATGCACCAGAGTCCTCGAGGTTCTAGTTGACCCACTTCCCAACCTTGTAGAGACTCGATGGTGGTACCCTTGGATCCGGAATGTCCAAAAATGGGGGTGCAGAGCTTAGTTTCACGTCTCTACCACCTTTCCTTCAAACGTTATCCTCCAAAAACCCGTCGAGGTATGCACCAGAGTCTTCAAGGTTCTGGTGGACCCACTTCCCGACCTCGTAGAGACGCAAGGGTGGCACCATTGGATCCGGAATGTCCGAAAATGGGGGTGCAGAGCTTGGTTTCAAGTCCCTACCACCATCCCTTCAAAAGTTATCCCCCGAAACCTGTCGAGGTATGCACCAGAGTCCTCGAGGTTCTGGTTGACCCACTTCCCGACCTCGTAGAGACTCCAGGGTGGCACCGTTGGATCCGGAATGTCCGAAAATGGGGGTGCAGAGCTTGGTTTCAAGTCTCTACCACCATCCCTTCAAAAGTTAGCCCCCGAAACCTGTCGAGGTATGCACCAGAGTCCTCGAGGTTCTGGTTGACCCACTTCCCGACCTTGTAGAGACTCGAGGGTGGCACCGTTGGATCCGGAATGTCCGAAAATGGGGGTGCAGAGCTTGGTTTCAAGTCTCTACCACCATCCCTTCAAAAGTTATCCCCCGAAAACCAGTGGAGGTATGATAATGACATGGTGCTAGGGTTATAACCTAACACTGATGGCATCACAGAGCCCATGCTAGATCAAAGCACAGTGTCTGTGACGTCATCACGTTGCCTTTGATGACATCACAGCCACCTAACATTCTGATGTGTTCACTTGTGTGTGTGTGTATGTGTGTTGTGGGTGTGGGTGTGTGTGTGTGTGTGTGTGTGTGTGCAGACAAAGTTATGGGGGTGCAGAGCCTGCTTTCAAGTCTGTACCACATTCACTTCAAAAGTTATTCCACAAAAACCCGTCGAGGTATGCACCAGAGTCCTCGAGGTTCTAGTTGACCCACTTCCCAACCTTGTAGAGACTCGATGGTGGTACCCTTGGATCCGGAATGTCCGAAAATGGGGGTGCAGAGCTTAGTTTCACGTCTCTACCACCTTTCCTTCAAACGTTATCCTCCAAAAACCCGTCGAGGTATGCACCAGAGTCCTCGAGGTTCTGGTTGACCCACTTCCCGACGTCGTAGAGACTCGACGGTGGCACCGTTGGATCCGGAATGTCCGAAAATGGGGGTGCAGAGCTTGGTTTCAAGTCCCTACCACCATCCCTTCAAAAGTTATCCCCCGAAACCTGTCGAGGTATGCACCAGAGTCCTCGAGGTTCTGGTTGACCCACTTCCCGACGTCGTAGAGACTCTAGGGTGGCACCGTTGGATCCGGAATGTCCGAAAATGGGGGTGCAGAGCTTAGTTTCACGTCTCTACCACCTTTCCTTCAAACGTTATCCTCCAAAAACCCGTCGAGGTATGCACCAGAGTCTTCAAGGTTCTGGTTGACCCACTTCCCGACCTCGTAGAGACGCGAGGGTGGCACCGTTGGATCCGGAATGTCCGAAAATGGGGGTGCTGAGCTTGGTTTCAAGTCTCTACCACCATCCCTTCAAAAGTTATCCCCCGAAAACCAGTGGAGGTATGATAATGACATGGTGCTAGGGTTATAACCTAACACTGATGGCATCACAGAGCCCATGCTAGATCAAAGCACAGTGTCTGTGACGTCATCACGTTGCCTTTGATGACATCACAGCCACCTAACATTCTGATGTGTTCACTTGTGTGTGTGTGTATGTGTGTTGTGGGTGTGGGTGTGGGTGTGTGTGTGTGTGTGTGTGTGTGCAGACAAAGTTATGGGGGTGCAGAGCCTGCTTTCAAGTCTGTACCACATTCACTTCAAAAGTTATTCCACAAAAACCCGTCCAGGTATGCACCAGAGTCCTCGAGGTTCTAGTTGACCCACTTCCCAACCTTGTAGAGACTCGATGGTGGTACCCTTGGATCCGGAATGTCCAAAAATGGGGATGCAGAGCTTAGTTTCACGTCTCTACCACCTTTCCTTCAAACGTTATCCTCCAAAAACCCGTCGAGGTATGCACCAGAGTCCTCAAGGTTCTGGTTGACCCACTTCCCGACCTCGTAGAGACGCGAGGTTGGCACCGTTGGATCCGGAATGTCGAGAAATGGGGGTGCAAAGCTTGGTTTCAAGTCTCTACCACCATCCCTTCAAAAGTTATCCCCCGAAACCTGTCGAGGTATGCACCAGAGTCCTCGAGGTTCTGGTTGACCCACTTCCCGACCTCGTAGAGACTCCAGGGTGGCACCGTTGGATCCGGAATGTCCGAAAATGGGGGTGCAGAGCTTGGTTTCAAGTCTCTACCACCATCCCTTCAAAAGTTATCCCCCGAAAACCAGTGGAGGTATGATAATGACATGGTGCTAGGGTTATAACCTAACACTGATGGCATCACAGAGCCCATGCTAGATCAAAGCACAGTGTCTGTGACGTCATCACGTTGCCTTTGATGACATCACAGCCACCTAACATTCTGATGTGTTCACTTGTGTGTGTGTGTATGTGTGTTGTGGGTGTGGGTGTGTGTGTGTGTGTGTGTGTGTGTGTGTGCAGACAAAGTTATGGGGATGCAGAGCCTGCTTTCAAGTCTGTACCACATTCACTTCAAAAGTTATTCCACAAAAACCCGTCCAGGTATGCACCAGAGTCCTCGAGGTTCTAGTTGACCCACTTCCCAACCTTGTAGAGACTCGATGGTGGTACCCTTGGATCCGGAATGTCCAAAAATGGGGGTGCAGAGCTTAGTTTCACGTCTCTACCACCTTTCCTTCAAACGTTATCCTCCAAAAACCCGTCGAGGTATGCACCAGAGTCTTCAAGGTTCTGGTGGACCCACTTCCCATCCTCGTAGAGACGCAAGGGTGGCACCATTGGATCCGGAATGTCCGAAAATGGGGGTGCAGAGCTTGGTTTCAAGTCCCTACCACCATCCCTTCAAAAGTTATCCCCCGAAACCTGTCGAGGTATGCACCAGAGTCCTCGAGGTTCTGGTTGACCCACTTCCCGACCTTGTAGAGACTCGAGGGTGGCACCGTTGGATCCGGAATGTCCGAAAATGGGGGTGCAGAGCTTGGTTTCAAGTCTCTACCACCATCCCTTCAAAAGTTATCCCCCGAAAACCAGTGGAGGTATGATAATGACATGGTGCTAGGGTTATAACCTAACACTGATGGCATCACAGAGCCCATGCTAGATCAAAGCACAGTGTCTGTGACGTCATCACGTTGCCTTTGATGACATCACAGCCACCTAACATTCTGATGTGTTCACTTGTGTGTGTGTGTATGTGTGTTGTGGGTGTGGGTGTGTGTGTGTGTGTGTGTGTGTGTGTGCAGACAAAGTTATGGGGGTGCAGAGCCTGCTTTCAAGTCTGTACCACATTCACTTCAAAAGTTATTCCACAAAAACCCGTCGAGGTATGCACCAGAGTCCTCGAGGTTCTAGTTGACCCACTTCCCAACCTTGTAGAGACTCGATGGTGGTACCCTTGGATCCGGAATGTCCGAAAATGGGGGTGCAGAGCTTAGTTTCACGTCTCTACCACCTTTCCTTCAAACGTTATCCTCCAAAAACCCGTCGAGGTATGCACCAGAGTCCTCGAGGTTCTGGTTGACCCACTTCCCGACGTCGTAGAGACTCGACGGTGGCACCGTTGGATCCGGAATGTCCGAAAATGGGGGTGCAGAGCTTGGTTTCAAGTCCCTACCACCATCCCTTCAAAAGTTATCCCCCGAAACCTGTCGAGGTATGCACCAGAGTCCTCGAGGTTCTGGTTGACCCACTTCCCGACCTCGTAGAGACTCCAGGGTGGCACCGTTGGATCCGGAATGTCTGAAAATGGGGGTGCAGAGCTTGGTTTCAAGTCTCTACCACCATCCCTTCAAAAGTTATCCCCCGAAAACCAGTGGAGGTATGATAATGACATGGTGCTAGGGTTATAACCTAACACTGATGGCATCACAGAGCCCATGCTAGATCAAAGCACAGTGTCTGTGACGTCATCACGTTGCCTTTGATGACATCACAGCCACCTAACATTCTGATGTGTTCACTTGTGTGTGTGTGTATGTGTGTTGTGGGTGTGGGTGTGTGTGTGTGTGTGTGTGTGTGTGTGTGCAGACAAAGTTATGGGGATGCAGAGCCTGCTTTCAAGTCTGTACCACATTCACTTCAAAAGTTATTCCACAAAAACCCGTCCAGGTATGCACCAGAGTCCTCGAGGTTCTAGTTGACCCACTTCCCAACCTTGTAGAGACTCGATGGTGGTACCCTTGGATCCGGAATGTCCAAAAATGGGGGTGCAGAGCTTAGTTTCACGTCTCTACCACCTTTCCTTCAAACGTTATCCTCCAAAAACCCGTCGAGGTATGCACCAGAGTCTTCAAGGTTCTGGTGGACCCACTTCCCGACCTCGTAGAGACGCAAGGGTGGCACCATTGGATCCGGAATGTCCGAAAATGGGGGTGCAGAGCTTGGTTTCAAGTCCCTACCACCATCCCTTCAAAAGTTATCCCCCGAAACCTGTCGAGGTATGCACCAGAGTCCTCGAGGTTCTGGTTGACCCACTTCCCGACCTCGTAGAGACTCCAGGGTGGCACCGTTGGATCCGGAATGTCCGAAAATGGGGGTGCAGAGCTTGGTTTCAAGTCTCTACCACCATCCCTTCAAAAGTTAGCCCCCGAAACCTGTCGAGGTATGCACCAGAGTCCTCGAGGTTCTGGTTGACCCACTTCCCGACCTTGTAGAGACTCGAGGGTGGCACCGTTGGATCCGGAATGTCCGAAAATGGGGGTGCAGAGCTTGGTTTCAAGTCTCTACCACCATCCCTTCAAAAGTTATCCCCCGAAAACCAGTGGAGGTATGATAATGACATGGTGCTAGGGTTATAACCTAACACTGATGGCATCACAGAGCCCATGCTAGATCAAAGCACAGTGTCTGTGACGTCATCACGTTGCCTTTGATGACATCACAGCCACCTAACATTCTGATGTGTTCACTTGTGTGTGTGTGTATGTGTGTTGTGGGTGTGGGTGTGTGTGTGTGTGTGTGTGTGTGTGTGCAGACAAAGTTATGGGGGTGCAGAGCCTGCTTTCAAGTCTGTACCACATTCACTTCAAAAGTTATTCCACAAAAACCCGTCGAGGTATGCACCAGAGTCCTCGAGGTTCTAGTTGACCCACTTCCCAACCTTGTAGAGACTCGATGGTGGTACCCTTGGATCCGGAATGTCCGAAAATGGGGGTGCAGAGCTTAGTTTCACGTCTCTACCACCTTTCCTTCAAACGTTATCCTCCAAAAACCCGTCGAGGTATGCACCAGAGTCCTCGAGGTTCTGGTTGACCCACTTCCCGACGTCGTAGAGACTCGACGGTGGCACCGTTGGATCCGGAATGTCCGAAAATGGGGGTGCAGAGCTTGGTTTCAAGTCCCTACCACCATCCCTTCAAAAGTTATCCCCCGAAACCTGTCGAGGTATGCACCAGAGTCCTCGAGGTTCTGGTTGACCCACTTCCCGACGTCGTAGAGACTCTAGGGTGGCACCGTTGGATCCGGAATGTCCGAAAATGGGGGTGCAGAGCTTAGTTTCACGTCTCTACCACCTTTCCTTCAAACGTTATCCTCCAAAAACCCGTCGAGGTATGCACCAGAGTCTTCAAGGTTCTGGTTGACCCACTTCCCGACCTCGTAGAGACGCGAGGGTGGCACCGTTGGATCCGGAATGTCCGAAAATGGGGGTGCTGAGCTTGGTTTCAAGTCTCTACCACCATCCCTTCAAAAGTTATCCCCCGAAAACCAGTGGAGGTATGATAATGACATGGTGCTAGGGTTATAACCTAACACTGATGGCATCACAGAGCCCATGCTAGATCAAAGCACAGTGTCTGTGACGTCATCACGTTGCCTTTGATGACATCACAGCCACCTAACATTCTGATGTGTTCACTTGTGTGTGTGTGTATGTGTGTTGTGGGTGTGGGTGTGGGTGTGTGTGTGTGTGTGTGTGTGTGCAGACAAAGTTATGGGGGTGCAGAGCCTGCTTTCAAGTCTGTACCACATTCACTTCAAAAGTTATTCCACAAAAACCCGTCCAGGTATGCACCAGAGTCCTCGAGGTTCTAGTTGACCCACTTCCCAACCTTGTAGAGACTCGATGGTGGTACCCTTGGATCCGGAATGTCCAAAAATGGGGATGCAGAGCTTAGTTTCACGTCTCTACCACCTTTCCTTCAAACGTTATCCTCCAAAAACCCGTCGAGGTATGCACCAGAGTCCTCAAGGTTCTGGTTGACCCACTTCCCGACCTCGTAGAGACGCGAGGTTGGCACCGTTGGATCCGGAATGTCGAGAAATGGGGGTGCAAAGCTTGGTTTCAAGTCTCTACCACCATCCCTTCAAAAGTTATCCCCCGAAACCTGTCGAGGTATGCACCAGAGTCCTCGAGGTTCTGGTTGACCCACTTCCCGACCTCGTAGAGACTCCAGGGTGGCACCGTTGGATCCGGAATGTCCGAAAATGGGGGTGCAGAGCTTGGTTTCAAGTCTCTACCACCATCCCTTCAAAAGTTATCCCCCGAAAACCAGTGGAGGTATGATAATGACATGGTGCTAGGGTTATAACCTAACACTGATGGCATCACAGAGCCCATGCTAGATCAAAGCACAGTGTCTGTGACGTCATCACGTTGCCTTTGATGACATCACAGCCACCTAACATTCTGATGTGTTCACTTGTGTGTGTGTGTATGTGTGTTGTGGGTGTGGGTGTGTGTGTGTGTGTGTGTGTGTGTGTGTGCAGACAAAGTTATGGGGATGCAGAGCCTGCTTTCAAGTCTGTACCACATTCACTTCAAAAGTTATTCCACAAAAACCCGTCCAGGTATGCACCAGAGTCCTCGAGGTTCTAGTTGACCCACTTCCCAACCTTGTAGAGACTCGATGGTGGTACCCTTGGATCCGGAATGTCCAAAAATGGGGGTGCAGAGCTTAGTTTCACGTCTCTACCACCTTTCCTTCAAACGTTATCCTCCAAAAACCCGTCGAGGTATGCACCAGAGTCCTCGAGGTTCTGGTTGACCCACTTCCCGACGTCGTAGAGACTCGACGGTGGCACCGTTGGATCCGGAATGTCCGAAAATGGGGGTGCAGAGCTTGGTTTCAAGTCTCTACCACCATCCCTTCAAAAGTTATCCCCCGAAACCTGTCGAGGTATGCACCAGAGTCCTCGAGGTTCTGGTTGACCCACTTCCCGACGTCGTAGAGACTCGAGGGTGGCACCGTTGGATCCGGAATGTCCGAAAATGGGGGTGCAGAGCTTGGTTTCAAGTCTCTACCACCATCCCTTCAAAAGTTATCCCCCGAAAACCAGTGGAGGTATGATAATGACATGGTGCTAGGGTTATAACCTAACACTGATGGCATCACAGAGCCCATGCTAGATCAAAGCACAGTGTCTGTGACGTCATCACGTTGCCTTTGATGACATCACAGCCACCTAACATTCTGATGTGTTCACTTGTGTGTGTGTGTATGTGTGTTGTGGGTGTGGGTGTGTGTGTGTGTGTGTGTGTGTGTGTGCAGACAAAGTTATGGGGGTGCAGAGCCTGCTTTCAAGTCTGTACCACATTCACTTCAAAAGTTATTCCACAAAAACCCGTCCAGGTATGCACCAGAGTCCTCGAGGTTCTAGTTGACCCACTTCCCAACCTTGTAGAGACTCGATGGTGGTACCCTTGGATCCGGAATGTCCGAAAATGGGGGTGCAGAGCTTAGTTTCACGTCTCTACCACCTTTCCTTCAAACGTTATCCTCCAAAAACCCGTCGAGGTATGCACCAGAGTCCTCGAGGTTCTGGTTGACCCACTTCCCGACGTCGTAGAGACTCGACGGTGGCACCGTTGGATCCGGAATGTCCGAAAATGGGGGTGCAGAGCTTGGTTTCAAGTCCCTACCACCATCCCTTCAAAAGTTATCCCCCGAAACCTGTCGAGGTATGCACCAGAGTCCTCGAGGTTCTGGTTGACCCACTTCCCGACGTCGTAGAGACTCTAGGGTGGCACCGTTGGATCCGGAATGTCCGAAAATGGGGGTGCAGAGCTTAGTTTCACGTCTCTACCACCTTTCCTTCAAACGTTATCCTCCAAAAACCCGTCGAGGTATGCACCAGAGTCTTCAAGGTTCTGGTTGACCCACTTCCCGACCTCGTAGAGACTCGAGGGTGGCACCGTTGGATCCGGAATGTCCGAAAATGGGGGTGCAGAGCTTGGTTTCAAGTCTCTACCACCATCCCTTCAAAAGTTATCCCCCGAAAACCAGTGGAGGTATGATAATGACATGGTGCTAGGGTTATAACCTAACACTGATGGCATCACAGAGCCCATGCTAGATCAAAGCACAGTGTCTGTGACGTCATCACGTTGCCTTTGATGACATCACAGCCACCTAACATTCTGATGTGTTCACTTGTGTGTGTGTGTATGTGTGTTGTGGGTGTGGGTGTGTGTGTGTGTGTGTGTGTGTGTGTGCAGACAAAGTTATGGGGGTGCAGAGCCTGCTTTCAAGTCTGTACCACATTCACTTCAAAAGTTATTCCACAAAAACCCGTCGAGGTATGCACCAGAGTCCTCGAGGTTCTAGTTGACCCACTTCCCAACCTTGTAGAGACTCGATGGTGGTACCCTTGGATCCGGAATGTCCGAAAATGGGGGTGCAGAGCTTAGTTTCACGTCTCTACCACCTTTCCTTCAAACGTTATCCTCCAAAAACCCGTCGAGGTATGCACCAGAGTCCTCGAGGTTCTGGTTGACCCACTTCCCGACGTCGTAGAGACTCGACGGTGGCACCGTTGGATCCGGAATGTCCGAAAATGGGGGTGCAGAGCTTGGTTTCAAGTCCCTACCACCATCCCTTCAAAAGTTATCCCCCGAAACCTGTCGAGGTATGCACCAGAGTCCTCGAGGTTCTGGTTGACCCACTTCCCGACGTCGTAGAGACTCTAGGGTGGCACCGTTGGATCCGGAATGTCCGAAAATGGGGGTGCAGAGCTTAGTTTCACGTCTCTACCACCTTTCCTTCAAACGTTATCCTCCAAAAACCCGTCGAGGTATGCACCAGAGTCTTCAAGGTTCTGGTTGACCCACTTCCCGACCTCGTAGAGACTCGAGGGTGGCACCGTTGGATCCGGAATGTCCGAAAATGGGGGTGCAGAGCTTGGTTTCAAGTCTCTACCACCATCCCTTCAAAAGTTATCCCCCGAAAACCAGTGGAGGTATGATAATGACATGGTGCTAGGGTTATAACCTAACACTGATGGCATCACAGAGCCCATGCTAGATCAAAGCACAGTGTCTGTGACGTCATCACGTTGCCTTTGATGACATCACAGCCACCTAACATTCTGATGTGTTCACTTGTGTGTGTGTGTATGTGTGTTGTGGGTGTGGGTGTGTGTGTGTGTGTGTGTGTGTGTGTGCAGACAAAGTTATGGGGGTGCAGAGCCTGCTTTCAAGTCTGTACCACATTCACTTCAAAAGTTATTCCACAAAAACCCGTCGAGGTATGCACCAGAGTCCTCGAGGTTCTAGTTGACCCACTTCCCAACCTTGTAGAGACTCGATGGTGGTACCCTTGGATCCGGAATGTCCGAAAATGGGGGTGCAGAGCTTAGTTTCACGTCTCTACCACCTTTCCTTCAAACGTTATCCTCCAAAAACCCGTCGAGGTATGCACCAGAGTCCTCGAGGTTCTGGTTGACCCACTTCCCGACGTCGTAGAGACTCGACGGTGGCACCGTTGGATCCGGAATGTCCGAAAATGGGGGTGCAGAGCTTGGTTTCAAGTCCCTACCACCATCCCTTCAAAAGTTATCCCCCGAAACCTGTCGAGGTATGCACCAGAGTCCTCGAGGTTATGGTTGACCCACTTCCCGACGTCGTAGAGACTCTAGGGTGGCACCGTTGGATCCGGAATGTCCGAAAATGGGGGTGCAGAGCTTAGTTTCACGTCTCTACCACCTTTCCTTCAAACGTTATCCTCCAAAAACCCGTCGAGGTATGCACCAGAGTCTTCAAGGTTCTGGTTGACCCACTTCCCGACCTCGTAGAGACTCGAGGGTGGCACCGTTGGATCCGGAATGTCCGAAAATGGGGGTGCAGAGCTTGGTTTCAAGTCTCTACCACCATCCCTTCAAAAGTTATCCCCCGAAAACCAGTGGAGGTATGATAATGACATGGTGCTAGGGTTATAACCTAACACTGATGGCATCACAGAGCCCATGCTAGATCAAAGCACAGTGTCTGTGACGTCATCACGTTGCCTTTGATGACATCACAGCCACCTAACATTCTGATGTGTTCACTTGTGTGTGTGTGTATGTGTGTTGTGGGTGTGGGTGTGTGTGTGTGTGTGTGTGTGTGTGTGCAGACAAAGTTATGGGGGTGCAGAGCCTGCTTTCAAGTCTGTACCACATTCACTTCAAAAGTTATTCCACAAAAACCCGTCGAGGTATGCACCAGAGTCCTCGAGGTTCTAGTTGACCCACTTCCCAACCTTGTAGAGACTCGATGGTGGTACCCTTGGATCCGGAATGTCCGAAAATGGGGGTGCAGAGCTTAGTTTCACGTCTCTACCACCTTTCCTTCAAACGTTATCCTCCAAAAACCCGTCGAGGTATGCACCAGAGTCTTCGAGGTTCTGGTTGACCCACTTCCCGACGTCGTAGAGACTCGACGGTGGCACCGTTGGATCCGGAATGTCCGAAAATGGGGGTGCAGAGCTTGGTTTCAAGTCCCTACCACCATCCCTTCAAAAGTTAGCCCCCGAAACCTGTCGAGGTATGCACCAGAGTCCTCGAGGTTCTGGTTGACCCACTTCCCGACCTCGTAGAGACTCCAGGGTGGCACCGTTGGATCCGGAATGTCCGAAAATGGGGGTGCAGAGCTTGGTTTCAAGTCTCTACCACCATCCCTTCAAAAGTTAGCCCCCGAAACCTGTCGAGGTATGCACCAGAGTCCTCGAGGTTCTGGTTGACCCACTTCCCGACCTCGTAGAGACTCGAGGGTGGCACCGTTGGATCCGGAATGTCCGAAAATGGGGGTGCAGAGCTTGGTTTCAAGTCTCTACCACCATCCCTTCAAAAGTTATCCCCCGAAAACCAGTGGAGGTATGATAATGACATGGTGCTAGGGTTATAACCTAACACTGATGGCATCACAGAGCCCATGCTAGATCAAAGCACAGTGTCTGTGACGTCATCACGTTGCCTTTGATGACATCACAGCCACCTAACATTCTGATGTGTTCACTTGTGTGTGTGTGTATGTGTGTTGTGGGTGTGGGTGTGTGTGTGTGTGTGTGTGTGTGTGTGCAGACAAAGTTATGGGGGTGCAGAGCCTGCTTTCAAGTCTGTACCACATTCACTTCAAAAGTTATTCCACAAAAACCCGTCGAGGTATGCACCAGAGTCCTCGAGGTTCTAGTTGACCCACTTCCCAACCTTGTAGAGACTCGATGGTGGTACCCTTGGATCCGGAATGTCCAAAAATGGGGGTGCAGAGCTTAGGTTCACGTCTCTACCACCTTTCCTTCAAACGTTATCCTCCAAAAACCCGTCGAGGTATGCACCAGAGTCTTCAAGGTTCTGGTTGACCCACTTCCCGACGTCGTAGAGACGCGAGGGTGGCACCGTTGGATCCGGAATGTCCAGAAATAGGGGTGCAGAGCTTGGTTTCAAGTCTCTACCACCATCCCTTCAAAAGTTATCCCCCGAAACCTGTCGAGGTATGCACCAGAGTCCTCGAGGTTCTGGTTGACCCACTTCCCGACCTCGTAGAGACTCGAGGGTGGCACCGTTGGATCCGGAATGTCCGAAAATGGGGGTGCAGAGCTTGGTTTCAAGTCTCTACCACCATCCCTTCAAAAGTTATCCCCCGAAAACCAGTGGAGGTATGATAATGACATGGTGCTAGGGTTATAACCTAACACTGATGGCATCACAGAGCCCATGCTAGATCAAAGCACAGTGTCTGTGACGTCATCACGTTGCCTTTGATGACATCACAGCCACCTAACATTCTGATGTGTTCACTTGTGTGTGTGTGTATGTGTGTTGTGGGTGTGGGTGTGTGTGTGTGTGTGTGTGTGTGTGCAGACAAAGTTATGGGGGTGCAGAGCCTGCTTTCAAGTCTGTACCACATTCACTTCAAAAGTTATTCCACAAAAACCCGTCGAGGTATGCACCAGAGTCCTCGAGGTTCTAGTTGACCCACTTCCCAACCTTGTAGAGACTCGATGGTGGTACCCTTGGATCCGGAATGTCCAAAAATGGGGGTGCAGAGCTTAGTTTCACGTCTCTACCACCTTTCCTTCAAACGTTATCCTCCAAAAACCCGTCGAGGTATGCACCAGAGTCTTCAAGGTTCTGGTTGACCCACTTCCCGACCTCGTAGAGACGCGAGGGTGGCACCGTTGGATCCGGAATGTTCGAAAATGGGGGTGCAGGGCTTGGTTTCAAGTCTCTACCACCATCCCTTCAAAAGTTATCCCCCGAAACCTGTCGAGGTATGCACCAGAGTCCTCGAGGTTCTGGTTGACCCACTTCCCGACCTCGTAGAGACTCGAGGGTGGCACCGTTGGATCCGGAATGTCCGAAAATGGGGGTGCAGAGCTTGGTTTCAAGTCTCTACCACCATCCCTTCAAAAGTTATCCCCCGAAAACCAGTGGAGGTATGATAATGACATGGTGCTAGGGTTATAACCTAACACTGATGGCATCACAGAGCCCATGCTAGATCAAAGCACAGTGTCTGTGACGTCATCACGTTGCCTTTGATGACATCACAGCCACCTAACATTCTGATGTGTTCACTTGTGTGTGTGTGTATGTGTGTTGTGGGTGTGGGTGTGTGTGTGTGTGTGTGTGTGTGTGTGTGTGCAGACAAAGTTATGGGGGTGCAGAGCCTGCTTTCAAGTCTGTACCACATTCACTTCAAAAGTTATTCCACAAAAACCCGTCCAGGTATGCACCAGAGTCCTCGAGGTTCTAGTTGACCCACTTCCCAACCTTGTAGAGACTCGATGGTGGTACCCTTGGATCCGGAATGTCCAAAAATGGGGGTGCAGAGCTTAGTTTCACGTCTCTACCACCTTTCCTTCAAACGTTATCCTCCAAAAACCCGTCGAGGTATGCACCAGAGTCTTCAAGGTTCTGGTTGACCCACTTCCCGACCTCGTAGAGACGCGAGGGTGGCACCGTTGGATCCGGAATGTTCGAAAATGGGGGTGCAGAGCTTGGTTTCAAGTCTCTACCACCATCCCTTCAAAAGTTATCCCCCGAAACCTGTCGAGGTATGCACCAGAGTCCTCGAGGTTCTGGTTGACCCACTTCCCGACCTCGTAGAGACTCCAGGGTGGCACCGTTGGATCCGGAATGTCCGAAAATGGGGGTGCAGAGCTTGGTTTCAAGTCTCTACCACCATCCCTTCAAAAGTTATCCCCCGAAAACCAGTGGAGGTATGATAATGACATGGTGCTAGGGTTATAACCTAACACTGATGGCATCACAGAGCCCATGCTAGATCAAAGCACAGTGTCTGTGACGTCATCACGTTGCCTTTGATGACATCACAGCCACCTAACATTCTGATGTGTTCACTTGTGTATGTGTGTATGTGTGTTGTGGGTGTGTGTGTGTGTGTGTGTGTGTGTGTGTGTGTGTGCAGACAAAGTTATGGGGGTGCAGAGCCTGCTTTCAAGTCTGTACCACATTCACTTCAAACGTTATCCTCCAAAAACCCGTCCAGGTATGCACCAGAGTCCTCGAGGTTCTAGTTGACCCACTTCCCAACCTTGTAGAGACTCGATGGTGGTACCCTTGGATCCGGAATGTCCAAAAATGGGGGTGCAGAGCTTAGTTTCACGTCTCTACCACCTTTCCTTCAAACGTTATCCTCCAAAAACCCGTCGAGGTATGCACCAGAGTCTTCAAGGTTCTGGTTGACCCACTTCCCGACGTCGTAGAGACGCGAGGGTGGCACCGTTGGATCCGGAATGTTCGAAAATGGGGGTGCAGAGCTTGGTTTCAAGTCTCTACCACCATCCCTTCAAAAGTTATCCCCCGAAACCTGTCGAGGTATGCACCAGAGTCCTCGAGGTTCTGGTTGACCCACTTCCCGACCTCGTAGAGACTCGAGGGTGGCACCGTTGGATCCGGAATGTCCGAAAATGGGGGTGCAGAGCTTGGTTTCAAGTCTCTACCACCATCCCTTCAAAAGTTATCCCCCGAACCCTGTCAAGGTATGCACCAGAGTCCTCGAGGTTCTGGTTGACCCACTTCCCGACCTCGTAGAGACTCGAGGGTGGCACCGTTGGATCCGGAATGTCCGAAAATGGGGGTGCAGAGCTTAGTTTCACGTCTCTACCACCTTTCCTTCAAACGTTATCCTCCAAAAACCCGTCGAGGTATGCACCAGAGTCTTCAAGGTTCTGGTTGACCCACTTCCCGACCTCGTAGAGACGCGAGGGTGGCACCGTTGGATCCGGAATGTTCGAAAATGGGGGTGCAGAGCTTGGTTTCAAGTCTCTACCACCATCCCTTCAAAAGTTATCCCCCGAAACCTGTCGAGGTATGCACCAGAGTCCTCGAGGTTCTGGTTGACCCACTTCCCGACCTCGTAGAGATTCGAGGGTGGCACCGTTGGATCCGGAATGTCCGAAAATGGGTGTGCAGAGCTTGGTTTCAAGTCTCTACCACCATCCCTTCAAAAGTTATCCCCCGAAAACCAGTGGAGGTATGATAATGACATGGTGCTAGGGTTATAACCTAACACTGATGGCATCACAGAGCCCATGCTAGATCAAAGCACAGTGTCTGTGACGTCATCACGTTGCCTTTGATGACATCACAGCCACCTAACATTCTGATGTGTTCACTTGTGTGTGTGTGTATGTGTGTTGTGGGTGTGGGTGTGTGTGTGTGTGTGTGTGTGTGTGTGCAGACAAAGTTATGGGGGTGCAGAGCCTGCTTTCAAGTCTGTACCACATTCACTTCAAAAGTTAATCCACAAAAACCCGTCCAGGTATGCACCAGAGTCCTCGAGGTTCTAGTTGACCCACTTCCCAACCTTGTAGAGACTCGATGGTGGTACCCTTGGATCCGGAATGTCCAAAAATGGGGGTGCAGAGCTTAGTTTCACGTCTCTACCACCTTTCCTTCAAACGTTATCCTCCAAAAACCCGTCGAGGTATGCACCAGAGTCTTCAAGGTTCTGGTTGACCCACTTCCCGACGTCGTAGAGACGCGAGGGTGGCACCGTTGGATCCGGAATGTTCGAAAATGGGGGTGCAGAGCTTGGTTTCAAGTCTCTACCACCATCCCTTCAAAAGTTATCCCCCGAAACCTGTCGAGGTATGCACCAGAGTCCTCGAGGTTCTGGTTGACCCACTTCCCGACCTCGTAGAGACTCGAGGGTGGCACCGTTGGATCCGGAATGTCCGAAAATGGGGGTGCAGAGCTTGGTTTCAAGTCTCTACCACCATCCCTTCAAAAGTTATCCCCCGAAAACCAGTGGAGGTATGATAATGACATGGTGCTAGGGTTATAACCTAACACTGATGGCATCACAGAGCCCATGCTAGATCAAAGCACAGTGTCTGTGACGTCATCACGTTGCCTTTGATGACATCACAGCCACCTAACATTCTGATGTGTTCACTTGTGTGTGTGTGTATGTGTGTTGTGGGTGTGGGTGTGTGTGTGTGTGTGTGTGTGTGTGTGCAGACAAAGTTATGGGGGTGCAGAGCCTGCTTTCAAGTCTGTACCACATTCACTTCAAAAGTTATTCCACAAAAACCCGTCCAGGTATGCACCAGAGTCCTCGAGTTCTAGTTGACCCACTTCCCAACCTTGTAGAGACTCGATGGTGGTACCCTTGGATCCGGAATGTCCAAAAATGGGGGTGCAGAGCTTAGTTTCACGTCTCTACCACCTTTCCTTCAAACGTTATCCTCCAAAAACCCGTCAAAGTATGCACCAGAGTCTTCAAGGTTCTGGTTGACCCACTTCCCGACCTCGTAGAGACGCCAGGGTGGCACCGTTGGATCCGGAATGTCCGAAAATGGGGGTGCAGAGCTTGGTTTCAAGTCCCTACCACCATCCCTTCAAAAGTTATCCCCCGAAACCTGTGGAGGTATGCACCAGAGTCCTCGAGGTTCTGGTTGACCCACTTCCCGACGTCGTAGAGACTCTAGGGTGGCACCGTTGGATCCGGAATGTCCGAAAATGGGGGTGCAGAGCTTAGTTTCACGTCTCTACCACCTTTCCTTCAAACGTTATCCTCCAAAAACCCGTCGAGGTATGCACCAGAGTCTTCAAGGTTCTGGTTGACCCACTTCCCGACCTCGTAGAGACTCGAGGGTGGCACCGTTGGATCCGGAATGTCCGAAAATGGGGGTGCAGAGCTTGGTTTCAAGTCTCTACCACCATCCCTTCAAAAGTTATCCCCCGAAAACCAGTGGAGGTATGATAATGACATGGTGCTAGGGTTATAACCTAACACTGATGGCATCACAGAGCCCATGCTAGATCAAAGCACAGTGTCTGTGACGTCATCACGTTGCCTTTGATGACATCACAGCCACCTAACATTCTGATGTGTTCACTTGTGTGTGTGTGTATATGTGTGTTGTGGGTGTGGGTGTGTGTGTGTGTGTGTGTGTGTGTGTGCAGACAAAGTTATGGGGGTGCAGAGCCTGCTTTCAAGTCTGTACCACATTCACTTCAAAAGTTATTCCACAAAAACCCGTCCAGGTATGCACCAGAGTCCTCGAGGTTCTAGTTGACCCACTTCCCAACCTTGTAGAGACTCGATGGTGGTACCCTTGGATCCGGAATGTCCAAAAATGGGGGTGCAGAGCTTAGTTTCACGTCTCTACCACCTTTCCTTCAAACGTTATCCTCCAAAAACCCGTCGAGGTATGCACCAGAGTCTTCAAGGTTCTGGTTGACCCACTTCCCGACCTCGTAGAGACGCGAGGGTGGCACCGTTGGATCCGGAATGTCCAGAAATGGGGGTGCAGAGCTTGGTTTCAAGTCTCTACCACCATCCCTTCAAAAGTTATCCCCCGAAACCTGTCGAGGTATGCACCAGAGTCCTCGAGGTTCTGGTTGACCCACTTCCCGACCTCGTAGAGACTCGAGGGTGGCACCGTTGGATCCGGAATGTCCGAAAATGGGGGTGCAGAGCTTGGTTTCAAGTCTCTACCACCATCCCTTCAAAAGTTATCCCCCGAAAACCAGTGGAGGTATGATAATGACATGGTGCTAGGGTTATAACCTAACACTGATGGCATCACAGAGCCCATGCTAGATCAAAGCACAGTGTCTGTGACGTCATCACGTTGCCTTTGATGACATCACAGCCACCTAACATTCTGATGTGTTCACTTGTGTGTGTGTGTATGTGTGTTGTGGGTGTGGGTGTGTGTGTGTGTGTGTGTGTGTGTGTGCAGACAAAGTTATGGGGGTGCAGAGCCTGCTTTCAAGTCTGTACCACATTCACTTCAAAAGTTATTCCACAAAAACCCGTCGAGGTATGCACCAGAGTCCTCGAGGTTCTAGTTGACCCACTTCCCAACCTTGTAGAGACTCGATGGTGGTACCCTTGGATCCGGAATGTCCGAAAATGGGGGTGCAGAGCTTAGTTTCACGTCTCTACCACCTTTCCTTCAAACGTTATCCTCCAAAAACCCGTCGAGGTATGCACCAGAGTCCTCGAGGTTCTGGTTGACCCACTTCCCGACGACGTAGAGACTCGACGGTGGCACCGTTGGATCCGGAATGTCCGAAAATGGGGGTGCAGAGCTTGGTTTCAAGTCCCTACCACCATCCCTTCAAAAGTTATCCCCCGAAACCTGTCGAGGTATGCACCAGAGTCCTCGAGGTTCTGGTTGACCCACTTCCCGACGTCGTAGAGACTCTAGGGTGGCACCGTTGGATCCGGAATGTCCGAAAATGGGGGTGCAGAGCTTAGTTTCACGTCTCTACCACCTTTCCTTCAAACGTTATCCTCCAAAAACCCGTCGAGGTATGCACCAGAGTCTTCAAGGTTCTGGTTGACCCACTTCCCGACCTCGTAGAGACGCGAGGGTGGCACCGTTGGATCCGGAATGTCCGAAAATGGGGGTGCTGAGCTTGGTTTCAAGTCTCTACCACCATCCCTTCAAAAGTTATCCCCCGAAAACCAGTGGAGGTATGATAATGACATGGTGCTAGGGTTATAACCTAACACTGATGGCATCACAGAGCCCATGCTAGATCAAAGCACAGTGTCTGTGACGTCATCACGTTGCCTTTGATGACATCACAGCCACCTAACATTCTGATGTGTTCACTTGTGTGTGTGTGTATGTGTGTTGTGGGTGTGGGTGTGGGTGTGTGTGTGTGTGTGTGTGTGTGCAGACAAAGTTATGGGGGTGCAGAGCCTGCTTTCAAGTCTGTACCACATTCACTTCAAAAGTTATTCCACAAAAACCCGTCCAGGTATGCACCAGAGTCCTCGAGGTTCTAGTTGACCCACTTCCCAACCTTGTAGAGACTCGATGGTGGTACCCTTGGATCCGGAATGTCCAAAAATGGGGATGCAGAGCTTAGTTTCACGTCTCTACCACCTTTCCTTCAAACGTTATCCTCCAAAAACCCGTCGAGGTATGCACCAGAGTCCTCAAGGTTCTGGTTGACCCACTTCCCGACCTCGTAGAGACGCGAGGGTGGCACCGTTGGATCCGGAATGTCGAGAAATGGGGGTGCAAAGCTTGGTTTCAAGTCTCTACCACCATCCCTTCAAAAGTTATCCCCCGAAACCTGTCGAGGTATGCACCAGAGTCCTCGAGGTTCTGGTTGACCCACTTCCCGACCTCGTAGAGACTCCAGGGTGGCACCGTTGGATCCGGAATGTCCGAAAATGGGGGTGCAGAGCTTGGTTTCAAGTCTCTACCACCATCCCTTCAAAAGTTATCCCCCGAAAACCAGTGGAGGTATGATAATGACATGGTGCTAGGGTTATAACCTAACACTGATGGCATCACAGAGCCCATGCTAGATCAAAGCACAGTGTCTGTGACGTCATCACGTTGCCTTTGATGACATCACAGCCACCTAACATTCTGATGTGTTCACTTGTGTGTGTGTGTATGTGTGTTGTGGGTGTGGGTGTGTGTGTGTGTGTGTGTGTGTGTGTGTGCAGACAAAGTTATGGGGATGCAGAGCCTGCTTTCAAGTCTGTACCACATTCACTTCAAAAGTTATTCCACAAAAACCCGTCCAGGTATGCACCAGAGTCCTCGAGGTTCTAGTTGACCCACTTCCCAACCTTGTAGAGACTCGATGGTGGTACCCTTGGATCCGGAATGTCCAAAAATGGGGGTGCAGAGCTTAGTTTCACGTCTCTACCACCTTTCCTTCAAACGTTATCCTCCAAAAACCCATCGAGGTATGCACCAGAGTCCTCGAGGTTCTGGTTGACCCACTTCCCGACGTCGTAGAGACTCGACGGTGGCACCGTTGGATCCGGAATGTCCGAAAATGGGGGTGCAGAGCTTGGTTTCAAGTCTCTACCACCATCCCTTCAAAAGTTATCCCCCGAAACCTGTCGAGGTATGCACCAGAGTCCTCGAGGTTCTGGTTGACCCACTTCCCGACGTCGTAGAGACTCTAGGGTGGCACCGTTGGATCCGGAATGTCCGAAAATGGGGGTGCAGAGCTTAGTTTCACGTCTCTACCACCTTTCCTTCAAACGTTATCCTCCAAAAACCCGTCGAGGTATGCACCAGAGTCTTCAAGGTTCTGGTTGACCCACTTCCCGACCTCGTAGAGACTCGAGGGTGGCACCGTTGGATCCGGAATGTCCGAAAATGGGGGTGCAGAGCTTGGTTTCAAGTCTCTACCACCATCCCTTCAAAAGTTATCCCCCGAAAACCAGTGGAGGTATGATAATGACATGGTGCTAGGGTTATAACCTAACACTGATGGCATCACAGAGCCCATGCTAGATCAAAGCACAGTGTCTGTGACGTCATCACGTTGCCTTTGATGACATCACAGCCACCTAACATTCTGATGTGTTCACTTGTGTGTGTGTGTATGTGTGTTGTGGGTGTGGGTGTGTGTGTGTGTGTGTGTGTGTGTGTGCAGACAAAGTTATGGGGGTGCAGAGCCTGCTTTCAAGTCTGTACCACATTCACTTCAAAAGTTATTCCACAAAAACCCGTCGAGGTATGCACCAGAGTCCTCGAGGTTCTAGTTGACCCACTTCCCAACCTTGTAGAGACTCGATGGTGGTACCCTTGGATCCGGAATGTCCGAAAATGGGGGTGCAGAGCTTAGTTTCACGTCTCTACCACCTTTCCTTCAAACGTTATCCTCCAAAAACCCGTCGAGGTATGCACCAGAGTCTTCGAGGTTCTGGTTGACCCACTTCCCGACGTTGTAGAGACTCGACGGTGGCACCGTTGGATCCGGAATGTCCGAAAATGGGGGTGCAGAGCTTGGTTTCAAGTCCCTACCACCATCCCTTCAAAAGTTAGCCCCCGAAACCTGTCGAGGTATGCACCAGAGTCCTCGAGGTTCTGGTTGACCCACTTCCCGACCTCGTAGAGACTCCAGGGTGGCACCGTTGGATCCGGAATGTCCGAAAATGGGGGTGCAGAGCTTGGTTTCAAGTCTCTACCACCATCCCTTCAAAAGTTAGCCCCCGAAACCTGTCGAGGTATGCACCAGAGTCCTCGAGGTTCTGGTTGACCCACTTCCCGACCTCGTAGAGACTCGAGGGTGGCACCGTTGGATCCGGAATGTCCGAAAATGGGGGTGCAGAGCGTGGTTTCAAGTCTCTACCACCATCCCTTCAAAAGTTATCCCCCGAAAACCAGTGGAGGTATGATAATGACATGGTGCTAGGGTTATAACCTAACACTGATGGCATCACAGAGCCCATGCTAGATCAAAGCACAGTGTCTGTGACGTCATCACGTTGCCTTTGATGACATCACAGCCACCTAACATTCTGATGTGTTCACTTGTGTGTGTGTGTATGTGTGTGTTGTGGGTGTGGGTGTGTGTGTGTGTGTGTGTGTGTGTGTGCAGACAAAGTTATGGGGGTGCAGAGCCTGCTTTCAAGTCTGTACCACATTCACTTCAAAAGTTATTCCACAAAAACCCGTCGAGGTATGCACCAGAGTCCTCGAGGTTCTAGTTGACCCACTTCCCAACCTTGTAGAGACTCGATGGTGGTACCCTTGGATCCGGAATGTCCGAAAATGGGGGTGCAGAGCTTAGTTTCACGTCTCTACCACCTTTCCTTCAAACGTTATCCTCCAAAAACCCGTCGAGGTATGCACCAGAGTCCTCGAGGTTCTGGTTGACCCACTTCCCGACGTCGTAGAGACTCGACGGTGGCACCGTTGGATCCGGAATGTCCGAAAATGGGGGTGCAGAGCTTGGTTTCAAGTCCCTACCACCATCCCTTCAAAAGTTATCCCCCGAAACCTGTCGAGGTATGCACCAGAGTCCTCGAGGTTCTGGTTGACCCACTTCCCGACGTCGTAGAGACTCTAGGGTGGCACCGTTGGATCCGGAATGTCCGAAAATGGGGGTGCAGAGCTTAGTTTCACGTCTCTACCACCTTTCCTTCAAACGTTATCCTCCAAAAACCCGTCGAGGTATGCACCAGAGTCTTCAAGGTTCTGGTTGACCCACTTCCCGACCTCGTAGAGACTCGAGGGTGGCACCGTTGGATCCGGAATGTCCGAAAATGGGGGTGCAGAGCTTGGTTTCAAGTCTCTACCACCATCCCTTCAAAAGTTATCCCCCGAAAACCAGTGGAGGTATGATAATGACATGGTGCTAGGGTTATAACCTAACACTGATGGCATCACAGAGCCCATGCTAGATCAAAGCACAGTGTCTGTGACGTCATCACGTTGCCTTTGATGACATCACAGCCACCTAACATTCTGATGTGTTCACTTGTGTGTGTGTGTATGTGTGTTGTGGGTGTGGGTGTGTGTGTGTGTGTGTGTGTGTGTGTGCAGACAAAGTTATGGGGGTGCAGAGCCTGCTTTCAAGTCTGTACCACATTCACTTCAAAAGTTATTCCACAAAAACCCGTCGAGGTATGCACCAGAGTCCTCGAGGTTCTAGTTGACCCACTTCCCAACCTTGTAGAGACTCGATGGTGGTACCCTTGGATCCGGAATGTCCGAAAATGGGGGTGCAGAGCTTAGTTTCACGTCTCTACCACCTTTCCTTCAAACGTTATCCTCCAAAAACCCGTCGAGGTATGCACCAGAGTCTTCGAGGTTCTGGTTGACCCACTTCCCGACGTTGTAGAGACTCGACGGTGGCACCGTTGGATCCGGAATGTCCGAAAATGGGGGTGCAGAGCTTGGTTTCAAGTCCCTACCACCATCCCTTCAAAAGTTAGCCCCCGAAACCTGTCGAGGTATGCACCAGAGTCCTCGAGGTTCTGGTTGACCCACTTCCCGACCTCGTAGAGACTCCAGGGTGGCACCGTTGGATCCGGAATGTCCGAAAATGGGGGTGCAGAGCTTGGTTTCAAGTCTCTACCACCATCCCTTCAAAAGTTAGCCCCCGAAACCTGTCGAGGTATGCACCAGAGTCCTCGAGGTTCTGGTTGACCCACTTCCCGACCTCGTAGAGACTCGAGGGTGGCACCGTTGGATCCGGAATGTCCGAAAATGGGGGTGCAGAGCGTGGTTTCAAGTCTCTACCACCATCCCTTCAAAAGTTATCCCCCGAAAACCAGTGGAGGTATGATAATGACATGGTGCTAGGGTTATAACCTAACACTGATGGCATCACAGAGCCCATGCTAGATCAAAGCACAGTGTCTGTGACGTCATCACGTTGCCTTTGATGACATCACAGCCACCTAACATTCTGATGTGTTCACTTGTGTGTGTGTGTATGTGTGTGTTGTGGGTGTGGGTGTGTGTGTGTGTGTGTGTGTGTGTGTGCAGACAAAGTTATGGGGGTGCAGAGCCTGCTTTCAAGTCTGTACCACATTCACTTCAAAAGTTATTCCACAAAAACCCGTCGAGGTATGCACCAGAGTCCTCGAGGTTCTAGTTGACCCACTTCCCAACCTTGTAGAGACTCGATGGTGGTACCCTTGGATCCGGAATGTCCGAAAATGGGGGTGCAGAGCTTAGTTTCACGTCTCTACCACCTTTCCTTCAAACGTTATCCTCCAAAAACCCGTCGAGGTATGCACCAGAGTCCTCGAGGTTCTGGTTGACCCACTTCCCGACGTCGTAGAGACTCGACGGTGGCACCGTTGGATCCGGAATGTCCGAAAATGGGGGTGCAGAGCTTGGTTTCAAGTCCCTACCACCATCCCTTCAAAAGTTATCCCCCGAAACCTGTCGAGGTATGCACCAGAGTCCTCGAGGTTCTGGTTGACCCACTTCCCGACGTCGTAGAGACTCTAGGGTGGCACCGTTGGATCCGGAATGTCCGAAAATGGGGGTGCAGAGCTTAGTTTCACGTCTCTACCACCTTTCCTTCAAACGTTATCCTCCAAAAACCCGTCGAGGTATGCACCAGAGTCTTCAAGGTTCTGGTTGACCCACTTCCCGACCTCGTAGAGACTCGAGGGTGGCACCGTTGGATCCGGAATGTCCGAAAATGGGGGTGCAGAGCTTGGTTTCAAGTCTCTACCACCATCCCTTCAAAAGTTATCCCCCGAAAACCAGTGGAGGTATGATAATGACATGGTGCTAGGGTTATAACCTAACACTGATGGCATCACAGAGCCCATGCTAGATCAAAGCACAGTGTCTGTGACGTCATCACGTTGCCTTTGATGACATCACAGCCACCTAACATTCTGATGTGTTCACTTGTGTGTGTGTGTATGTGTGTTGTGGGTGTGGGTGTGTGTGTGTGTGTGTGTGTGTGTGTGCAGACAAAGTTATGGGGGTGCAGAGCCTGCTTTCAAGTCTGTACCACATTCACTTCAAAAGTTATTCCACAAAAACCCGTCGAGGTATGCACCAGAGTCCTCGAGGTTCTAGTTGACCCACTTCCCAACCTTGTAGAGACTCGATGGTGGTACCCTTGGATCCGGAATGTCCGAAAATGGGGGTGCAGAGCTTAGTTTCACGTCTCTACCACCTTTCCTTCAAACGTTATCCTCCAAAAACCCGTCGAGGTATGCACCAGAGTCTTCAAGGTTCTGGTGGACCCACTTCCCGACCTCGTAGAGACGCAAGGGTGGCACCATTGGATCCGGAATGTCCGAAAATGGGGGTGCAGAGCTTGGTTTCAAGTCCCTACCACCATCCCTTCAAAAGTTATCCCCCGAAACCTGTCGAGGTATGCACCAGAGTCCTCGAGGTTCTGGTTGACCCACTTCCCGACCTCGTAGAGACTCCAGGGTGGCACCGTTGGATCCGGAATGTCCGAAAATGGGTGTGCAGAGCTTGGTTTCAAGTCTCTACCACCATCCCTTCAAAAGTTATCCCCCGAAACCTGTCGAGGTATGCACCAGAGTCCTCGAGGTTCTGGTTGACCCACTTCCCGACCTCGTAGAGACTCGAGGGTGGCACCGTTGGATCCGGAATGTCCGAAAATGGGGGTGCAGAGCTTGGTTTCAAGTCTCTACCACCATCCCTTCAAAAGTTATCCCCCGAAAACCAGTGGAGGTATGATAATGACATGGTGCTAGGGTTATAACCTAACACTGATGGCATCACAGAGCCCATGCTAGATCAAAGCACAGTGTCTGTGACGTCATCACGTTGCCTTTGATGACATCACAGCCACCTAACATTCTGATGTGTTCACTTGTGTGTGTGTGTATGTGTGTTGTGGGTGTGGGTGTGTGTGTGTGTGTGTGTGTGTGTGTGTGTGTGCAGACAAAGTTATGGGGGTGCAGAGCCTGCTTTCAAGTCTGTACCACATTCACTTCAAAAGTTATTCCACAAAAACCCGTCGAGGTATGCACCAGAGTCCTCGAGGTTCTAGTTGACCCACTTCCCAACCTTGTAGAGACTCGATGGTGGTACCCTTGGATCCGGAATGTCCAAAAATGGGGGTGCAGAGCTTAGTTTCACGTCTCTACCACCTTTCCTTCAAACGTTATCCTCCAAAAACCCGTCGAGGTATGCACCAGAGTCCTCGAGGTTCTGGTTGACCCACTTCCCGACGTCGTAGAGACTCGACGGTGGCACCGTTGGATCCGGAATGTCCGAAAATGGGGGTGCAGAGCTTGGTTTCAAGTCCCTACCACCATCCCTTCAAAAGTTATCCCCCGAAACCTGTGGAGGTATGCACCAGAGTCCTCGAGGTTCTGGTTGACCCACTTCCCGACGTCGTAGAGACTCTAGGGTGGCACCGTTGGATCCGGAATGTCCGAAAATGGGGGTGCAGAGCTTAGTTTCACGTCTCTACCACCTTTCCTTCAAACGTTATCCTCCAAAAACCCGTCGAGGTATGCACCAGAGTCTTCAAGGTTCTGGTTGACCCACTTCCCGACCTCGTAGAGACTCGAGGGTGGCACCGTTGGATCCGGAATGTCCGAAAATGGGGGTGCCGAGCTTGGTTTCAAGTCTCTACCACCATCCCTTCAAAAGTTATCCCCCGAAAACCAGTGGAGGTATGATAATGACATGGTGCTAGGGTTATAACCTAACACTGATGGCATCACAGAGCCCATGCTAGATCAAAGCACAGTGTCTGTGACGTCATCACGTTGCCTTTGATGACATCACAGCCACCTAACATTCTGATGTGTTCACTTGTGTGTGTGTGTATGTGTGTTGTGGGTGTGGGTGTGTGTGTGTGTGTGTGTGTGTGTGTGTGCAGACAAAGTTATGGGGGTGCAGAGCCTGCTTTCAAGTCTGTACCACATTCACTTCAAAAGTTATTCCACAAAAACCCGTCCAGGTATGCACCAGAGTCCTCGAGGTTCTAGTTGACCCACTTCCCAACCTTGTAGAGACTCGATGGTGGTACCCTTGGATCCGGAATGTCCAAAAATGGGGGTGCAGAGCTTAGTTTCACGTCTCTACCACCTTTCCTTCAAACGTTATCCTCCAAAAACCCGTCGAGGTATGCACCAGAGTCTTCAAGGTTCTGGTTGACCCACTTCCCGACCTCGTAGAGACGCGAGGGTGGCACCGTTGGATCCGGAATGTCCAGAAATGGGGGTGCAGAGCTTGGTTTCAAGTCTCTACCACCATCCCTTCAAAAGTTATCCCCCGAAACCTGTCGAGGTATGCACCAGAGTCCTCGAGGTTCTGGTTGACCCACTTCCCGACCTCGTAGAGACTCGAGGGTGGCACCGTTGGATCCGGAATGTCCGAAAATGGGGGTGCAGAGCTTGGTTTCAAGTCTCTACCACCATCCCTTCAAAAGTTATCCCCCGAAAACCAGTGGAGGTATGATAATGACATGGTGCTAGGGTTATAACCTAACACTGATGGCATCACAGAGCCCATGCTAGATCAAAGCACAGTGTCTGTGACGTCATCACGTTGCCTTTGATGACATCACAGCCACCTAACATTCTGATGTGTTCACTTGTGTGTGTGTGTATGTGTGTTGTGGGTGTGGGTGTGTGTGTGTGTGTGTGTGTGTGTGCAGACAAAGTTATGGGGGTGCAGAGCCTGCTTTCAAGTCTGTACCACATTCACTTCAAAAGTTATTCCACAAAAACCCGTCCAGGTATGCACCAGAGTCCTCGAGGTTCTAGTTGACCCACTTCCCAACCTTGTAGAGACTCGATGGTGGTACCCTTGGATCCGGAATGTCGAAAAATGGGGGTGCAGAGCTTAGGTTCACGTCTCTACCACCTTTCCTTCAAACGTTATCCTCCAAAAACCCGTCGAGGTATGCACCAGAGTCTTCAAGGTTCTGGTTGACCCACTTCCCGACGTCGTAGAGACGCGAGGGTGGCACCGTTGGATCCGGAATGTCCAGAAATAGGGGTGCAGAGCTTGGTTTCAAGTCTCTACCACCATCCCTTCAAAAGTTATCCCCCGAAACCTGACGAGGTATGCACCAGAGTCCTCGAGGTTCTGGTTGACCCACTTCCCGACCTCGTAGAGACTCGAGGGTGGCACCGTTGGATCCGGAATGTCCGAAAATGGGGGTGCAGAGCTTGGTTTCAAGTCTCTACCACCATCCCTTCAAAAGTTATCCCCCGAAAACCAGTGGAGGTATGATAATGACATGGTGCTAGGGTTATAACCTAACACTGATGGCATCACAGAGCCCATGCTAGATCAAAGCACAGTGTCTGTGACGTCATCACGTTGCCTTTGATGACATCACAGCCACCTAACATTCTGATGTGTTCACTTGTGTATGTGTGTATGTGTGTTGTGGGTGTGTGTGTGTGTGTGTGTGTGTGTGTGTGTGTGCAGACAAAGTTATGGGGGTGCAGAGCCTGCTTTCAAGTCTGTACCACATTCACTTCAAACGTTATCCTCCAAAAACCCGTCCAGGTATGCACCAGAGTCCTCGAGGTTCTAGTTGACCCACTTCCCAACCTTGTAGAGACTCGATGGTGGTACCCTTGGATCCGGAATGTCCAAAAATGGGGGTGCAGAGCTTAGTTTCACGTCTCTACCACCTTTCCTTCAAACGTTATCCTCCAAAAACCCGTCGAGGTATGCACCAGAGTCTTCAAGGTTCTGGTTGACCCACTTCCCGACGTCGTAGAGACTCGAGGGTGGCACCGTTGGATCCGGAATGTCCGAAAATGGGGGTGCAGAGCTTGGTTTCAAGTCTCTACCACCATCCCTTCAAAAGTTATCCCCCGAAACCTGTCGAGGTATGCACCAGAGTCCTCGAGGTTCTGGTTGACCCACTTCCCGACCTCGTAGAGACTCGAGGGTGGCACCGTTGGATCCGGAATGTCCGAAAATGGGGGTGCAGAGCTTGGTTTCAAGTCTCTACCACCATCCCTTCAAAAGTTATCCCCCGAAACCTGTCGAGGTATGCACCAGAGTCCTCGAGGTTCTGGTTGACCCACTTCCCGACCTCGTAGAGACTCGAGGGTGGCACCGTTGGATCCGGAATGTCCGAAAATGGGGGTGCAGAGCTTAGTTTCACGTCTCTACCACCTTTCCTTCAAACGTTATCCTCCAAAAACCCGTCGAGGTATGCACCAGAGTCTTCAAGGTTCTGGTTGACCCACTTCCCGACCTCGTAGAGACGCGAGGGTGGCACCGTTGGATCCGGAATGTTCGAAAATGGGGGTGCAGAGCTTGGTTTCAAGTCTCTACCACCATCCCTTCAAAAGTTATCCCCCGAAACCTGTCGAGGTATGCACCAGAGTCCTCGAGGTTCTGGTTGACCCACTTCCCGACCTCGTAGAGATTCGAGGGTGGCACCGTTGGATCCGGAATGTCCGAAAATGGGTGTGCAGAGCTTGGTTTCAAGTCTCTACCACCATCCCTTCAAAAGTTATCCCCCGAAAACCAGTGGAGGTATGATAATGACATGGTGCTAGGGTTATAACCTAACACTGATGGCATCACAGAGCCCATGCTAGATCAAAGCACAGTGTCTGTGACGTCATCACGTTGCCTTTGATGACATCACAGCCACCTAACATTCTGATGTGTTCACTTGTGTGTGTGTGTATGTGTGTTGTGGGTGTGGGTGTGTGTGTGTGTGTGTGTGTGTGTGTGCAGACAAAGTTATGGGGGTGCAGAGCCTGCTTTCAAGTCTGTACCACATTCACTTCAAAAGTTAATCCACAAAAACCCGTCCAGGTATGCACCAGAGTCCTCGAGGTTCTAGTTGACCCACTTCCCAACCTTGTAGAGACTCGATGGTGGTACCCTTGGATCCGGAATGTCCAAAAATGGGGGTGCAGAGCTTAGTTTCACGTCTCTACCACCTTTCCTTCAAACGTTATCCTCCAAAAACCCGTCGAGGTATGCACCAGAGTCTTCAAGGTTCTGGTTGACCCACTTCCCGACGTCGTAGAGACGCGAGGGTGGCACCGTTGGATCCGGAATGTTCGAAAATGGGGGTGCAGAGCTTGGTTTCAAGTCTCTACCACCATCCCTTCAAAAGTTATCCCCCGAAACCTGTCGAGGTATGCACCAGAGTCCTCGAGGTTCTGGTTGACCCACTTCCCGACCTCGTAGAGACTCGAGGGTGGCACCGTTGGATCCGGAATGTCCGAAAATGGGGGTGCAGAGCTTGGTTTCAAGTCTCTACCACCATCCCTTCAAAAGTTATCCCCCGAAAACCAGTGGAGGTATGATAATGACATGGTGCTAGGGTTATAACCTAACACTGATGGCATCACAGAGCCCATGCTAGATCAAAGCACAGTGTCTGTGACGTCATCACGTTGCCTTTGATGACATCACAGCCACCTAACATTCTGATGTGTTCACTTGTGTGTGTGTGTATGTGTGTTGTGGGTGTGGGTGTGTGTGTGTGTGTGTGTGTGTGTGTGCAGACAAAGTTATGGGGGTGCAGAGCCTGCTTTCAAGTCTGTACCACATTCACTTCAAAAGTTATTCCACAAAAACCCGTCCAGGTATGCACCAGAGTCCTCGAGGTTCTAGTTGACCCACTTCCCAACCTTGTAGAGACTCGATGGTGGTACCCTTGGATCCGGAATGTCCAAAAATGGGGGTGCAGAGCTTAGTTTCACGTCTCTACCACCTTTCCTTCAAACGTTATCCTCCAAAAACCCGTCGAGGTATGCACCAGAGTCTTCAAGGTTCTGGTGGACCCACTTCCCGACCTCGTAGAGACGCAAGGGTGGCACCATTGGATCCGGAATGTCCGAAAATGGGGGTGCAGAGCTTGGTTTCAAGTCCCTACCACCATCCCTTCAAAAGTTATCCCCCGAAACCTGTCGAGGTATGCACCAGAGTCCTCGAGGTTCTGGTTGACCCACTTCCCGACCTCGTAGAGACTCCAGGGTGGCACCGTTGGATCCGGAATGTCCGAAAATGGGTGTGCAGAGCTTGGTTTCAAGTCTCTACCACCATCCCTTCAAAAGTTAGCCCCCGAAACCTGTCGAGGTATGCACCAGAGTCCTCGAGGTTCTGGTTGACCCACTTCCCGACCTTGTAGAGACTCGAGGGTGGCACCGTTGGATCCGGAATGTCCAAAAATGGGGGTGCAGAGCTTGGTTTCAAGTCTCTACCACCATCCCTTCAAAAGTTATCCCCCGAAAACCAGTGGAGGTATGATAATGACATGGTGCTAGGGTTATAACCTAACACTGATGGCATCACAGAGCCCATGCTAGATCAAAGCACAGTGTCTGTGACGTCATCACGTTGCCTTTGATGACATCACAGCCACCTAACATTCTGATGTGTTCACTTGTGTGTGTGTGTATGTGTGTTGTGGGTGTGGGTGTGTGTGTGTGTGTGTGTGTGTGTGTGCAGACAAAGTTATGGGGGTGCAGAGCCTGCTTTCAAGTCTGTACCACATTCACTTCAAAAGTTATTCCACAAAAACCCGTCGAGGTATGCACCAGAGTCCTCGAGGTTCTAGTTGACCCACTTCCCAACCTTGTAGAGACTCGATGGTGGTACCCTTGGATCCGGAATGTCCGAAAATGGGGGTGCAGAGCTTAGTTTCACGTCTCTACCACCTTTCCTTCAAACGTTATCCTCCAAAAACCCGTCGAGGTATGCACCAGAGTCCTCGAGGTTCTGGTTGACCCACTTCCCGACGTCGTAGAGACTCGACGGTGGCACCGTTGGATCCGGAATGTCCGAAAATGGGGGTGCAGAGCTTGGTTTCAAGTCCCTACCACCATCCCTTCAAAAGTTATCCCCCGAAACCTGTGGAGGTATGCACCAGAGTCCTCGAGGTTCTGGTTGACCCACTTCCCGACGTCGTAGAGACTCTAGGGTGGCACCGTTGGATCCGGAATGTCCGAAAATGGGGGTGCAGAGCTTAGTTTCACGTCTCTACCACCTTTCCTTCAAACGTTATCCTCCAAAAACCCGTCGAGGTATGCACCAGAGTCTTCAAGGTTCTGGTTGACCCACTTCCCGACCTCGTAGAGACTCGAGGGTGGCACCGTTGGATCCGGAATGTCCGAAAATGGGGGTGCAGAGCTTGGTTTCAAGTCTCTACCACCATCCCTTCAAAAGTTATCCCCCGAAAACCAGTGGAGGTATGATAATGACATGGTGCTAGGGTTATAACCTAACACTGATGGCATCACAGAGCCCATGCTAGATCAAAGCACAGTGTCTGTGACGTCATCACGTTGCCTTTGATGACATCACAGCCACCTAACATTCTGATGTGTTCACTTGTGTGTGTGTGTATGTGTGTTGTGGGTGTGGGTGTGTGTGTGTGTGTGTGTGTGTGTGTGTGCAGACAAAGTTATGGGGGTGCAGAGCCTGCTTTCAAGTCTGTACCACATTCACTTCAAAAGTTATTCCACAAAAACCCGTCCAGGTATGCACCAGAGTCCTCGAGGTTCTAGTTGACCCACTTCCCAACCTTGTAGAGACTCGATGGTGGTACCCTTGGATCCGGAATGTCCAAAAATGGGGGTGCAGAGCTTAGTTTCACGTCTCTACCACCTTTCCTTCAAACGTTATCCTCCAAAAACCCGTCGAGGTATGCACCAGAGTCTTCAAGGTTCTGGTTGACCCACTTCCCGACCTCGGAGAGACGCGAGGGTGGCACCGTTGGATCCGGAATGTTCGAAAATGGGGGTGCAGAGCTTGGTTTCAAGTCTCTACCACCATCCCTTCAAAAGTTATCCCCCGAAACCTGTCGAGGTATGCACCAGAGTCCTCGAGGTTCTGGTTGACCCACTTCCCGACCTCGTAGAGACTCGAGGGTGGCACCGTTGGATCCGGAATGTCCGAAAATGGGGGTGCAGAGCTTGGTTTCAAGTCTCTACCACCATCCCTTCAAAAGTTATCCCCCGAAAACCAGTGGAGGTATGATAATGACATGGTGCTAGGGTTATAACCTAACACTGATGGCATCACAGAGCCCATGCTAGATCAAAGCACAGTGTCTGTGACGTCATCACGTTGCCTTTGATGACATCACAGCCACCTAACATTCTGATGTGTTCACTTGTGTGTGTGTGTATGTGTGTTGTGGGTGTGGGTGTGTGTGTGTGTGTGTGTGTGTGTGTGCAGACAAAGTTATGGGGGTGCAGAGCCTGCTTTCAAGTCTGTACCACATTCACTTCAAAAGTTATTCCACAAAAACCCGTCCAGGTATGCACCAGAGT
This sequence comes from Lutjanus erythropterus, assembly GCF_056507025.1. Classification (NCBI taxonomy): domain Eukaryota; kingdom Metazoa; phylum Chordata; class Actinopteri; order Lutjaniformes; family Lutjanidae; genus Lutjanus; species Lutjanus erythropterus. Next base: position 32,102,553 of record NC_139333.1, on the reverse strand, counting down.
CCTCGAGGTTCTAGTTGACCCACTTCCCAACCTTGTAGAGACTCGATGGTGGTACCCTTGGATCCGGAATGTCCAAAAATGGGGGTGCAGAGCTTAGTTTCACGTCTCTACCACCTTTCCTTCAAACGTTATCCTCCAAAAACCCGTCGAGGTATGCACCAGAGTCTTCAAGGTTCTGGTTGACCCACTTCCCGACCTCGTAGAGACGCCAGGGTGGCACCGTTGGATCCGGAATGTCCAGAAATGGGGGTGCAGAGCTTGGTTTCAAGTCTCTACCACCATCCCTTCAAAAGTTATCCCCCGAAACCTGTCGAGGTATGCACCAGAGTCCTCGAGGTTCTGGTTGACCCACTTCCCGACCTCGTAGAGACTCGAGGGTGGCACCGTTGGATCCGGAATGTCCGAAAATGGGGGTGCAGAGCTTGGTTTCAAGTCTCTACCACCATCCCTTCAAAAGTTATCCCCCGAAAACCAGTGGAGGTATGATAATGACATGGTGCTAGGGTTATAACCTAACACTGATGGCATCACAGAGCCCATGCTAGATCAAAGCACAGTGTCTGTGACGTCATCACGTTGCCTTTGATGACATCACAGCCACCTAACATTCTGATGTGTTCACTTGTGTGTGTGTGTATGTGTGTTGTGGGTGTGGGTGTGTGTGTGTGTGTGTGTGTGTGTGTGCAGACAAAGTTATGGGGGTGCAGAGCCTGCTTTCAAGTCTGTACCACATTCACTTCAAAAGTTATTCCACAAAAACCCGTCCAGGTATGCACCAGAGTCCTCGAGGTTCTAGTTGACCCACTTCCCAACCTTGTAGAGACTCGATGGTGGTACCCTTGGATCCGGAATGTCCAAAAATGGGGGTGCAGAGCTTAGTTTCACGTCTCTACCACCTTTCCTTCAAACGTTATCCTCCAAAAACCCGTCGAGGTATGCACCAGAGTCTTCAAGGTTCTGGTTGACCCACTTCCCGACCTCGTAGAGACGCCAGGGTGGCACCGTTGGATCCGGAATGTCCAGAAATGGGGGTGCAGAGCTTGGTTTCAAGTCTCTACCACCATCCCTTCAAAAGTTATCCCCCGAAACCTGTCGAGGTATGCACCAGAGTCCTCGAGGTTCTGGTTGACCCACTTCCCGACCTCGTAGAGACTCGAGGGTGGCACCGTTGGATCCGGAATGTCCGAAAATGGGGGTGCAGAGCTTGGTTTCAAGTCTCTACCACCATCCCTTCAAAAGTTATCCCCCGAAAACCAGTGGAGGTATGATAATGACATGGTGCTAGGGTTATAACCTAACACTGATGGCATCACAGAGCCCATGCTAGATCAAAGCACAGTGTCTGTGACGTCATCACGTTGCCTTTGATGACATCACAGCCACCTAACATTCTGATGTGTTCACTTGTGTGTGTGTGTATGTGTGTTGTGGGTGTGTGTGTGTGTGTGTGTGTGTGTGTGTGTGTGCAGACAAAGTTATGGGGGTGCAGAGCCTGCTTTCAAGTCTGTACCACATTCACTTCAAACGTTATCCTCCAAAAACCCGTCCAGGTATGCACCAGAGTCCTCGAGGTTCTAGTTGACCCACTTCCCAACCTTGTAGAGACTCGATGGTGGTACCCTTGGATCCGGAATGTCCAAAAATGGGGGTGCAGAGCTTAGTTTCACGTCTCTACCACCTTTCCTTCAAACGTTATCCTCCAAAAACCCGTCGAGGTATGCACCAGAGTCTTCAAGGTTCTGGTTGACCCACTTCCCGACGTCGTAGAGACTCGAGGGTGGCACCGTTGGATCCGGAATGTCCGAAAATGGGGGTGCAGAGCTTGGTTTCAAGTCTCTACCACCATCCCTTCAAAAGTTATCCCCCGAAACCTGTCGAGGTATGCACCAGAGTCCTCGAGGTTCTGGTTGACCCACTTCCCGACCTCGTAGAGACTCGAGGGTGGCACCGTTGGATCCGGAATGTCCGAAAATGGGGGTGCAGAGCTTGGTTTCAAGTCTCTACCACCATCCCTTCAAAAGTTATCCCCCGAAACCTGTCGAGGTATGCACCAGAGTCCTCGAGGTTCTGGTTGACCCACTTCCCGACCTCGTAGAGACTCGAGGGTGGCACCGTTGGATCCGGAATGTCCGAAAATGGGGGTGCAGAGCTTAGTTTCACGTCTCTACCACCTTTCCTTCAAACGTTATCCTCCAAAAACCCGTCGAGGTATGCACCAGAGTCTTCAAGGTTCTGGTTGACCCACTTCCCGACCTCGTAGAGACGCGAGGGTGGCACCGTTGGATCCGGAATGTTCGAAAATGGGGGTGCAGAGCTTGGTTTCAAGTCTCTACCACCATCCCTTCAAAAGTTATCCCCCGAAACCTGTCGAGGTATGCACCAGAGTCCTCGAGGTTCTGGTTGACCCACTTCCCGACCTCGTAGAGATTCGAGGGTGGCACCGTTGGATCCGGAATGTCCGAAAATGGGTGTGCAGAGCTTGGTTTCAAGTCTCTACCACCATCCCTTCAAAAGTTATCCCCCGAAAACCAGTGGAGGTATGATAATGACATGGTGCTAGGGTTATAACCTAACACTGATGGCATCACAGAGCCCATGCTAGATCAAAGCACAGTGTCTGTGACGTCATCACGTTGCCTTTGATGACATCACAGCCACCTAACATTCTGATGTGTTCACTTGTGTGTGTGTGTATGTGTGTTGTGGGTGTGGGTGTGTGTGTGTGTGTGTGTGTGTGTGTGCAGACAAAGTTATGGGGGTGCAGAGCCTGCTTTCAAGTCTGTACCACATTCACTTCAAAAGTTAATCCACAAAAACCCGTCCAGGTATGCACCAGAGTCCTCGAGGTTCTAGTTGACCCACTTCCCAACCTTGTAGAGACTCGATGGTGGTACCCTTGGATCCGGAATGTCCAAAAATGGGGGTGCAGAGCTTAGTTTCACGTCTCTACCACCTTTCCTTCAAACGTTATCCTCCAAAAACCCGTCGAGGTATGCACCAGAGTCTTCAAGGTTCTGGTTGACCCACTTCCCGACGTCGTAGAGACGCGAGGGTGGCACCGTTGGATCCGGAATGTTCGAAAATGGGGGTGCAGAGCTTGGTTTCAAGTCTCTACCACCATCCCTTCAAAAGTTATCCCCCGAAACCTGTCGAGGTATGCACCAGAGTCCTCGAGGTTCTGGTTGACCCACTTCCCGACCTCGTAGAGACTCGAGGGTGGCACCGTTGGATCCGGAATGTCCGAAAATGGGGGTGCAGAGCTTGGTTTCAAGTCTCTACCACCATCCCTTCAAAAGTTATCCCCCGAAAACCAGTGGAGGTATGATAATGACATGGTGCTAGGGTTATAACCTAACACTGATGGCATCACAGAGCCCATGCTAGATCAAAGCACAGTGTCTGTGACGTCATCACGTTGCCTTTGATGACATCACAGCCACCTAACATTCTGATGTGTTCACTTGTGTGTGTGTGTATGTGTGTTGTGGGTGTGGGTGTGTGTGTGTGTGTGTGTGTGTGTGTGCAGACAAAGTTATGGGGGTGCAGAGCCTGCTTTCAAGTCTGTACCACATTCACTTCAAAAGTTATTCCACAAAAACCCGTCCAGGTATGCACCAGAGTCCTCGAGGTTCTAGTTGACCCACTTCCCAACCTTGTAGAGACTCGATGGTGGTACCCTTGGATCCGGAATGTCCAAAAATGGGGGTGCAGAGCTTAGTTTCACGTCTCTACCACCTTTCCTTCAAACGTTATCCTCCAAAAACCCGTCGAGGTATGCACCAGAGTCTTCAAGGTTCTGGTTGACCCACTTCCCGACCTCGTAGAGACGCCAGGGTGGCACCGTTGGATCCGGAATGTCCAGAAATGGGGGTGCAGAGCTTGGTTTCAAGTCTCTACCACCATCCCTTCAAAAGTTATCCCCCGAAACCTGTCGAGGTATGCACCAGAGTCCTCGAGGTTCTGGTTGACCCACTTCCCGACCTCGTAGAGACTCGAGGGTGGCACCGTTGGATCCGGAATGTCCGAAAATGGGGGTGCAGAGCTTGGTTTCAAGTCTCTACCACCATCCCTTCAAAAGTTATCCCCCGAAAACCAGTGGAGGTATGATAATGACATGGTGCTAGGGTTATAACCTAACACTGATGGCATCACAGAGCCCATGCTAGATCAAAGCACAGTGTCTGTGACGTCATCACGTTGCCTTTGATGACATCACAGCCACCTAACATTCTGATGTGTTCACTTGTGTGTGTGTGTATGTGTGTTGTGGGTGTGGGTGTGTGTGTGTGTGTGTGTGTGTGTGTGCAGACAAAGTTATGGGGGTGCAGAGCCTGCTTTCAAGTCTGTACCACATTCACTTCAAAAGTTATTCCACAAAAACCCGTCCAGGTATGCACCAGAGTCCTCGAGGTTCTAGTTGACCCACTTCCCAACCTTGTAGAGACTCGATGGTGGTACCCTTGGATCCGGAATGTCCAAAAATGGGGGTGCAGAGCTTAGTTTCACGTCTCTACCACCTTTCCTTCAAACGTTATCCTCCAAAAACCCGTCGAGGTATGCACCAGAGTCTTCAAGGTTCTGGTTGACCCACTTCCCGACCTCGTAGAGACGCCAGGGTGGCACCGTTGGATCCGGAATGTCCAGAAATGGGGGTGCAGAGCTTGGTTTCAAGTCTCTACCACCATCCCTTCAAAAGTTATCCCCCGAAACCTGTCGAGGTATGCACCAGAGTCCTCGAGGTTCTGGTTGACCCACTTCCCGACCTCGTAGAGACTCGAGGGTGGCACCGTTGGATCCGGAATGTCCGAAAATGGGGGTGCAGAGCTTGGTTTCAAGTCTCTACCACCATCCCTTCAAAAGTTATCCCCCGAAAACCAGTGGAGGTATGATAATGACATGGTGCTAGGGTTATAACCTAACACTGATGGCATCACAGAGCCCATGCTAGATCAAAGCACAGTGTCTGTGACGTCATCACGTTGCCTTTGATGACATCACAGCCACCTAACATTCTGATGTGTTCACTTGTGTGTGTGTGTATGTGTGTTGTGGGTGTGTGTGTGTGTGTGTGTGTGTGTGTGTGTGTGCAGACAAAGTTATGGGGGTGCAGAGCCTGCTTTCAAGTCTGTACCACATTCACTTCAAACGTTATCCTCCAAAAACCCGTCCAGGTATGCACCAGAGTCCTCGAGGTTCTAGTTGACCCACTTCCCAACCTTGTAGAGACTCGATGGTGGTACCCTTGGATCCGGAATGTCCAAAAATGGGGGTGCAGAGCTTAGTTTCACGTCTCTACCACCTTTCCTTCAAACGTTATCCTCCAAAAACCCGTCGAGGTATGCACCAGAGTCTTCAAGGTTCTGGTTGACCCACTTCCCGACGTCGTAGAGACTCGAGGGTGGCACCGTTGGATCCGGAATGTCCGAAAATGGGGGTGCAGAGCTTGGTTTCAAGTCTCTACCACCATCCCTTCAAAAGTTATCCCCCGAAACCTGTCGAGGTATGCACCAGAGTCCTCGAGGTTCTGGTTGACCCACTTCCCGACCTCGTAGAGACTCGAGGGTGGCACCGTTGGATCCGGAATGTCCGAAAATGGGGGTGCAGAGCTTGGTTTCAAGTCTCTACCACCATCCCTTCAAAAGTTATCCCCCGAAACCTGTCGAGGTATGCACCAGAGTCCTCGAGGTTCTGGTTGACCCACTTCCCGACCTCGTAGAGACTCGAGGGTGGCACCGTTGGATCCGGAATGTCCGAAAATGGGGGTGCAGAGCTTAGTTTCACGTCTCTACCACCTTTCCTTCAAACGTTATCCTCCAAAAACCCGTCGAGGTATGCACCAGAGTCTTCAAGGTTCTGGTTGACCCACTTCCCGACCTCGTAGAGACGCGAGGGTGGCACCGTTGGATCCGGAATGTTCGAAAATGGGGGTGCAGAGCTTGGTTTCAAGTCTCTACCACCATCCCTTCAAAAGTTATCCCCCGAAACCTGTCGAGGTATGCACCAGAGTCCTCGAGGTTCTGGTTGACCCACTTCCCGACCTCGTAGAGATTCGAGGGTGGCACCGTTGGATCCGGAATGTCCGAAAATGGGTGTGCAGAGCTTGGTTTCAAGTCTCTACCACCATCCCTTCAAAAGTTATCCCCCGAAAACCAGTGGAGGTATGATAATGACATGGTGCTAGGGTTATAACCTAACACTGATGGCATCACAGAGCCCATGCTAGATCAAAGCACAGTGTCTGTGACGTCATCACGTTGCCTTTGATGACATCACAGCCACCTAACATTCTGATGTGTTCACTTGTGTGTGTGTGTATGTGTGTTGTGGGTGTGGGTGTGTGTGTGTGTGTGTGTGTGTGTGTGCAGACAAAGTTATGGGGGTGCAGAGCCTGCTTTCAAGTCTGTACCACATTCACTTCAAAAGTTAATCCACAAAAACCCGTCCAGGTATGCACCAGAGTCCTCGAGGTTCTAGTTGACCCACTTCCCAACCTTGTAGAGACTCGATGGTGGTACCCTTGGATCCGGAATGTCCAAAAATGGGGGTGCAGAGCTTAGTTTCACGTCTCTACCACCTTTCCTTCAAACGTTATCCTCCAAAAACCCGTCGAGGTATGCACCAGAGTCTTCAAGGTTCTGGTTGACCCACTTCCCGACGTCGTAGAGACGCGAGGGTGGCACCGTTGGATCCGGAATGTTCGAAAATGGGGGTGCAGAGCTTGGTTTCAAGTCTCTACCACCATCCCTTCAAAAGTTATCCCCCGAAACCTGTCGAGGTATGCACCAGAGTCCTCGAGGTTCTGGTTGACCCACTTCCCGACCTCGTAGAGACTCGAGGGTGGCACCGTTGGATCCGGAATGTCCGAAAATGGGGGTGCAGAGCTTGGTTTCAAGTCTCTACCACCATCCCTTCAAAAGTTATCCCCCGAAAACCAGTGGAGGTATGATAATGACATGGTGCTAGGGTTATAACCTAACACTGATGGCATCACAGAGCCCATGCTAGATCAAAGCACAGTGTCTGTGACGTCATCACGTTGCCTTTGATGACATCACAGCCACCTAACATTCTGATGTGTTCACTTGTGTGTGTGTGTATGTGTGTTGTGGGTGTGGGTGTGTGTGTGTGTGTGTGTGTGTGTGTGCAGACAAAGTTATGGGGGTGCAGAGCCTGCTTTCAAGTCTGTACCACATTCACTTCAAAAGTTATTCCACAAAAACCCGTCCAGGTATGCACCAGAGTCCTCGAGGTTCTAGTTGACCCACTTCCCAACCTTGTAGAGACTCGATGGTGGTACCCTTGGATCCGGAATGTCCAAAAATGGGGGTGCAGAGCTTAGTTTCACGTCTCTACCACCTTTCCTTCAAACGTTATCCTCCAAAAACCCGTCGAGGTATGCACCAGAGTCTTCAAGGTTCTGGTTGACCCACTTCCCGACCTCGTAGAGACGCCAGGGTGGCACCGTTGGATCCGGAATGTCCAGAAATGGGGGTGCAGAGCTTGGTTTCAAGTCTCTACCACCATCCCTTCAAAAGTTATCCCCCGAAACCTGTCGAGGTATGCACCAGAGTCCTCGAGGTTCTGGTTGACCCACTTCCCGACCTCGTAGAGACTCGAGGGTGGCACCGTTGGATCCGGAATGTCCGAAAATGGGGGTGCAGAGCTTGGTTTCAAGTCTCTACCACCATCCCTTCAAAAGTTATCCCCCGAAAACCAGTGGAGGTATGATAATGACATGGTGCTAGGGTTATAACCTAACACTGATGGCATCACAGAGCCCATGCTAGATCAAAGCACAGTGTCTGTGACGTCATCACGTTGCCTTTGATGACATCACAGCCACCTAACATTCTGATGTGTTCACTTGTGTGTGTGTGTATGTGTGTTGTGGGTGTGGGTGTGTGTGTGTGTGTGTGTGTGTGTGTGCAGACAAAGTTATGGGGGTGCAGAGCCTGCTTTCAAGTCTGTACCACATTCACTTCAAAAGTTATTCCACAAAAACCCGTCCAGGTATGCACCAGAGTCCTCGAGGTTCTAGTTGACCCACTTCCCAACCTTGTAGAGACTCGATGGTGGTACCCTTGGATCCGGAATGTCCAAAAATGGGGGTGCAGAGCTTAGTTTCACGTCTCTACCACCTTTCCTTCAAACGTTATCCTCCAAAAACCCGTCGAGGTATGCACCAGAGTCTTCAAGGTTCTGGTGGACCCACTTCCCGACCTCGTAGAGACGCAAGGGTGGCACCATTGGATCCGGAATGTCCGAAAATGGGGGTGCAGAGCTTGGTTTCAAGTCCCTACCACCATCCCTTCAAAAGTTATCCCCCGAAACCTGTCGAGGTATGCACCAGAGTCCTCGAGGTTCTGGTTGACCCACTTCCCGACCTCGTAGAGACTCCAGGGTGGCACCGTTGGATCCGGAATGTCCGAAAATGGGTGTGCAGAGCTTGGTTTCAAGTCTCTACCACCATCCCTTCAAAAGTTAGCCCCCGAAACCTGTCGAGGTATGCACCAGAGTCCTCGAGGTTCTGGTTGACCCACTTCCCGACCTTGTAGAGACTCGAGGGTGGCACCGTTGGATCCGGAATGTCCAAAAATGGGGGTGCAGAGCTTGGTTTCAAGTCTCTACCACCATCCCTTCAAAAGTTATCCCCCGAAAACCAGTGGAGGTATGATAATGACATGGTGCTAGGGTTATAACCTAACACTGATGGCATCACAGAGCCCATGCTAGATCAAAGCACAGTGTCTGTGACGTCATCACGTTGCCTTTGATGACATCACAGCCACCTAACATTCTGATGTGTTCACTTGTGTGTGTGTGTATGTGTGTTGTGGGTGTGGGTGTGTGTGTGTGTGTGTGTGTGTGTGTGCAGACAAAGTTATGGGGGTGCAGAGCCTGCTTTCAAGTCTGTACCACATTCACTTCAAAAGTTATTCCACAAAAACCCGTCGAGGTATGCACCAGAGTCCTCGAGGTTCTAGTTGACCCACTTCCCAACCTTGTAGAGACTCGATGGTGGTACCCTTGGATCCGGAATGTCCGAAAATGGGGGTGCAGAGCTTAGTTTCACGTCTCTACCACCTTTCCTTCAAACGTTATCCTCCAAAAACCCGTCGAGGTATGCACCAGAGTCCTCGAGGTTCTGGTTGACCCACTTCCCGACGTCGTAGAGACTCGACGGTGGCACCGTTGGATCCGGAATGTCCGAAAATGGGGGTGCAGAGCTTGGTTTCAAGTCCCTACCACCATCCCTTCAAAAGTTATCCCCCGAAACCTGTGGAGGTATGCACCAGAGTCCTCGAGGTTCTGGTTGACCCACTTCCCGACGTCGTAGAGACTCTAGGGTGGCACCGTTGGATCCGGAATGTCCGAAAATGGGGGTGCAGAGCTTAGTTTCACGTCTCTACCACCTTTCCTTCAAACGTTATCCTCCAAAAACCCGTCGAGGTATGCACCAGAGTCTTCAAGGTTCTGGTTGACCCACTTCCCGACCTCGTAGAGACTCGAGGGTGGCACCGTTGGATCCGGAATGTCCGAAAATGGGGGTGCAGAGCTTGGTTTCAAGTCTCTACCACCATCCCTTCAAAAGTTATCCCCCGAAAACCAGTGGAGGTATGATAATGACATGGTGCTAGGGTTATAACCTAACACTGATGGCATCACAGAGCCCATGCTAGATCAAAGCACAGTGTCTGTGACGTCATCACGTTGCCTTTGATGACATCACAGCCACCTAACATTCTGATGTGTTCACTTGTGTGTGTGTGTATGTGTGTTGTGGGTGTGGGTGTGTGTGTGTGTGTGTGTGTGTGTGTGTGCAGACAAAGTTATGGGGGTGCAGAGCCTGCTTTCAAGTCTGTACCACATTCACTTCAAAAGTTATTCCACAAAAACCCGTCCAGGTATGCACCAGAGTCCTCGAGGTTCTAGTTGACCCACTTCCCAACCTTGTAGAGACTCGATGGTGGTACCCTTGGATCCGGAATGTCCAAAAATGGGGGTGCAGAGCTTAGTTTCACGTCTCTACCACCTTTCCTTCAAACGTTATCCTCCAAAAACCCGTCGAGGTATGCACCAGAGTCTTCAAGGTTCTGGTTGACCCACTTCCCGACCTCGTAGAGACGCGAGGGTGGCACCGTTGGATCCGGAATGTCCAGAAATGGGGGTGCAGAGCTTGGTTTCAAGTCTCTACCACCATCCCTTCAAAAGTTATCCCCCGAAACCTGTCGAGGTATGCACCAGAGTCCTCGAGGTTCTGGTTGACCCACTTCCCGACCTCGTAGAGACTCGAGGGTGGCACCGTTGGATCCGGAATGTCCGAAAATGGGGGTGCAGAGCTTGGTTTCAAGTCTCTACCACCATCCCTTCAAAAGTTATCCCCCGAAAACCAGTGGAGGTATGATAATGACATGGTGCTAGGGTTATAACCTAACACTGATGGCATCACAGAGCCCATGCTAGATCAAAGCACAGTGTCTGTGACGTCATCACGTTGCCTTTGATGACATCACAGCCACCTAACATTCTGATGTGTTCACTTGTGTGTGTGTGTATGTGTGTTGTGGGTGTGGGTGTGTGTGTGTGTGTGTGTGTGTGTGCAGACAAAGTTATGGGGGTGCAGAGCCTGCTTTCAAGTCTGTACCACATTCACTTCAAAAGTTATTCCACAAAAACCCGTCGAGGTATGCACCAGAGTCCTCGAGGTTCTAGTTGACCCACTTCCCAACCTTGTAGAGACTCGATGGTGGTACCCTTGGATCCGGAATGTCCAAAAATGGGGGTGCAGAGCTTAGGTTCACGTCTCTACCACCTTTCCTTCAAACGTTATCCTCCAAAAACCCGTCGAGGTATGCACCAGAGTCTTCAAGGTTCTGGTTGACCCACTTCCCGACGTCGTAGAGACGCGAGGGTGGCACCGTTGGATCCGGAATGTCCAGAAATAGGGGTGCAGAGCTTGGTTTCAAGTCTCTACCACCATCCCTTCAAAAGTTATCCCCCGAAACCTGACGAGGTATGCACCAGAGTCCTCGAGGTTCTGGTTGACCCACTTCCCGACCTCGTAGAGACTCGAGGGTGGCACCGTTGGATCCGGAATGTCCGAAAATGGTGGTGCAGAGCTTGGTTTCAAGTCTCTACCACCATCCCTTCAAAAGTTATCCCCCGAAAACCAGTGGAGGTATGATAATGACATGGTGCTAGGGTTATAACCTAACACTGATGGCATCACAGAGCCCATGCTAGATCAAAGCACAGTGTCTGTGACGTCATCACGTTGCCTTTGATGACATCACAGCCACCTAACATTCTGATGTGTTCACTTGTGTGTGTGTGTATGTGTGTTGTGGGTGTGGGTGTGTGTGTGTGTGTGTGTGTGTGTGCAGACAAAGTTATGGGGGTGCAGAGCCTGCTTTCAAGTCTGTACCACATTCACTTCAAAAGTTATTCCACAAAAACCCGTCGAGGTATGCACCAGAGTCCTCGAGGTTCTAGTTGACCCACTTCCCAACCTTGTAGAGACTCGATGGTGGTACCCTTGGATCCGGAATGTCCAAAAATGGGGGTGCAGAGCTTAGTTTCACGTCTCTACCACCTTTCCTTCAAACGTTATCCTCCAAAAACCCGTCGAGGTATGCACCAGAGTCTTCAAGGTTCTGGTTGACCCACTTCCCGACCTCGTAGAGACGCGAGGGGGGCACCGTTGGATCCGGAATGTTCGAAAATGGGGGTTCAGAGCTTGGTTTCAAGTCTCTACCACCATCCCTTCAAAAGTTATCCCCCGAAACCTGTCGAGGTATGCACCAGAGTCCTCGAGGTTCTGGTTGACCCACTTCCCGACCTCGTAGAGACTCGAGGTTGGCACCGTTGGATCCGGAATGTCCGAAAATGGGGGTGCAGAGCTTGGTTTCAAGTCTCTACCACCATCCCTTCAAAAGTTATCCCCCGAAAACCAGTGGAGGTATGATAATGACATGGTGCTAGGGTTATAACCTAACACTGATGGCATCACAGAGCCCATGCTAGATCAAAGCACAGTGTCTGTGACGTCATCACGTTGCCTTTGATGACATCACAGCCACCTAACATTCTGATGTGTTCACTTGTGTGTGTGTGTATGTGTGTTGTGGGTGTGGGTGTGTGTGTGTGTGTGTGTGTGTGTGTGCAGACAAAGTTATGGGGGTGCAGAGCCTGCTTTCAAGTCTGTACCACATTCACTTCAAAAGTTATTCCACAAAAACCCGTCGAGGTATGCACCAGAGTCCTCGAGGTTCTAGTTGACCCACTTCCCAACCTTGTAGAGACTCGATGGTGGTACCCTTGGATCCGGAATGTCCAAAAATGGGGGTGCAGAGCTTAGTTTCACGTCTCTACCACCTTTCCTTCAAACGTTATCCTCCAAAAACCCGTCGAGGTATGCACCAGAGTCCTCGAGGTTCTGGTTGACCCACTTCCCGACGTCGTAGAGACTCGACGGTGGCACCGTTGGATCCGGAATGTCCGAAAATGGGGGTGCAGAGCTTGGTTTCAAGTCCCTACCACCATCCCTTCAAAAGTTATCCCCCGAAACCTGTCGAGGTATGCACCAGAGTCCTCGAGGTTCTGGTTGACCCACTTCCCGACGTCGTAGAGACTCTAGGGTGGCACCGTTGGATCCGGAATGTCCGAAAATGGGGGTGCAGAGCTTAGTTTCACGTCTCTACCACCTTTCCTTCAAACGTTATCCTCCAAAAACCTGTCGAGGTATGCACCAGAGTCTTCAAGGTTCTGGTTGACCCACTTCCCGACCTCGTAGAGACTCGAGGGTGGCACCGTTGGATCCGGAATGTCCGAAAATGGGGGTGCAGAGCTTGGTTTCAAGTCTCTACCACCATCCCTTCAAAAGTTATCCCCCGAAAACCAGTGGAGGTATGATAATGACATGGTGCTAGGGTTATAACCTAACACTGATGGCATCACAGAGCCCATGCTAGATCAAAGCACAGTGTCTGTGACGTCATCACGTTGCCTTTGATGACATCACAGCCACCTAACATTCTGATGTGTTCACTTGTGTGTGTGTGTATGTGTGTTGTGGGTGTGGGTGTGTGTGTGTGTGTGTGTGTGTGTGTGCAGACAAAGTTATGGGGGTGCAGAGCCTGCTTTCAAGTCTGTACCACATTCACTTCAAAAGTTATTCCACAAAAACCCGTCCAGGTATGCACCAGAGTCCTCGAGGTTCTAGTTGACCCACTTCCCAACCTTGTAGAGACTCGATGGTGGTACCCTTGGATCCGGAATGTCCAAAAATGGGGGTGCAGAGCTTAGTTTCACGTCTCTACCACCTTTCCTTCAAACGTTATCCTCCAAAAACCCGTCGAGGTATGCACCAGAGTCTTCAAGGTTCTGGTTGACCCACTTCCCGACCTCGTAGAGACGCAAGGGTGGCACCATTGGATCCGGAATGTCCGAAAATGGGGGTGCAGAGCTTGGTTTCAAGTCCCTACCACCATCCCTTCAAAAGTTATCCCCCGAAACCTGTCGAGGTATGCACCAGAGTCCTCGAGGTTCTGGTTGACCCACTTCCCGACCTCGTAGAGACTCCAGGGTGGCACCGTTGGATCCGGAATGTCCGAAAATGGGGGTGCAGAGCTTGGTTTCAAGTCTCTACCACCATCCCTTCAAAAGTTAGCCCCCGAAACCTGTCGAGGTATGCACCAGAGTCCTCGAGGTTCTGGTTGACCCACTCCCCGACCTCGTAGAGACTCGAGGGTGGCACCGTTGGATCCGGAATGTCCGAAAATGGGGGTGCAGAGCTTGGTTTCAAGTCTCTACCACCATCCCTTCAAAAGTTATCCCCCGAAAACCAGTGGAGGTATGATAATGACATGGTGCTAGGGTTATAACCTAACACTGATGGCATCACAGAGCCCATGCTAGATCAAAGCACAGTGTCTGTGACGTCATCACGTTGCCTTTGATGACATCACAGCCACCTAACATTCTGATGTGTTCACTTGTGTGTGTGTGTATGTGTGTTGTGGGTGTGGGTGTGTGTGTGTGTGTGTGTGTGTGTGTGTGTGCAGACAAAGTTATGGGGGTGCAGAGCCTGCTTTCAAGTCTGTACCACATTCACTTCAAAAGTTATTCCACAAAAACCCGTCCAGGTATGCACCAGAGTCCTCGAGGTTCTAGTTGACCCACTTCCCAACCTTGTAGAGACTCGATGGTGGTACCCTTGGATCCGGAATGTCCAAAAATGGGGGTGCAGAGCTTAGTTTCACGTCTCTACCACCTTTCCTTCAAACGTTATCCTCCAAAAACCCGTCGAGGTATGCACCAGAGTCTTCAAGGTTCTGGTTGACCCACTTCCCGACCTCGTAGAGACGCGAGGGTGGCACCGTTGGATCCGGAATGTTCGAAAATGGGGGTGCAGAGCTTGGTTTCAAGTCTCTACCACCATCCCTTCAAAAGTTATCCCCCGAAACCTGTCGAGGTATGCACCAGAGTCCTCGAGGTTCTGGTTGACCCACTTCCCGACCTCGTAGAGACTCCAGGGTGGTACCGTTGGATCCGGAATGTCCGAAAATGGGGGTGCAGAGCTTGGTTTCAAGTCTCTACCACCATCCCTTCAAAAGTTATCCCCCGAAAACCAGTGGAGGTATGATAATGACATGGTGCTAGGGTTATAACCTAACACTGATGGCATCACAGAGCCCATGCTAGATCAAAGCACAGTGTCTGTGACGTCATCACGTTGCCTTTGATGACATCACAGCCACCTAACATTCTGATGTGTTCACTTGTGTATGTGTGTATGTGTGTTGTGGGTGTGTGTGTGTGTGTGTGTGTGTGTGTGTGTGTGCAGACAAAGTTATGGGGGTGCAGAGCCTGCTTTCAAGTCTGTACCACATTCACTTCAAAAGTTATTCCACAAAAACCCGTCCAGGTATGCACCAGAGTCCTCGAGGTTCTAGTTGACCCACTTCCCAACCTTGTAGAGACTCGATGGTGGTACCCTTGGATCCGGAATGTCCAAAAATGGGGGTGCAGAGCTTAGTTTCACGTCTCTACCACCTTTCCTTCAAACGTTATCCTCCAAAAACCCGTCGAGGTATGCACCAGAGTCTTCAAGGTTCTGGTTGACCCACTTCCCGACGTCGTAGAGACGCGAGGGTGGCACCGTTGGATCCGGAATGTCCAGAAATAGGGGTGCAGAGCTTGGTTTCAAGTCTCTACCACCATCCCTTCAAAAGTTATCCCCCGAAACCTGTCGAGGTATGCACCAGAGTCCTCGAGGTTCTGGTTGACCCACTTCCCGACCTCGTAGAGACTCGAGGGTGGCACCGTTGGATCCGGAATGTCCGAAAATGGGGGTGCAGAGCTTGGTTTCAAGTCTCTACCACCATCCCTTCAAAAGTTATCCCCCGAAAACCAGTGGAGGTATGATAATGACATGGTGCTAGGGTTATAACCTAACACTGATGGCATCACAGAGCCCATGCTAGATCAAAGCACAGTGTCTGTGACGTCATCACGTTGCCTTTGATGACATCACAGCCACCTAACATTCTGATGTGTTCACTTGTGTGTGTGTGTATGTGTGTTGTGGGTGTGGGTGTGTGTGTGTGTGTGTGTGTGTGTGTGCAGACAAAGTTATGGGGGTGCAGAGCCTGCTTTCAAGTCTGTACCACATTCACTTCAAAAGTTATTCCACAAAAACCCGTCCAGGTATGCACCAGAGTCCTCGAGGTTCTAGTTGACCCACTTCCCAACCTTGTAGAGACTCGATGGTGGTACCCTTGGATCCGGAATGTCCAAAAATGGGGGTGCAGAGCTTAGTTTCACGTCTCTACCACCTTTCCTTCAAACGTTATCCTCCAAAAACCCGTCGAGGTATGCACCAGAGTCTTCAAGGTTCTGGTGGACCCACTTCCCGACCTCGTAGAGACGCAAGGGTGGCACCGTTGGATCCGGAATGTCCGAAAATGGGGGTGCAGAGCTTGGTTTCAAGTCCCTACCACCATCCCTTCAAAAGTTATCCCCCGAAACCTGTCGAGGTATGCACCAGAGTCCTCGAGGTTCTGGTTGACCCACTTCCCGACCTCGTAGAGACTCCAGGGTGGCACCGTTGGATCCGGAATGTCCGAAAATGGGGGTGCAGAGCTTGGTTTCAAGTCTCTACCACCATCCCTTCAAAAGTTAGCCCCCGAAACCTGTCGAGGTATGCACCAGAGTCCTCGAGGTTCTGGTTGACCCACTTCCCGACCTTGTAGAGACTCGAGGGTGGCACCGTTGGATCCGGAATGTCCGATAATGGGGGTGCAGAGCTTGGTTTCAAGTCTCTACCACCATCCCTTCAAAAGTTATCCCCCGAAAACCAGTGGAGGTATGATAATGACATGGTGCTAGGGTTATAACCTAACACTGATGGCATCACAGAGCCCATGCTAGATCAAAGCACAGTGTCTGTGACGTCATCACGTTGCCTTTGATGACATCACAGCCACCTAACATTCTGATGTGTTCACTTGTGTGTGTGTGTATGTGTGTTGTGGGTGTGGGTGTGTGTGTGTGTGTGTGTGTGTGTGTGCAGACAAAGTTATGGGGGTGCAGAGCCTGCTTTCAAGTCTGTACCACATTCACTTCAAAAGTTATTCCACAAAAACCCGTCGAGGTATGCACCAGAGTCCTCGAGGTTCTAGTTGACCCACTTCCCAACCTTGTAGAGACTCGATGGTGGTACCCTTGGATCCGGAATGTCCGAAAATGGGGGTGCAGAGCTTAGTTTCACGTCTCTACCACCTTTCCTTCAAACGTTATCCTCCAAAAACCCGTCGAGGTATGCACCAGAGTCCTCGAGGTTCTGGTTGACCCACTTCCCGACGTCGTAGAGACTCGACGGTGGCACCGTTGGATCCGGAATGTCCGAAAATGGGGGTGCAGAGCTTGGTTTCAAGTCCCTACCACCATCCCTTCAAAAGTTATCCCCCGAAACCTGTCGAGGTATGCACCAGAGTCCTCGAGGTTCTGGTTGACCCACTTCCCGACGTCGTAGAGACTCTAGGGTGGCACCGTTGGATCCGGAATGTCCGAAAATGGGGGTGCAGAGCTTAGTTTCACGTCTCTACCACCTTTCCTTCAAACGTTATCCTCCAAAAACCTGTCGAGGTATGCACCAGAGTCTTCAAGGTTCTGGTTGACCCACTTCCCGACCTCGTAGAGACTCGAGGGTGGCACCGTTGGATCCGGAATGTCCGAAAATGGGGGTGCAGAGCTTGGTTTCAAGTCTCTACCACCATCCCTTCAAAAGTTATCCCCCGAAAACCAGTGGAGGTATGATAATGACATGGTGCTAGGGTTATAACCTAACACTGATGGCATCACAGAGCCCATGCTAGATCAAAGCACAGTGTCTGTGACGTCATCACGTTGCCTTTGATGACATCACAGCCACCTAACATTCTGATGTGTTCACTTGTGTGTGTGTGTATGTGTGTTGTGGGTGTGGGTGTGTGTGTGTGTGTGTGTGTGTGTGTGCAGACAAAGTTATGGGGGTGCAGAGCCTGCTTTCAAGTCTGTACCACATTCACTTCAAAAGTTATTCCACAAAAACCCGTCCAGGTATGCACCAGAGTCCTCGAGGTTCTAGTTGACCCACTTCCCAACCTTGTAGAGACTCGATGGTGGTACCCTTGGATCCGGAATGTCCGAAAATGGGGGTGCAGAGCTTAGTTTCACGTCTCTACCACCTTTCCTTCAAACGTTATCCTCCAAAAACCCGTCGAGGTATGCACCAGAGTCTTCAAGGTTCTGGTTGACCCACTTCCCGACCTCGTAGAGACGCAAGGGTGGCACCATTGGATCCGGAATGTCCGAAAATGGGGGTGCAGAGCTTGGTTTCAAGTCCCTACCACCATCCCTTCAAAAGTTATCCCCCGAAACCTGTCGAGGTATGCACCAGAGTCCTCGAGGTTCTGGTTGACCCACTTCCCGACCTCGTAGAGACTCCAGGGTGGCACCGTTGGATCCGGAATGTCCGAAAATGGGGGTGCAGAGCTTGGTTTCAAGTCTCTACCACCATCCCTTCAAAAGTTAGCCCCCGAAACCTGTCGAGGTATGCACCAGAGTCCTCGAGGTTCTGGTTGACCCACTCCCCGACCTCGTAGAGACTCGAGGGTGGCACCGTTGGATCCGGAATGTCCGAAAATGGGGGTGCAGAGCTTGGTTTCAAGTCTCTACCACCATCCCTTCAAAAGTTATCCCCCGAAAACCAGTGGAGGTATGATAATGACATGGTGCTAGGGTTATAACCTAACACTGATGGCATCACAGAGCCCATGCTAGATCAAAGCACAGTGTCTGTGACGTCATCACGTTGCCTTTGATGACATCACAGCCACCTAACATTCTGATGTGTTCACTTGTGTGTGTGTGTATGTGTGTTGTGGGTGTGGGTGTGTGTGTGTGTGTGTGTGTGTGTGTGCAGACAAAGTTATGGGGGTGCAGAGCCTGCTTTCAAGTCTGTACCACATTCACTTCAAAAGTTATTCCACAAAAACCCGTCCAGGTATGCACCAGAGTCCTCGAGGTTCTAGTTGACCCACTTCCCAACCTTGTAGAGACTCGATGGTGGTACCCTTGGATCCGGAATGTCCGAAAATGGGGGTGCAGAGCTTAGTTTCACGTCTCTACCACCTTTCCTTCAAACGTTATCCTCCAAAAACCCGTCGAGGTATGCACCAGAGTCTTCAAGGTTCTGGTTGACCCACTTCCCGACCTCGTAGAGACGCAAGGGTGGCACCATTGGATCCGGAATGTCCGAAAATGGGGGTGCAGAGCTTGGTTTCAAGTCCCTACCACCATCCCTTCAAAAGTTATCCCCCGAAACCTGTCGAGGTATGCACCAGAGTCCTCGAGGTTCTGGTTGACCCACTTCCCGACCTCGTAGAGACTCCAGGGTGGCACCGTTGGATCCGGAATGTCCGAAAATGGGGGTGCAGAGCTTGGTTTCAAGTCTCTACCACCATCCCTTCAAAAGTTATCCCCCGAAACCTGTCGAGGTATGCACCAGAGTCCTCGAGGTTCTGGTTGACCCACTTCCCGACCTCGTAGAGACTCGAGGGTGGCACCGTTGGATCCGGAATGTCCGAAAATGGGGGTGCAGAGCTTGGTTTCAAGTCTCTACCACCATCCCTTCAAAAGTTATCCCCCGAAAACCAGTGGAGGTATGATAATGACATGGTGCTAGGGTTATAACCTAACACTGATGGCATCACAGAGCCCATGCTAGATCAAAGCACAGTGTCTGTGACGTCATCACGTTGCCTTTGATGACATCACAGCCACCTAACATTCTGATGTGTTCACTTGTGTGTGTGTGTATGTGTGTTGTGGGTGTGGGTGTGTGTATGTGTGTGTGTGTGTGTGTGCAGACAAAGTTATGGGGGTGCAGAGCCTGCTTTCAAGTCTGTACCACATTCACTTCAAAAGTTATTCCACAAAAACCCGTCCAGGTATGCACCAGAGTCCTCGAGGTTCTAGTTGACCCACTTCCCAACCTTGTAGAGACTCGATGGTGGTACCCTTGGATCCGGAATGTCCAAAAATGGGGGTGCAGAGCTTAGTTTCACGTCTCTACCACCTTTCCTTCAAAAGTTATCCCCCAAAACCTGTCGAGGTATGCACCAGAGTCCTCGAGGTTCTGGTTGACCCACTTCCCGACCTCGTAGAGACTCGAGGGTGGCACCGTTGGATCCGGAATGTCCGAAAATGGGGGTGCAGAGCTTGGTTTCAAGTCTCTACCACCATCCCTTCAAAAGTTATCCCCCGAAAACCAGTGGAGGTATGATAATGACATGATGCTAGGGTTATAACCTAACACTGATGGCATCACAGAGCCCATGCTAGATCAAAGCACAGTGTCTGTGACGTCATCACGTTGCCTTTGATGACATCACAGCCACCTAACATTCTGATGTGTTCACTTGTGTGTGTGTGTATGTGTGTTGTGGGTGTGGGTGTGTGTGTGTGTGTGTGTGTGTGTGTGCAGACAAAGTTATGGGGGTGCAGAGCCTGCTTTCAAGTCTGTACCACATTCACTTCAAAAGTTATTCCACAAAAACCCGTCGAGGTATGCACCAGAGTCCTCGAGGTTCTAGTTGACCCACTTCCCAACCTTGTAGAGACTCGATGGTGGTACCCTTGGATCCGGAATGTCCAAAAATGGGGGTGCAGAGCTTAGGTTCACGTCTCTACCACCTTTCCTTCAAACGTTATCCTCCAAAAACCCGTCGAGGTATGCACCAGAGTCTTCAAGGTTCTGGTTGACCCACTTCCCGACGTCGTAGAGACGCGAGGGTGGCACCGTTGGATCCGGAATGTCCAGAAATAGGGGTGCAGAGCTTGGTTTCAAGTCTCTACCACCATCCCTTCAAAAGTTATCCCCCGAAACCTGTCGAGGTATGCACCAGAGTCCTCGAGGTTCTGGTTGACCCACTTCCCGACCTCGTAGAGACTCGAGGGTGGCACCGTTGGATCCGGAATGTCCGAAAATGGGGGTGCAGAGCTTGGTTTCAAGTCTCTACCACCATCCCTTCAAAAGTTATCCCCCGAAAACCAGTGGAGGTATGATAATGACATGGTGCTAGGGTTATAACCTAACACTGATGGCATCACAGAGCCCATGCTAGATCAAAGCACAGTGTCTGTGACGTCATCACGTTGCCTTTGATGACATCACAGCCACCTAACATTCTGATGTGTTCACTTGTGTGTGTGTGTATGTGTGTTGTGGGTGTGGGTGTGTGTGTGTGTGTGTGTGTGTGTGTGCAGACAAAGTTATGGGGGTGCAGAGCCTGCTTTCAAGTCTGTACCACATTCACTTCAAAAGTTATTCCACAAAAACCCGTCCAGGTATGCACCAGAGTCCTCGAGGTTCTAGTTGACCCACTTCCCAACCTTGTAGAGACTCGATGGTGGTACCCTTGGATCCGGAATGTCCAAAAATGGGGGTGCAGAGCTTAGTTTCACGTCTCTACCACCTTTCCTTCAAACGTTATCCTCCAAAAACCCGTCGAGGTATGCACCAGAGTCTTCAAGGTTCTGGTTGACCCACTTCCCGACCTCGTAGAGACGCGAGGGTGGCACCGTTGGATCCGGAATGTTCGAAAATGGGGGTGCAGAGCTTGGTTTCAAGTCTCTACCACCATCCCTTCAAAAGTTATCCCCCAAAACCTGTCGAGGTATGCACCAGAGTCCTCGAGGTTCTGGTTGACCCACTTCCCGACCTCGTAGAGACTCGAGGGTGGCACCGTTGGATCCGGAATGTCCGAAAATGGGGGTGCAGAGCTTGGTTTCAAGTCTCTACCACCATCCCTTCAAAAGTTATCCCCCGAAAACCAGTGGAGGTATGATAATGACATGATGCTAGGGTTATAACCTAACACTGATGGCATCACAGAGCCCATGCTAGATCAAAGCACAGTGTCTGTGACGTCATCACGTTGCCTTTGATGACATCACAGCCACCTAACATTCTGATGTGTTCACTTGTGTGTGTGTGTATGTGTGTTGTGGGTGTGGGTGTGTGTGTGTGTGTGTGTGTGTGTGCAGACAAAGTTATGGGGGTGCAGAGCCTGCTTTCAAGTCTGTACCACATTCACTTCAAAAGTTATTCCACAAAAACCCGTCCAGGTATGCACCAGAGTCCTCGAGGTTCTAGTTGACCCACTTCCCAACCTTGTAGAGACTCGATGGTGGTACCCTTGGATCCGGAATGTCCAAAAATGGGGGTGCAGAGCTTAGGTTCACGTCTCTACCACCTTTCCTTCAAACGTTATCCTCCAAAAACCCGTCGAGGTATGCACCAGAGTCTTCAAGGTTCTGGTTGACCCACTTCCCGACATCGTAGAGACGCGAGGGTGGCACCGTTGGATCCGGAATGTCCAGAAATAGGGGTGCAGAGCTTGGTTTCAAGTCTCTACCACCATCCCTTCAAAAGTTATCCCCCGAAACCTGTCGAGGTATGCACCAGAGTCCTCGAGGTTCTGGTTGACCCACTTCCCGACCTCGTAGAGACTCGAGGGTGGCACCGTTGGATCCGGAATGTCCGAAAATGGGGGTGCAGAGCTTGGTTTCAAGTCTCTACCACCATCCCTTCAAAAGTTATCCCCCGAAAACCAGTGGAGGTATGATAATGACATGGTGCTAGGGTTATAACCTAACACTGATGGCATCACAGAGCCCATGCTAGATCAAAGCACAGTGTCTGTGACGTCATCACGTTGCCTTTGATGACATCACAGCCACCTAACATTCTGATGTGTTCACTTGTGTGTGTGTGTATGTGTGTTGTGGGTGTGGGTGTGTGTGTGTGTGTGTGTGTGTGTGTGCAGACAAAGTTATGGGGGTGCAGAGCCTGCTTTCAAGTCTGTACCACATTCACTTCAAAAGTTATTCCACAAAAACCCGTCCAGGTATGCACCAGAGTCCTCGAGGTTCTAGTTGACCCACTTCCCAACCTTGTAGAGACTCGATGGTGGTACCCTTGGATCCGGAATGTCCAAAAATGGGGGTGCAGAGCTTAGTTTCACGTCTCTACCACCTTTCCTTCAAACGTTATCCTCCAAAAACCCGTCGAGGTATGCACCAGAGTCTTCAAGGTTCTGGTTGACCCACTTCCCGACCTCGTAGAGACGCGAGGGTGGCACCGTTGGATCCGGAATGTCCCGAAATGGGGGTGCAGAGCTTGGTTTCAAGTCTCTACCACCATCCCTTCAAAAGTTATCCCCCGAAACCTGTCGAGGTATGCACCAGAGTCCTCGAGGTTCTGGTTGACCCACTTCCCGACCTCGTAGAGACTCGAGGGTGGCACCGTTGGATCCGGAATGTCCGAAAATGGGGGTGCAGAGCTTGGTTTCAAGTCTCTACCACCATCCCTTCAAAAGTTATCCCCCGAAAACCAGTGGAGGTATGATAATGACATGGTGCTAGGGTTATAACCTAACACTGATGGCATCACAGAGCCCATGCTAGATCAAAGCACAGTGTCTGTGACGTCATCACGTTGCCTTTGATGACATCACAGCCACCTAACATTCTGATGTGTTCACTTGTGTGTGTGTGTATGTGTGTTGTGGGTGTGGGTGTGTGTGTGTGTGTGTGTGTGTGTGTGCAGACAAAGTTATGGGGGTGCAGAGCCTGCTTTCAAGTCTGTACCACATTCACTTCAAAAGTTATTCCACAAAAACCCGTCCAGGTATGCACCAGAGTCCTCGAGGTTCTAGTTGACCCACTTCCCAACCTTGTAGAGACTCGATGGTGGTACCCTTGGATCCGGAATGTCCAAAAATGGGGGTGCAGAGCTTAGTTTCACGTCTCTACCACCTTTCCTTCAAACGTTATCCTCCAAAAACCCGTCGAGGTATGCACCAGAGTCTTCAAGGTTCTGGTTGACCCACTTCCCGACCTCGTAGAGACGCGAGGGTGGCACCGTTGGATCCGGAATGTCCCGAAATGGGGGTGCAGAGCTTGGTTTCAAGTCTCTACCACCATCCCTTCAAAAGTTATCCCCCGAAACCTGTCGAGGTATGCACCAGAGTCCTCGAGGTTCTGGTTGACCCACTTCCCGACCTCGTAGAGACTCGAGGGTGGCACCGTTGGATCCGGAATGTCCGAAAATGGGGGTGCAGAGCTTGGTTTCAAGTCTCTACCACCATCCCTTCAAAAGTTATCCCCCGAAAACCAGTGGAGGTATGATAATGACATGGTGCTAGGGTTATAACCTAACACTGATGGCATCACAGAGCCCATGCTAGATCAAAGCACAGTGTCTGTGACGTCATCACGTTGCCTTTGATGACATCACAGCCACCTAACATTCTGATGTGTTCACTTGTGTGTGTGTGTATGTGTGTTGTGGGTGTGGGTGTGTGTGTGTGTGTGTGTGTGTGTGTGCAGACAAAGTTATGGGGGTGCAGAGCCTGCTTTCAAGTCTGTACCACATTCACTTCAAAAGTTATTCCACAAAAACCCGTCCAGGTATGCACCAGAGTCCTCGAGGTTCTAGTTGACCCACTTCCCAACCTTGTAGAGACTCGATGGTGGTACCCTTGGATCCGGAATGTCCAAAAATGGGGGTGCAGAGCTTAGTTTCACGTCTCTACCACCTTTCCTTCAAACGTTATCCTCCAAAAACCCGTCAAAGTATGCACCAGAGTCTTCAAGGTTCTGGTTGACCCACTTCCCGACCTCGTAGAGACGCCAGGGTGGCACCGTTGGATCCGGAATGTCCCGAAATGGGGGTGCAGAGCTTGGTTTCAAGTCTCTACCACCATCCCTTCAAAAGTTATCCCCCGAAACCTGTCGAGGTATGCACCAGAGTCCTCGAGGTTCTGGTTGACCCACTTCCCGACCTCGTAGAGACTCGAGGGTGGCACCGTTGGATCCGGAATGTCCGAAAATGGGGGTGCAGAGCTTGGTTTCAAGTCTCTACCACCATCCCTTCAAAAGTTATCCCCCGAAAACCAGTGGAGGTATGATAATGACATGGTGCTAGGGTTATAACCTAACACTGATGGCATCACAGAGCCCATGCTAGATCAAAGCACAGTGTCTGTGACGTCATCACGTTGCCTTTGATGACATCACAGCCACCTAACATTCTGATGTGTTCACTTGTGTGTGTGTGTATGTGTGTTGTGGGTGTGGGTGTGTGTGTGTGTGTGTGTGTGTGTGTGTGTGCAGACAAAGTTATGGGGGTGCAGAGCCTGCTTTCAAGTCTGTACCACATTCACTTCAAAAGTTATTCCACAAAAACCCGTCCAGGTATGCACCAGAGTCCTCGAGGTTCTAGTTGACCCACTTCCCAACCTTGTAGAGACTCGATGGTGGTACCCTTGGATCCGGAATGTCCAAAAATGGGGGTGCAGAGCTTAGTTTCACGTCTCTACCACCTTTCCTTCAAACGTTATCCTCCAAAAACCCGTCGAGGTATGCACCAGAGTCTTCAAGGTTCTGGTGGACCCACTTCCCGACCTCGTAGAGACGCAAGGGTGGCACCGTTGGATCCGGAATGTCCGAAAATGGGGGTGCAGAGCTTGGTTTCAAGTCCCTACCACCATCCCTTCAAAAGTTATCCCCCGAAACCTGTCGAGGTATGCACCAGAGTCCTCGAGGTTCTGGTTGACCCACTTCCCGACCTCGTAGAGACTCCAGGGTGGCACCGTTGGATCCGGAATGTCCGAAAATGGGGGTGCAGAGCTTGGTTTCAAGTCTCTACCACCATCCCTTCAAAAGTTAGCCCCCGAAACCTGTCGAGGTATGCACCAGAGTCCTCGAGGTTCTGGTTGACCCACTTCCCGACCTCGTAGAGACTCGAGGGTGGCACCGTTGGATCCGGAATGTCCGATAATGGGGGTGCAGAGCTTGGTTTCAAGTCTCTACCACCATCCCTTCAAAAGTTATCCCCCGAAAACCAGTGGAGGTATGATAATGACATGGTGCTAGGGTTATAACCTAACACTGATGGCATCACAGAGCCCATGCTAGATCAAAGCACAGTGTCTGTGACGTCATCACGTTGCCTTTGATGACATCACAGCCACCTAACATTCTGATGTGTTCACTTGTGTGTGTGTGTATGTGTGTTGTGGGTGTGGGTGTGTGTGTGTGTGTGTGTGTGTGTGTGCAGACAAAGTTATGGGGGTGCAGAGCCTGCTTTCAAGTCTGTACCACATTCACTTCAAAAGTTATTCCACAAAAACCCGTCGAGGTATGCACCAGAGTCCTCGAGGTTCTAGTTGACCCACTTCCCAACCTTGTAGAGACTCGATGGTGGTACCCTTGGATCCGGAATGTCCGAAAATGGGGGTGCAGAGCTTAGTTTCACGTCTCTACCACCTTTCCTTCAAACGTTATCCTCCAAAAACCCGTCGAGGTATGCACCAGAGTCCTCGAGGTTCTGGTGGACCCACTTCCCGACGTCGTAGAGACTCGACGGTGGCACCGTTGGATCCGGAATGTCCGAAAATGGGGGTGCAGAGCTTGGTTTCAAGTCCCTACCACCATCCCTTCAAAAGTTATCCCCCGAAACCTGTCGAGGTATGCACCAGAGTCCTCGAGGTTCTGGTTGACCCACTTCCCGACGTCGTAGAGACTCTAGGGTGGCACCGTTGGATCCGGAATGTCCGAAAATGGGGGTGCAGAGCTTGGTTTCAAGTCTCTACCACCATCCCTTCAAAAGTTATCCCCCGAAAACCAGTGGAGGTATGATAATGACATGGTGCTAGGGTTATAACCTAACACTGATGGCATCACAGAGCCCATGCTAGATCAAAGCACAGTGTCTGTGACGTCATCACGTTGCCTTTGATGACATCACAGCCACCTAACATTCTGATGTGTTCACTTGTGTGTGTGTGTATGTGTGTTGTGGGTGTGTGTGTGTGTGTGTGTGTGTGTGTGTGTGTGCAGACAAAGTTATGGGGGTGCAGAGCCTGCTTTCAAGTCTGTACCACATTCACTTCAAAAGTTATTCCACAAAAACCCGTCCAGGTATGCACCAGAGTCCTCGAGGTTCTAGTTGACCCACTTCCCAACCTTGTAGAGACTCGATGGTGGTACCCTTGGATCCGGAATGTCCAAAAATGGGGGTGCAGAGCTTAGTTTCACGTCTCTACCACCTTTCCTTCAAACGTTATCCTCCAAAAACCCGTCGAGGTATGCACCAGAGTCTTCAAGGTTCTGGTTGACCCACTTCCCGACCTCGTAGAGACGCAAGGGTGGCAACATTGGATCCGGAATGTCCGAAAATGGGGGTGCAGAGCTTGGTTTCAAGTCCCTACCACCATCCCTTCAAAAGTTATCCCCCGAAACCTGTCGAGGTATGCACCAGAGTCCTCGAGGTTCTGGTTGACCCACTTCCCGACCTCGTAGAGACTCCAGGGTGGCACCGTTGGATCCGGAATGTCCGAAAATGGGGGTGCAGAGCTTGGTTTCAAGTCTCTACCACCATCCCTTCAAAAGTTATCCCCCGAAACCTGTCGAGGTATGCACCAGAGTCCTCGAGGTTCTGGTTGACCCACTCCCCGACCTCGTAGAGACTCGAGGGTGGCACCGTTGGATCCGGAATGTCCGAAAATGGGGGTGCAGAGCTTGGTTTCAAGTCTCTACCACCATCCCTTCAAAAGTTATCCCCCGAAAACCAGTGGAGGTATGATAATGACATGGTGCTAGGGTTATAACCTAACACTGATGGCATCACAGAGCCCATGCTAGATCAAAGCACAGTGTCTGTGACGTCATCACGTTGCCTTTGATGACATCACAGCCACCTAACATTCTGATGTGTTCACTTGTGTGTCTGTGTATGTGTGTTGTGGGTGTGGGTGTGTGTATGTGTGTGTGTGTGTGTGTGCAGACAAAGTTATGGGGGTGCAGAGCCTGCTTTCAAGTCTGTACCACATTCACTTCAAAAGTTATTCCACAAAAACCCGTCCAGGTATGCACCAGAGTCCTCGAGGTTCTAGTTGACCCACTTCCCAACCTTGTAGAGACTCGATGGTGGTACCCTTGGATCCGGAATGTCCAAAAATGGGGGTGCAGAGCTTAGTTTCACGTCTCTACCACCTTTCCTTCAAACGTTATCCTCCAAAAACCCGTCGAGGTATGCACCAGAGTCTTCAAGGTTCTGGTTGACCCACTTCCCGACCTCGTAGAGACGCAAGGGTGGCACCATTGGATCCGGAATGTCCAAAAATGGGGGTGCAGAGCTTGGTTTCAAGTCCCTACCACCATCCCTTCAAAAGTTATCCCCCGAAACCTGTCGAGGTATGCACCAGAGTCCTCGAGGTTCTGGTTGACCCACTTCCCGACCTCGTAGAGACTCCAGGGTGGCACCGTTGGATCCGGAATGTCCGAAAATGGGGGTGCAGAGCTTGGTTTCAAGTCTCTACCACCATCCCTTCAAAAGTTAGCCCCCGAAACCTGTCGAGGTATGCACCAGAGTCCTCGAGGTTCTGGTTGACCCACTCCCCGACCTCGTAGAGACTCGAGGGTGGCACCGTTGGATCCGGAATGTCCGAAAATGGGGGTGCAGAGCTTGGTTTCAAGTCTCTACCACCATCCCTTCAAAAGTTATCCCCCGAAAACCAGTGGAGGTATGATAATGACATGGTGCTAGGGTTATAACCTAACACTGATGGCATCACAGAGCCCATGCTAGATCAAAGCACAGTGTCTGTGACGTCATCACGTTGCCTTTGATGACATCACAGCCACCTAACATTCTGATGTGTTCACTTGTGTGTGTGTGTATGTGTGTTGTGGGTGTGGGTGTGTGTGTGTGTGTGTGTGTGTGTGTGCAGACAAAGTTATGGGGGTGCAGAGCCTGCTTTCAAGTCTGTACCACATTCACTTCAAAAGTTATTCCACAAAAACCCGTCCAGGTATGCACCAGAGTCCTCGAGGTTCTAGTTGACCCACTTCCCAACCTTGTAGAGACTCGATGGTGGTACCCTTGGATCCGGAATGTCCAAAAATGGGGGTGCAGAGCTTAGTTTCACGTCTCTACCACCTTTCCTTCAAACGTTATCCTCCAAAAACCCGTCGAGGTATGCACCAGAGTCTTCAAGGTTCTGGTTGACCCACTTCCCGACCTCGTAGAGACGCAAGGGTGGCACCATTGGATCCGGAATGTCCGAAAATGGGGGTGCAGAGCTTGGTTTCAAGTCCCTACCACCATCCCTTCAAAAGTTATCCCCCGAAACCTGTCGAGGTATGCACCAGAGTCCTCGAGGTTCTGGTTGACCCACTTCCCGACCTCGTAGAGACTCCAGGGTGGCACCGTTGGATCCGGAATGTCCGAAAATGGGGGTGCAGAGCTTGGTTTCAAGTCTCTACCACCATCCCTTCAAAAGTTATCCCCCGAAACCTGTCGAGGTATGCACCAGAGTCCTCGAGGTTCTGGTTGACCCACTTCCCGACCTCGTAGAGACTCGAGGGTGGCACCGTTGGATCCGGAATGTCCGAAAATGGGGGTGCAGAGCTTGGTTTCAAGTCTCTACCACCATCCCTTCAAAAGTTATCCCCCGAAAACCAGTGGAGGTATGATAATGACATGGTGCTAGGGTTATAACCTAACACTGATGGCATCACAGAGCCCATGCTAGATCAAAGCACAGTGTCTGTGACGTCATCACGTTGCCTTTGATGACATCACAGCCACCTAACATTCTGATGTGTTCACTTGTGTGTGTGTGTATGTGTGTTGTGGGTGTGGGTGTGTGTGTGCAGACAAAGTTATGGGGGTGCAGAGCCTGCTTTCAAGTCTGTACCACATTCACTTCAAAAGTTATTCCACAAAAACCCGTCCAGGTATGCACCAGAGTCCTCGAGGTTCTAGTTGACCCACTTCCCAACCTTGTAGAGACTCGATGGTGGTACCCTTGGATCCGGAATGTCCAAAAATGGGGGTGCAGAGCTTAGTTTCACGTCTCTACCACCTTTCCTTCAAACGTTATCCTCCAAAAACCCGTCGAGGTATGCACCAGAGTCTTCAAGGTTCTGGTTGACCCACTTCCCGACCTCGTAGAGACGCAAGGGTGGCAACATTGGATCCGGAATGTCCGAAAATGGGGGTGCAGAGCTTGGTTTCAAGTCCCTACCACCATCCCTTCAAAAGTTATCCCCCGAAACCTGTCGAGGTATGCACCAGAGTCCTCGAGGTTCTGGTTGACCCACTTCCCGACCTCGTAGAGACTCCAGGGTGGCACCGTTGGATCCGGAATGTCCGAAAATGGGGGTGCAGAGCTTGGTTTCAAGTCTCTACCACCATCCCTTCAAAAGTTATCCCCCGAAAACCAGTGGAGGTATGATAATGACATGATGCTAGGGTTATAACCTAACACTGATGGCATCACAGAGCCCATGCTAGATCAAAGCACAGTGTCTGTGACGTCATCACGTTGCCTTTGATGACATCACAGCCACCTAACATTCTGATGTGTTCACTTGTGTGTGTGTGTATGTGTGTTGTGGGTGTGGGTGTGTGTGTGTGTGTGTGTGTGTGTGCAGACAAAGTTATGGGGGTGCAGAGCCTGCTTTCAAGTCTGTACCACATTCACTTCAAAAGTTATTCCACAAAAACCCGTCCAGGTATGCACCAGAGTCCTCGAGGTTCTAGTTGACCCACTTCCCAACCTTGTAGAGACTCGATGGTGGTACCCTTGGATCCGGAATGTCCAAAAATGGGGGTGCAGAGCTTAGGTTCACGTCTCTACCACCTTTCCTTCAAACGTTATCCTCCAAAAACCCGTCGAGGTATGCACCAGAGTCTTCAAGGTTCTGGTTGACCCACTTCCCGACGTCGTAGAGACGCGAGGGTGGCACCGTTGGATCCGGAATGTCCAGAAATAGGGGTGCAGAGCTTGGTTTCAAGTCTCTACCACCATCCCTTCAAAAGTTATCCCCCGAAACCTGTCGAGGTATGCACCAGAGTCCTCGAGGTTCTGGTTGACCCACTTCCCGACCTCGTAGAGACTCGAGGGTGGCACCGTTGGATCCGGAATGTCCGAAAATGGGGGTGCAGAGCTTGGTTTCAAGTCTCTACCACCATCCCTTCAAAAGTTATCCCCCGAAAACCAGTGGAGGTATGATAATGACATGGTGCTAGGGTTATAACCTAACACTGATGGCATCACAGAGCCCATGCTAGATCAAAGCACAGTGTCTGTGACGTCATCACGTTGCCTTTGATGACATCACAGCCACCTAACATTCTGATGTGTTCACTTGTGTGTGTGTGTATGTGTGTTGTGGGTGTGGGTGTGTGTGTGTGTGTGTGTGTGTGTGTGCAGACAAAGTTATGGGGGTGCAGAGCCTGCTTTCAAGTCTGTACCACATTCACTTCAAAAGTTATTCCACAAAAACCCGTCCAGGTATGCACCAGAGTCCTCGAGGTTCTAGTTGACCCACTTCCCAACCTTGTAGAGACTCAATGGTGGTACCCTTGGATCCGGAATGTCCAAAAATGGGGGTGCAGAGCTTAGTTTCACGTCTCTACCACCTTTCCTTCAAACGTTATCCTCCAAAAACCCGTCGAGGTATGCACCAGAGTCTTCAAGGTTCTGGTTGACCCACTTCCCGACCTCGTAGAGACGCGAGGGTGGCACCGTTGGATCCGGAATGTTCGAAAATGGGGGTGCAGAGCTTGGTTTCAAGTCTCTACCACCATCCCTTCAAAAGTTATCCCCCAAAACCTGTCGAGGTATGCACCAGAGTCCTCGAGGTTCTGGTTGACCCACTTCCCGACCTCGTAGAGACTCGAGGGTGGCACCGTTGGATCCGGAATGTCCGAAAATGGGGGTGCAGAGCTTGGTTTCAAGTCTCTACCACCATCCCTTCAAAAGTTATCCCCCGAAAACCAGTGGAGGTATGATAATGACATGATGCTAGGGTTATAACCTAACACTGATGGCATCACAGAGCCCATGCTAGATCAAAGCACAGTGTCTGTGACGTCATCACGTTGCCTTTGATGACATCACAGCCACCTAACATTCTGATGTGTTCACTTGTGTGTGTGTGTATGTGTGTTGTGGGTGTGGGTGTGTGTGTGTGTGTGTGTGTGTGTGCAGACAAAGTTATGGGGGTGCAGAGCCTGCTTTCAAGTCTGTACCACATTCACTTCAAAAGTTATTCCACAAAAACCCGTCCAGGTATGCACCAGAGTCCTCGAGGTTCTAGTTGACCCACTTCCCAACCTTGTAGAGACTCGATGGTGGTACCCTTGGATCCGGAATGTCCAAAAATGGGGGTGCAGAGCTTAGGTTCACGTCTCTACCACCTTTCCTTCAAACGTTATCCTCCAAAAACCCGTCGAGGTATGCACCAGAGTCTTCAAGGTTCTGGTTGACCCACTTCCCGACGTCGTAGAGACGCGAGGGTGGCACCGTTGGATCCGGAATGTCCAGAAATAGGGGTGCAGAGCTTGGTTTCAAGTCTCTACCACCATCCCTTCAAAAGTTATCCCCCGAAACCTGTCGAGGTATGCACCAGAGTCCTCGAGGTTCTGGTTGACCCACTTCCCGACCTCGTAGAGACTCGAGGGTGGCACCGTTGGATCCGGAATGTCCGAAAATGGGGGTGCAGAGCTTGGTTTCAAGTCTCTACCACCATCCCTTCAAAAGTTATCCCCCGAAAACCAGTGGAGGTATGATAATGACATGGTGCTAGGGTTATAACCTAACACTGATGGCATCACAGAGCCCATGCTAGATCAAAGCACAGTGTCTGTGACGTCATCACGTTGCCTTTGATGACATCACAGCCACCTAACATTCTGATGTGTTCACTTGTGTGTGTGTGTATGTGTGTTGTGGGTGTGGGTGTGTGTGTGTGTGTGTGTGTGTGTGTGCAGACAAAGTTATGGGGGTGCAGAGCCTGCTTTCAAGTCTGTACCACATTCACTTCAAAAGTTATTCCACAAAAACCCGTCCAGGTATGCACCAGAGTCCTCGAGGTTCTAGTTGACCCACTTCCCAACCTTGTAGAGACTCGATGGTGGTACCCTTGGATCCGGAATGTCCAAAAATGGGGGTGCAGAGCTTAGTTTCACGTCTCTACCACCTTTCCTTCAAACGTTATCCTCCAAAAACCCGTCGAGGTATGCACCAGAGTCTTCAAGGTTCTGGTTGACCCACTTCCCGACCTCGTAGAGACGCAAGGGTGGCACCATTGGATCCGGAATGTCCGAAAATGGGGGTGCAGAGCTTGGTTTCAAGTCCCTACCACCATCCCTTCAAAAGTTATCCCCCGAAACCTGTCGAGGTATGCACCAGAGTCCTCGAGGTTCTGGTTGACCCACTTCCCGACCTCGTAGAGACTCCAGGGTGGCACCGTTGGATCCGGAATGTCCGAAAATGGGGGTGCAGAGCTTGGTTTCAAGTCTCTACCACCATCCCTTCAAAAGTTAGCCCCCGAAACCTGTCGAGGTATGCACCAGAGTCCTCGAGGTTCTGGTTGACCCACTCCCCGACCTCGTAGAGACTCGAGGGTGGCACCGTTGGATCCGGAATGTCCGAAAATGGGGGTGCAGAGCTTGGTTTCAAGTCTCTACCACCATCCCTTCAAAAGTTATCCCCCGAAAACCAGTGGAGGTATGATAATGACATGGTGCTAGGGTTATAACCTAACACTGATGGCATCACAGAGCCCATGCTAGATCAAAGCACAGTGTCTGTGACGTCATCACGTTGCCTTTGATGACATCACAGCCACCTAACATTCTGATGTGTTCACTTGTGTGTGTGTGTATGTGTGTTGTGGGTGTGGGTGTGTGTATGTGTGTGTGTGTGTGTGTGCAGACAAAGTTATGGGGGTGCAGAGCCTGCTTTCAAGTCTGTACCACATTCACTTCAAAAGTTATTCCACAAAAACCCGTCCAGGTATGCACCAGAGTCCTCGAGGTTCTAGTTGACCCACTTCCCAACCTTGTAGAGACTCGATGGTGGTACCCTTGGATCCGGAATGTCCAAAAATGGGGGTGCAGAGCTTAGTTTCACGTCTCTACCACCTTTCCTTCAAACGTTATCCTCCAAAAACCCGTCGAGGTATGCACCAGAGTCTTCAAGGTTCTGGTTGACCCACTTCCCGACCTCGTAGAGACGCAAGGGTGGCACCATTGGATCCGGAATGTCCGAAAATGGGGGTGCAGAGCTTGGTTTCAAGTCCCTACCACCATCCCTTCAAAAGTTATCCCCCGAAACCTGTCGAGGTATGCACCAGAGTCCTCGAGGTTCTGGTTGACCCACTTCCCGACCTCGTAGAGACTCCAGGGTGGCACCGTTGGATCCGGAATGTCCGAAAATGGGGGTGCAGAGCTTGGTTTCAAGTCTCTACCACCATCCCTTCAAAAGTTATCCCCCGAAACCTGTCGAGGTATGCACCAGAGTCCTCGAGGTTCTGGTTGACCCACTTCCCGACCTCGTAGAGACTCGAGGGTGGCACCGTTGGATCCGGAATGTCCGAAAATGGGGGTGCAGAGCTTGGTTTCAAGTCTCTACCACCATCCCTTCAAAAGTTATCGCCCGAAAACCAGTGGAGGTATGATAATGACATGGTGCTAGGGTTATAACCTAACACTGATGGCATCACAGAGCCCATGCTAGATCAAAGCACAGTGTCTGTGACGTCATCACGTTGCCTTTGATGACATCACAGCCACCTAACATTCTGATGTGTTCACTTGTGTGTGTGTGTATGTGTGTTGTGGGTGTGGGTGTGTGTGTGTGTGTGTGTGTGTGTGTGCAGACAAAGTTATGGGGGTGCAGAGCCTGCTTTCAAGTCTGTACCACATTCACTTCAAAAGTTATTCCACAAAAACCCGTCCAGGTATGCACCAGAGTCCTCGAGGTTCTAGTTGACCCACTTCCCAACCTTGTAGAGACTCGATGGTGGTACCCTTGGATCCGGAATGTCCAAAAATGGGGGTGCAGAGCTTAGTTTCACGTCTCTACCACCTTTCCTTCAAACGTTATCCTCCAAAAACCCGTCGAGGTATGCACCAGAGTCTTCGAGGTTCTGGTTGACCCACTTCCCGACGTCGTAGAGACGCGAGGGTGGCACCGTTGGATCCGGAATGTCCAGAAATAGGGGTGCAGAGCTTGGTTTCAAGTCTCTACCACCATCCCTTCAAAAGTTATCCCCCGAAACCTGTCGAGGTATGCACCAGAGTCCTCGAGGTTCTGGTTGACCCACTTCCCGACCTCGTAGAGACTCGAGGGTGGCACCGTTGGATCCGGAATGTCCGAAAATGGGGGTGCAGAGCTTGGTTTCAAGTCTCTACCACCATCCCTTCAAAAGTTATCCCCCGAAAACCAGTGGAGGTATGATAATGACATGGTGCTAGGGTTATAACCTAACACTGATGGCATCACAGAGCCCATGCTAGATCAAAGCACAGTGTCTGTGACGTCATCACGTTGCCTTTGATGACATCACAGCCACCTAACATTCTGATGTGTTCACTTGTGTGTGTGTGTATGTGTGTTGTGGGTGTGGGTGTGTGTGTGTGTGTGTGTGTGTGTGCAGACAAAGTTATGGGGGTGCAGAGCCTGCTTTCAAGTCTGTACCACATTCACTTCAAAAGTTATTCCACAAAAACCCGTCCAGGTATGCACCAGAGTCCTCGAGGTTCTAGTTGACCCACTTCCCAACCTTGTAGAGACTCGATGGTGGTACCCTTGGATCCGGAATGTCCAAAAATGGGGGTGCAGAGCTTAGTTTCACGTCTCTACCACCTTTCCTTCAAACGTTATCCTCCAAAAACCCGTCGAGGTATGCACCAGAGTCTTCAAGGTTCTGGTTGACCCACTTCCCGACCTCGTAGAGACGCGAGGGTGGCACCGTTGGATCCGGAATGTTCGAAAATGGGGGTGCAGAGCTTGGTTTCAAGTCTCTACCACCATCCCTTCAAAAGTTATCCCCCGAAACCTGTCGAGGTATGCACCAGAGTCCTCGAGGTTCTGGTTGACCCACTTCCCGACCTCGTAGAGACTCGAGGGTGGCACCGTTGGATCCGGAATGTCCGAAAATGGGGGTGCAGAGCTTGGTTTCAAGTCTCTACCACCATCCCTTCAAAAGTTATCCCCCGAAAACCAGTGGAGGTATGAAAATGACATGGTGCTAGGGTTATAACCTAACACTGATGGCATCACAGAGCCCATGCTAGATCAAAGCACAGTGTCTGTGACGTCATCACGTTGCCTTTGATGACATCACAGCCACCTAACATTCTGATGTGTTCACTTGTGTGTGTGTGTATGTGTGTTGTGGGTGTGGGTGTGTGTGTGCAGACAAAGTTATGGGGGTGCAGAGCCTGCTTTCAAGTCTGTACCACATTCACTTCAAACGTTATCCTCCAAAAACCCGTCGAGGTATGCACCAGAGTCCTCAAGGTTCTGGTTGACCCACTTCCCGACCTCGTAGAGACGCGAGGGTGGCACCGTTGGATCCGGAATGTCCAAAAATGGGGGTGCAGAGCTTGGTTTCAAGTCTCTACCACCATCCCTTCAAAAGTTATCCCCCGAAACCTGTCGAGGTATGCACCAGAGTACTCGAGGTTCTGGTTGACCCACTTCCCGACCTCGTAGAGACTCCATGGTTGCACCGTTGGATCCGGAATGTCCGAAAATTGGGGTGCAGAGCTTGGTTTCAAGTCTCTACCACCATCCCTTCAAAAGTTATCCCCCGAAAACCAGTGGAGGTATGATAATGACATGGTGCTAGGGTTATAACCTAACACTGATGGCATCACAGAGCCCATGCTAGATCAAAGCACAGTGTCTGTGACGTCATCACGTTGCCTTTGATGACATCACAGCCATCTACCATTCTGATGTGTTCACTTGTGTGTGTGTGTATGTGTGTGTGTGTGTGTGTGTGTGTGTGTGTGCAGACAAAGTTATGGGGGTGCAGAGCCTGCTTTCAAGTCTGTACCACATTCACTTCAAAAGTTATTCCACAAAAACCCGTCCAGGTATGCACCAGAGTCCTCGAGGTTCTAGTTGACCCACTTCCCAACCTTGTAGAGACTCGATGGTGGTACCCTTGGATCCTGAATGTCCAAAAATGGGGGTGCAGAGCTTAGGTTCACGTCTCTACCACCTTTCCTTCAAACGTTATCCTCCAAAAACCCGTCGAGGTATGCACCAGAGTCTTCAAGGTTCTGGTTGACCCACTTCCCGACGTCGTAGAGACGCGAGGGTGGCACCGTTGGATCCGGAATGTCCAGAAATAGGGGTGCAGAGCTTGGTTTCAAGTCTCTACCACCATCCCTTCAAAAGTTATCCCCCGAAACCTGTCGAGGTATGCACCAGAGTCCTCGAGGTTCTGGTTGACCCACTTCCCGACCTCGTAGAGACTCGAGGGTGGCACCGTTGGATCCGGAATGTCCGAAAATGGGGGTGCAGAGCTTGGTTTCAAGTCTCTACCACCATCCCTTCAAAAGTTATCCCCCGAAAACCAGTGGAGGTATGATAATGACATGGTGCTAGGGTTATAACCTAACACTGATGGCATCACAGAGCCCATGCTAGATCAAAGCACAGTGTCTGTGACGTCATCACGTTGCCTTTGATGACATCACAGCCACCTAACATTCTGATGTGTTCACTTGTGTGTGTGTGTATGTGTGTTGTGGGTGTGGGTGTGTGTGTGTGTGTGTGTGTGTGTGTGCAGACAAAGTTATGGGGGTGCAGAGCCTGCTTTCAAGTCTGTACCACATTCACTTCAAAAGTTATTCCACAAAAACCCGTCCAGGTATGCACCAGAGTCCTCGAGGTTCTAGTTGACCCACTTCCCAACCTTGTAGAGACTCGATGGTGGTACCCTTGGATCCGGAATGTCCAAAAATGGGGGTGCAGAGCTTAGTTTCACGTCTCTACCACCTTTCCTTCAAACGTTATCCTCCAAAAACCCGTCGAGGTATGCACCAGAGTCTTCAAGGTTCTGGTTGACCCACTTCCCGACCTCGTAGAGACGCAAGGGTGGCAACATTGGATCCGGAATGTCCGAAAATGGGGGTGCAGAGCTTGGTTTCAAGTCCCTACCACCATCCCTTCAAAAGTTATCCCCCGAAACCTGTCGAGGTATGCACCAGAGTCCTCGAGGTTCTGGTTGACCCACTTCCCGACCTCGTAGAGACTCCAGGGTGGCACCGTTGGATCCGGAATGTCCGAAAATGGGGGTGCAGAGCTTGGTTTCAAGTCTCTACCACCATCCCTTCAAAAGTTAGCCCCCGAAACCTGTCGAGGTATGCACCAGAGTCCTCGAGGTTCTGGTTGACCCACTCCCCGACCTCGTAGAGACTCGAGGGTGGCACCGTTGGATCCGGAATGTCCGAAAATGGGGGTGCAGAGCTTGGTTTCAAGTCTCTACCACCATCCCTTCAAAAGTTATCCCCCGAAAACCAGTGGAGGTATGATAATGACATGGTGCTAGGGTTATAACCTAACACTGATGGCATCACAGAGCCCATGCTAGATCAAAGCACAGTGTCTGTGACGTCATCACGTTGCCTTTGATGACATCACAGCCACCTAACATTCTGATGTGTTCACTTGTGTGTGTGTGTATGTGTGTTGTGGGTGTGGGTGTGTGTGTGTGTGTGTGTGTGTGTGTGCAGACAAAGTTATGGGGGTGCAGAGCCTGCTTTCAAGTCTGTACCACATTCACTTCAAAAGTTATTCCACAAAAACCCGTCCAGGTATGCACCAGAGTCCTCGAGGTTCTAGTTGACCCACTTCCCAACCTTGTAGAGACTCGATGGTGGTACCCTTGGATCCGGAATGTCCAAAAATGGGGGTGCAGAGCTTAGTTTCACGTCTCTACCACCTTTCCTTCAAACGTTATCCTCCAAAAACCCGTCGAGGTATGCACCAGAGTCTTCAAGGTTCTGGTTGACCCACTTCCCGACCTCGTAGAGACGCAAGGGTGGCACCATTGGATCCGGAATGTCCGAAAATGGGGGTGCAGAGCTTGGTTTCAAGTCCCTACCACCATCCCTTCAAAAGTTATCCCCCGAAACCTGTCGAGGTATGCACCAGAGTCCTCGAGGTTCTGGTTGACCCACTTCCCGACCTCGTAGAGACTCCAGGGTGGCACCGTTGGATCCGGAATGTCCGAAAATGGGGGTGCAGAGCTTGGTTTCAAGTCTCTACCACCATCCCTTCAAAAGTTAGCCCCCGAAACCTGTCGAGGTATGCACCAGAGTCCTCGAGGTTCTGGTTGACCCACTCCCCGACCTCGTAGAGACTCGAGGGTGGCACCGTTGGATCCGGAATGTCCGAAAATGGGGGTGCAGAGCTTGGTTTCAAGTCTCTACCACCATCCCTTCAAAAGTTATCCCCCGAAAACCAGTGGAGGTATGATAATGACATGGTGCTAGGGTTATAACCTAACACTGATGGCATCACAGAGCCCATGCTAGATCAAAGCACAGTGTCTGTGACGTCATCACGTTGCCTTTGATGACATCACAGCCACCTAACATTCTGATGTGTTCACTTGTGTGTGTGTGTATGTGTGTTGTGGGTGTGGGTGTGTGTATGTGTGTGTGTGTGTGTGTGCAGACAAAGTTATGGGGGTGCAGAGCCTGCTTTCAAGTCTGTACCACATTCACTTCAAAAGTTATTCCACAAAAACCCGTCCAGGTATGCACCAGAGTCCTCGAGGTTCTAGTTGACCCACTTCCCAACCTTGTAGAGACTCGATGGTGGTACCCTTGGATCCGGAATGTCCAAAAATGGGGGTGCAGAGCTTAGTTTCACGTCTCTACCACCTTTCCTTCAAACGTTATCCTCCAAAAACCCGTCGAGGTATGCACCAGAGTCTTCAAGGTTCTGGTTGACCCACTTCCCGACCTCGTAGAGACGCAAGGGTGGCACCATTGGATCCGGAATGTCCGAAAATGGGGGTGCAGAGCTTGGTTTCAAGTCCCTACCACCATCCCTTCAAAAGTTATCCCCCGAAACCTGTCGAGGTATGCACCAGAGTACTCGAGGTTCTGGTTGACCCACTTCCCGACGTCGTAGAGACTCGATGGTGGCACCGTTGGATCCGGAATGTCCGAAAATGGGGGTGCAGAGCTTGGTTTCAAGTCTCTACCACCATCCCTTCAAAAGTTATCCCCCGAAACCTGTCGAGGTATGCACCAGAGTCCTCGAGGTTCTGGTTGACCCACTTCCCGACCTCGTAGAGACTCGAGGGTGGCACCGTTGGATCCGGAATGTCCGAAAATGGGGGTGCAGAGCTTGGTTTCAAGTCTCTACCACCATCCCTTCAAAAGTTATCCCCCGAAAACCAGTGGAGGTATGATAATGACATGGTGCTAGGGTTATAACCTAACACTGATGGCATCACAGAGCCCATGCTAGATCAAAGCACAGTGTCTGTGACGTCATCACGTTGCCTTTGATGACATCACAGCCACCTAACATTCTGATGTGTTCACTTGTGTGTGTGTGTATGTGTGTTGTGGGTGTGGGTGTGTGTGTGTGTGTGTGTGTGTGTGTGCAGACAAAGTTATGGGGGTGCAGAGCCTGCTTTCAAGTCTGTACCACATTCACTTCAAACGTTATCCTCCAAAAACCCGTCGAGGTATGCACCAGAGTCCTCAAGGTTCTGGTTGACCCACTTCCCGACCTCGTAGAGACGCGAGGGTGGCACCGTTGGATCCGGAATGTCCGAAAATGGGGGTGCAGAGCTTGGTTTCAAGTCTCTACCACCATCCCTTCAAAAGTTATCCCCCGAAACCTGTCGAGGTATGCACCAGAGTACTCGAGGTTCTGGTTGACCCACTTCCCGACCTCGTAGAGACTCCAGGGTGGCACCGTTGGATCCGGAATGTCTGAAAATGGGGGTGCAGAGCTTGGTTTCAAGTCTCTACCACCATCCCTTCAAAAGTTATCCCCCGAAACCTGTCGAGGTATGCACCAGAGTCCTCGAGGTTCTGGTTGACCCACTTCCCGACCTCGTAGAGACTCGAGGGTGGCACCGTTGGATCCGGAATGTCCGAAAATGGGGGTGCAGAGCTTGGTTTCAAGTCTCTACCACCATCCCT
The DNA here is from genome assembly GCF_056507025.1 of Lutjanus erythropterus. Taxonomy (NCBI): domain Eukaryota; kingdom Metazoa; phylum Chordata; class Actinopteri; order Lutjaniformes; family Lutjanidae; genus Lutjanus; species Lutjanus erythropterus. Next base: position 32,061,956 of record NC_139333.1, on the reverse strand, counting down.
TCAAAAGTTATCCCCCGAAAACCAGTGGAGGTATGATAATGACATGGTGCTAGGGTTATAACCTAACACTGATGGCATCACAGAGCCCATGCTAGATCAAAGCACAGTGTCTGTGACGTCATCACGTTGCCTTTGATGACATCACAGCCACCTAACATTCTGATGTGTTCACTTGTGTGTGTGTGTATGTGTGTTGTGGGTGTGGGTGTGTGTGTGTGTGTGTGTGTGTGTGTGTGCAGACAAAGTTATGGGGGTGCAGAGCCTGCTTTCAAGTCTGTACCACATTCACTTCAAAAGTTATTCCATAAAAACCCGTCCAGGTATGCACCAGAGTCCTCGAGGTTCTAGTTGACCCACTTCCCAACCTTGTAGAGACTCGATGGTGGTACCCTTGGATCCGGAATGTCCAAAAATGGGGGTGCAGAGCTTAGTTTCACGTCTCTACCACCTTTCCTTCAAACGTTATCCTCCAAAAACCCGTCGAGGTATGCACCAGAGTCTTCAAGGTTCTGGTTGACCCACTTCCCGACCTCGTAGAGACGCGAGGTTGGCACCGTTGGATCCGGAATGTCCAGAAATGGGGGTGCAGAGCTTGGTTTCAAGACTCTACCACCATCCCTTCAAAAGTTAGCTCCCGAAACCTGTCGAGGTATGCACCAGAGTCCTCGAGGTTCTGGTTGACCCACTTCCCGACGTCGTAGAGACTCGATGGTGGCACCGTTGGATCCGGAATGTCCGAAAATGGGGGTGCAGAGCTTGGTTTCAAGTCTCTACCACCATCCCTTCAAAAGTTATCCCCCGAAACCTGTCGAGGTATGCACCAGAGTCCTCGAGGTTCTGGTTGACCCACTTCCCGACCTCGTAGAGACTCGAGGGTGGCACCGTTGGATCCGGAATGTCCGAAAATGGGGGTGCAGAGCTTGGTTTCAAGTCTCTACCACCATCCCTTCAAAAGTTATCCCCCGAAAACCAGTGGAGGTATGATAATGACATGGTGCTAGGGTTATAACCTAACACTGATGGCATCACAGAGCCCATGCTAGATCAAAGCACAGTGTCTGTGACGTCATCACGTTGCCTTTGATGACATCACAGCCACCTAACATTCTGATGTGTTCACTTGTGTGTGTGTGTATGTGTGTTGTGGGTGTGGGTGTGTGTGTGTGTGTGTGTGTGCAGACAAAGTTATGGGCGTGCAGAGCCTGCTTTCAAGTCTGTACCACATTCACTTCAAAAGTTATTCCACAAAAACCCGTCGAGGTATGCACCAGAGTCCTCGAGGTTCTAGTTGACCCACTTCCCAACCTTGTAGAGACTCGATGGTGGTACCCTTGGATCCGGAATGTCCAAAAATGGGGGTGCAGAGCTTAGTTTCACGTCTCTACCACCTTTCCTTCAAACGTTATCCTCCAAAAACCCGTCGAGGTATGCACCAGAGTCTTCAAGGTTCTGGTTGAACCACTTCCCGACCTCGTAGAGACGCGAGGGTTGCACCGTTGGATCCGGAATGTTCGAAAATGGGGGTGCAGAGCTTGGTTTCAAGTCTCTACCACCATCCCTTGAAAAGTTATCCCCCGAAACCTGTCGAGGTATGCACCAGAGTCCTCGAGGTTCTGGTTGACCCACTTCCCGACCTCGTAGAGACTCGAGGGTGGCACCGTTGGATCCGGAATGTCCGAAAATGGGGGTGCAGAGCTTGGTTTCAAGTCTCTACCACCATCCCTTCAAAAGTTATCCCCCGAAAACCAGTGGAGGTATGATAATGACATGGTGCTAGGGTTATAACCTAACACTGATGGCATCACAGAGCCCATGCTAGATCAAAGCACAGTGTCTGTGACGTCATCACGTTGCCTTTGATGACATCACAGCCACCTAACATTCTGATGTGTTCACTTGTGTGTGTGTGTATGTGTGTTGTGGGTGTGGGTGTGTGTGTGTGTGTGTGTGTGTGTGTGCAGACAAAGTTATGGGGGTGCAGAGCCTGCTTTCAAGTCTGTACCACATTCACTTCAAACGTTATCCTCCAAAAACCCGTCGAGGTATGCACCAGAGTCTTCAAGGTTCTGGTTGACCCACTTCCCGACGTCGTAGAGACGCGAGGGTGGCACCGTTGGATCCGGAATGTCCAGAAATAGGGGTGCAGAGCTTGGTTTCAAGTCTCTACCACCATCCCTTCAAAAGTTATCCCCCGAAACCTGTCGAGGTATGCACCAGAGTACTCGAGGTTCTGGTTGACCCACTTCCCGACCTCGTAGAGACTCCAGGGTGGCACCGTTGGATCCAGAATGTCCGAAAATGGGGGTGCAGAGCTTGGTTTCAAGTCTCTACCACCATCCCTTCAAAAGTTATCCCCCGAAACCTGTCGAGGTATGCACCAGAGTACTCGAGGTTCTGGTTGACCCACTTCCCGACCTCGTAGAGACTCGAGGGTGGCACCGTTGGATCCGGAATGTCCGAAAATGGGGGTGCAGAGCTTGGTTTCAAGTCTCTACCACCATCCCTTCAAAAGTTATCCCCCGAAAACCAGTGGAGGTATGATAATGACATGGTGCTAGGGTTATAACCTAACACTGATGGCATCACAGAGCCCATGCTAGATCAAAGCACAGTGTCTGTGACGTCATCACGTTGCCTTTGATGACATCACAGCCACCTAACATTCTGATGTGTTCACTTGTGTGTGTGTGTATGTGTGTTGTGGGTGTGGGTGTGTGTGTGTGTGTGTGTGTGTGTGTGTGCAGACAAAGTTATGGGGGTGCAGAGCCTGCTTTCAAGTCTGTACCACATTCACTTCAAAAGTTATTCCACAAAAACCCGTCCAGGTATGCACCAGAGTCCTCGAGGTTCTAGTTGACCCACTTCCCAACCTTGTAGAGACTCGATGGTGGTACCCTTGGATCCGGAATGTCCAAAAATGGGGGTGCAGAGCTTAGTTTCACGTCTCTACCACCTTTCCTTCAAACGTTATCCTCCAAAAACCCGTCGAGGTATGCACCAGAGTCTTCAAGGTTCTGGTTGACCCACTTCCCGACGTCGTAGAGACGCGAGGGTGGCACCGTTGGATCCGGAATGTCCGAAAATGGGGGTGCAGAGCTTGATTTCAAGTCTCTACCACCATCCCTTCAAAAGTTATCCCCCGAAAACCAGTGGAGGTATGATAATGACATGGTGCTAGGGTTATAACCTAACACTGATGGCATCACAGAGCCCATGCTAGATCAAAGCACAGTGTCTGTGACGTCATCACGTTGCCTTTGATGACATCACAGCCACCTAACATTCTGATGTGTTCACTTGTGTGTGTGTGTATGTGTGTTGTGGGTGTGGGTGTGTGTGTGTGTGTGTGTGTGTGTGTGCAGACAAAGTTATGGGCGTGCAGAGCCTGCTTTCAAGTCTGTACCACATTCACTTCAAAAGTTATTCCACAAAAACCCGTCGAGGTATGCACCAGAGTCCTCGAGGTTCTAGTTGACCCACTTCCCAACCTTGTAGAGACTCGATGGTGGTACCCTTGGATCCGGAATGTCCAAAAATGGGGGTGCAGAGCTTAGTTTCACGTCTCTACCACCTTTCCTTCAAACGTTATCCTCCAAAAACCCGTCGAGGTATGCACCAGAGTCTTCAAGGTTCTGGTTGACCCACTTCCCGACCTCGTAGAGACGCGAGGGTGGCACCGTTGGATCCGGAATGTTCGAAAATGGGGGTGCAGAGCTTGGTTTCAAGTCTCTACCACCATCCCTTCAAAAGTTATCCCCCGAAACCTGTCGAGGTATGCACCAGAGTCCTCGAGGTTCTGGTTGACCCACTTCCCGACCTCGTAGAGACTCGAGGGTGGCACCGTTGGATCCGGAATGTCCGAAAATGGGGGTGCAGAGCTTGGTTTCAAGTCTCTACCACCATCCCTTCAAAAGTTATCCACCGAAACCTGTCGAGGTATGCACCAGAGTACTCGAGGTTCTGGTTGACCCACTTCCCGACCTCGTAGAGACTCCAGGGTGGCACCGTTGGATCCGGAATGTCCGAAAATTGGGGTGCAGAGCTTGGTTTCAAGTCTCTACCACCATCCCTTCAAAAGTTATCCCCCGAAACCTGTCGAGGTATGCACCAGAGTCCTCGAGGTTCTGGTTGACCCACTTCGCGACCTCGTAGAGACTCGAGGGTGGCACCGTTGGATCCGGAATGTCCGAAAATGGGGGTGCAGAGCTTGGTTTCAAGTCTCTACCACCATCCCTTCAAAAGTTATCCCCCGAAAACCAGTGGAGGTATGATAATGACATGGTGCTAGGGTTATAACCTAACACTGATGGCATCACTGAGCCCATGCTAGATCAAAGCACAGTGTCTGTGACGTCATCACGTTGCCTTTGATGACATCACAGCCACCTAACATTCTGATGTGTTCACTTGTGTGTGTGTGTATGTGTGTTGTGGGTGTGGGAGTGTGTGTGTGTGTGTGTGTGTGTGTGTGTGCAGACAAAGTTATGGGGGTGCAGAGCCTGCTTTCAAGTCTGTACCACATTCACTTCAAAAGTTATTCCACAAAAACCCGTCCAGGTATGCACCAGAGTCCTCGAGGTTCTAGTTGACCCACTTCCCAACCTTGTAGAGACTCGATGGTGGTACCCTTGGATCCGGAATGTCCAAAAATGGGGGTGCAGAGCTTAGTTTCACGTCTCTACCACCTTTCCTTCAAACGTTATCCTCCAAAAACCCGTCGAGGTATGCACCAGAGTCTTCAAGGTTCTGGTTGACCCACTTCCCGACGTCGTAGAGACGCGAGGGTGGCACCGTTGGATCCGGAATGTCCAGAAATAGGGGTGCAGAGCTTGGTTTCAAGTCTCTACCACCATCCCTTCAAAAGTTATCCCCCGAAACCTGTCGAGGTATGCACCAGAGTCCTCGAGGTTCTGGTTGACCCACTTCCCGACCTCGTAGAGACTCGAGGGTGGCACCGTTGGATCCGGAATGTCCGAAAATGGGGGTGCAGAGCTTGGTTTCAAGTCTCTACCACCATCCCTTCAAAAGTTATCCCCCGAAAACCAGTGGAGGTATGATAATGACATGGTGCTAGGGTTATAACCTAACACTGATGGCATCACAGAGCCCATGCTAGATCAAAGCACAGTGTCTGTGACGTCATCACGTTGCCTTTGATGACATCACAGCCACCTAACATTCTGATGTGTTCACTTGTGTGTGTGTGTATGTGTGTTGTGGGTGTGGGTGTGTGTGTGTGTGTGTGTGTGTGTGTGCAGACAAAGTTATGGGGGTGCAGAGCCTGCTTTCAAGTCTGTACCACATTCACTTCAAAAGTTATTCCACAAAAACCCGTCGAGGTATGCACCAGAGTCCTCGAGGTTCTAGTTGACCCACTTCCCAACCTTGTAGAGACTCGATGGTGGTACCCTTGGATCCGGAATGTCCAAAAATGGGGGTGCAGAGCTTAGTTTCACGTCTCTACCACCTTTCCTTCAAACGTTATCCTCCAAAAACCCGTCGAGGTATGCACCAGAGTCTTCAAGGTTCTGGTTGACCCACTTCCCGACCTCGTAGAGACGCGAGGGTGGCACCGTTGGATCCGGAATGTCCGAAAATGGGGGTGCAGAGCTTGGTTTCAAGTCTCTACCACCATCCCTTCAAAAGTTATCCCCCGAAACCTGTCGAGGTATGCACCAGAGTCCTCGAGGTTCTGGTTGACCCACTTCCCGACCTCGTAGAGACTCGAGGGTGGCACCGTTGGATCCGGAATGTCCGAAAATGGGGGTGCAGAGCTTGGTTTCAAGTCTCTACCACCATCCCTTCAAAAGTTATCCCCCGAAAACCAGTGGAGGTATGATAATGACATGGTGCTAGGGTTATAACCTAACACTGATGGCATCACAGAGCCCATGCTAGATCAAAGCACAGTGTCTGTGACGTCATCACGTTGCCTTTGATGACATCACAGCCACCTAACATTCTGATGTGTTCACTTGTGTGTGTGTGTATGTGTGTTGTGGGTGTGGGTGTGTGTGTGTGTGTGTGTGTGTGCAGACAAAGTTATGGGGGTGCAGAGCCTGCTTTCAAGTCTGTACCACATTCACTTCAAACGTTATCCTCCAAAAACCCGTCGAGGTATGCACCAGAGTCCTCGAGGTTCTAGTTGACCCACTTCCCAACCTTGTAGAGACTCGATGGTGGTACCCTTGGATCCGGAATGTCCAAAAATGGGGGTGCAGAGCTTAGTTTCACGTCTCTACCACCTTTCCTTCAAACGTTATCCTCCAAAAACCCGTCGAGGTATGCACCAGAGTCTTCAAGGTTCTGGTTGACCCACTTCCCGACGTCGTAGAGACGCGAGGGTGGCACCGTTGGATCCGGAATGTCCAGAAATGGGGGTGCAGAGCTTGGTTTCAAGTCTCTACCACCATCCCTTCAAAAGTTAGCTCCCGAAACCTGTCGAGGTATGCACCAGAGTCCTCGAGGTTCTGGTTGACCCACTTCCCGACGTCGTAGAGACTCGATGGTGGCACCGTTGGATCCGGAATGTCCGAAAATGGGGGTGCAGAGCTTGGTTTCAAGTCTCTACCACCATCCCTTCAAAAGTTATCCCCCGAAACCTGTCGAGGTATGCACCAGAGTCCTCGAGGTTCTGGTTGACCCACTTCCCGACCTCGTAGAGACGCGAGGGTTGCACCGTTGGATCCGGAATGTTCGAAAATGGGGGTGCAGAGCTTGGTTTCAAGTCTCTACCACCATCCCTTCAAAAGTTATCCCCCGAAACCTGTCGAGGTATGCACCAGAGTCCTCGAGGTTCTGGTTGACCCACTTCCCGACCTCGTAGAGACTCGAGGGTGGCACCGTTGGATCCGGAATGTCCGAAAATGGGGGTGCAGAGCTTGGTTTCAAGTCTCTACCACCATCCCTTCAAAAGTTATCCCCCGAAAACCAGTGGAGGTATGATAATGACATGGTGCTAGGGTTATAACCTAACACTGATGGCATCACAGAGCCCATGCTAGATCAAAGCACAGTGTCTGTGACGTCATCACGTTGCCTTTGATGACATCACAGCCACCTAACATTCTGATGTGTTCACTTGTGTGTGTGTGTATGTGTGTTGTGGGTGTGGGTGTGTGTGTGTGTGTGTGTGTGCAGACAAAGTTATGGGCGTGCAGAGCCTGCTTTCAAGTCTGTACCACATTCACTTCAAAAGTTATTCCACAAAAACCCGTCGAGGTATGCACCAGAGTCCTCGAGGTTCTAGTTGACCCACTTCCCAACCTTGTAGAGACTCGATGGTGGTACCCTTGGATCCGGAATGTCCAAAAATGGGGGTGCAGAGCTTAGTTTCACGTCTCTACCACCTTTCCTTCAAACGTTATCCTCCAAAAACCCGTCGAGGTATGCACCAGAGTCCTCAAGGTTCTGGTTGACCCACTTCCCGACCTCGTAGAGACGCGAGGGTGGCACCGTTGGATCCGGAATGTCCGAAAATGGGGGTGCAGAGCTTGGTTTCAAGTCTCTACCACCATCCCTTCAAAAGTTATCCCCCGAAACCTGTCGAGGTATGCACCAGAGTACTCGAGGTTCTGGTTGACCCACTTCCCGACCTCGTAGAGACTCCAGGGTGGCACCGTTGGATCCGGAATGTCCGAAAATTGGGGTGCAGAGCTTGGTTTCAAGTCTCTACCACCATCCCTTCAAAAGTTATCCCCCGAAACCTGTCGAGGTATGCACCAGAGTCCTCGAGGTTCTGGTTGACCCACTTCCCGACCTCGTAGAGACTCGAGGGTGGCACCGTTGGATCCGGAATGTCCGAAAATGGGGGTGCAGAGCTTGGTTTCAAGTCTCTACCACCATCCCTTCAAAAGTTATCCCCCGAAAACCAGTGGAGGTATGATAATGACATGGTGCTAGGGTTATAACCTAACACTGATGGCATCACAGAGCCCATGCTAGATCAAAGCACAGTGTCTGTGACGTCATCACGTTGCCTTTGATGACATCACAGCCACCTAACATTCTGATGTGTTCACTTGTGTGTGTGTGTATGTGTGTTGTGGGTGTGGGTGTGTGTGTGTGTGTGTGTGTGTGTGTGCAGACAAAGTTATGGGGGTGCAGAGCCTGCTTTCAAGTCTGTACCACATTCACTTCAAACGTTATCCTCCAAAAACCCGTCGAGGTATGCACCAGAGTCCTCAAGGTTCTGGTTCACCCACTTCCCGACCTCGTAGAGACGCGAGGGTGGCACCGTTGGATCCGGAATGTCCGAAAATGGGGGTGCAGAGCTTGGTTTCAAGTCTCTACCACCATCCCTTCAAAAGTTATCCCCCGAAAACCAGTGGAGGTATGATAATGACATGGTGCTAGGGTTATAACCTAACACTGATGGCATCACAGAGCCCATGCTAGATCAAAGCACAGTGTCTGTGACGTCATCACGTTGCCTTTGATGACATCACAGCCACCTAACATTCTGATGTGTTCACTTGTGTGTGTGTGTATGTGTGTTGTGGGTGTGGGTGTGTGTGTGTGTGTGTGTGTGTGTGTGTGTGCAGACAAAGTTATGGGGGTGCAGAGCCTGCTTTCAAGTCTGTACCACATTCACTTCAAAAGTTATTCCACAAAAACCCGTCCAGGTATGCACCAGAGTCCTCGAGGTTCTAGTTGACCCACTTCCCAACCTTGTAGAGACTCGATGGTGGTACCCTTGGATCCGGAATGTCCAAAAATGGGGGTGCAGAGCTTAGTTTCACGTCTCTACCACCTTTCCTTCAAACGTTATCCTCCAAAAACCCGTCGAGGTATGCACCAGAGTCCTCAAGGTTCTGGTTGACCCACTTCCCGACGTCGTAGAGACGCGAGGGTGGCACCGTTGGATCCGGAATGTCCGAAAATGGGGGTGCAGAGCTTGGTTTCAAGTCTCTACCACCATCCCTTCAAAAGTTATCCCCCGAAAACCAGTGGAGGTATGATAATGACATGGTGCTAGGGTTATAACCTAACACTGATGGCATCACAGAGCCCATGCTAGATCAAAGCACAGTGTCTGTGACGTCATCACGTTGCCTTTGATGACATCACAGCCACCTAACATTCTGATGTGTTCACTTGTGTGTGTGTGTATGTGTGTTGTGGGTGTGGGTGTGTGTGTGTGTGTGTGTGTGTGTGTGCAGACAAAGTTATGGGGGTGCAGAGCCTGCTTTCAAGTCTGTACCACATTCACTTCAAAAGTTATTCCACAAAAACCCGTCGAGGTATGCACCAGAGTCCTCGAGGTTCTAGTTGACCCACTTCCCAACCTTGTAGAGACTCGATGGTGGTACCCTTGGATCCGGAATGTCCAAAAATGGGGGTGCAGAGCTTAGTTTCACGTCTCTACCACCTTTCCTTCAAACGTTATCCTCCAAAAACCCCTCGAGGTATGCACCAGAGTCTTCAAGGTTCTGGTTGACCCACTTCCCGACCTCGTAGAGACGCGAGGGTGGCACCGTTGGATCCGGAATGTTCGAAAATGGGGGTGCAGAGCTTGGTTTCAAGTCTCTACCACCATCCCTTCAAAAGTTATCCCCCGAAACCTGTCGAGGTATGCACCAGAGTCCTCGAGGTTCTGGTTGACCCACTTCCCGACGTCGTAGAGACTCGATGGTGGCACCGTTGGATCCGGAATGTCCGAAAATGGGGGTGCAGAGCTTGGTTTCAAGTCTCTACCACCATCCCTTCAAAAGTTATCCCCCGAAACCTGTCGAGGTATGCACCAGAGTCCTCGAGGTTCTGGTTGACCCACTTCCCGACCTCGTAGAGACTCGAGGGTGGCACCGTTGGATCCGGAATGTCCGAAAATGGGGGTGCAGAGCTTGGTTTCAAGTCTCTACCACCATCCCTTCAAAAGTTATCCCCCGAAAACCAGTGGAGGTATGATAATGACATGGTGCTAGGGTTATAACCTAACACTGATGGCATCACAGAGCCCATGCTAGATCAAAGCACAGTGTCTGTGACGTCATCACGTTGCCTTTGATGACATCACAGCCACCTAACATTCTGATGTGTTCACTTGTGTGTGTGTGTATGTGTGTTGTGGGTGTGGGTGTGTGTGTGTGTGTGTGTGTGCAGACAAAGTTATGGGCGTGCAGAGCCTGCTTTCAAGTCTGTACCACATTCACTTCAAAAGTTATTCCACAAAAACCCGTCGAGGTATGCACCAGAGTCCTCGAGGTTCTAGTTGACCCACTTCCCAACCTTGTAGAGACTCGATGGTGGTACCCTTGGATCCGGAATGTCCAAAAATGGGGGTGCAGAGCTTAGTTTCACGTCTCTACCACCTTTCCTTCAAACGTTATCCTCCAAAAACCCGTCGAGGTATGCACCAGAGTCTTCAAGGTTCTGGTTGACCCACTTCCCGACCTCGTAGAGACGCGAGGGTGGCACCGTTGGATCCGGAATGTCCAGAAATGGGGGTGCAGAGCTTGGTTTCAAGTCTCTACCACCATCCCTTCAAAAGTTATCCCCCGAAACCTGTCGAGGTATGCACCAGAGTCCTCGAGGTTCTGGTTGACCCACTTCCCGACGTCGTAGAGACTCGATGGTGGCACCGTTGGATCCGGAATGTCCGAAAATGGGGGTGCAGAGCTTGGTTTCAAGTCTCTACCACCATCCCTTCAAAAGTTATCCCCCGAAACCTGTCGAGGTATGCACCAGAGTCCTCGAGGTTCTGGTTGACCCACTTCCCGACCTCGTAGAGACTCGAGGGTGGCACCGTTGGATCCGGAATGTCCGAAAATGGGGGTGCAGAGCTTGGTTTCAAGTCTCTACCACCATCCCTTCAAAAGTTATCCCCCGAAAACCAGTGGAGGTATGATAATGACATGGTGCTAGGGTTATAACCTAACACTGATGGCATCACAGAGCCCATGCTAGATCAAAGCACAGTGTCTGTGACGTCATCACGTTGCCTTTGATGACATCACAGCCACCTAACATTCTGATGTGTTCACTTGTGTGTGTGTGTATGTGTGTTGTGGGTGTGGGTGTGTGTGTGTGTGTGTGTGTGTGTGTGCAGACAAAGTTATGGGGGTGCAGAGCCTGCTTTCAAGTCTGTACCACATTCACTTCAAACGTTATCCTCCAAAAACCCGTCGAGGTATGCACCAGAGTCCTCAAGGTTCTGGTTGACCCACTTCCCGACCTCGTAGAGACGCGAGGGTGGCACCGTTGGATCCGGAATGTCCGAAAATGGGGGTGCAGAGCTTGGTTTCAAGTCTCTACCACCATCCCTTCAAAAGTTATCCCCCGAAACCTGTCGAGGTATGCACCAGAGTACTCGAGGTTCTGGTTGACCCACTTCCCGACGTCGTAGAGACTCGATGGTGGCACCGTTGGATCCGGAATGTCCGAAAATGGGGGTGCAGAGCTTGGTTTCAAGTCTCTACCACCATCCCTTCAAAAGTTATCCCCCGAAACCTGTCGAGGTATGCACCAGAGTCCTCGAGGTTCTGGTTGACCCACTTCCCGACCTCGTAGAGACTCGAGGGTGGCACCGTTGGATCCGGAATGTCCGAAAATGGGGGTGCAGAGCTTGGTTTCAAGTCTCTACCACCATCCCTTCAAAAGTTATCCCCCGAAAACCAGTGGAGGTATGATAATGACATGGTGCTAGGGTTATAACCTAACACTGATGGCATCACAGAGCCCATGCTAGATCAAAGCACAGTGTCTGTGACGTCATCACGTTGCCTTTGATGACATCACAGCCACCTAACATTCTGATGTGTTCACTTGTGTGTGTGTGTATGTGTGTTGTGGGTGTGGGTGTGTGTGTGTGTGTGTGTGTGTGTGTGCAGACAAAGTTATGGGGGTGCAGAGCCTGCTTTCAAGTCTGTACCACATTCACTTCAAACGTTATCCTCCAAAAACCCGTCGAGGTATGCACCAGAGTCCTCAAGGTTCTGGTTGACCCACTTCCCGACCTCGTAGAGACGCGAGGGTGGCACCGTTGGATCCGGAATGTCCGAAAATGGGGGTGCAGAGCTTGGTTTCAAGTCTCTACCACCATCCCTTCAAAAGTTATCCCCCGAAACCTGTCGAGGTATGCACCAGAGTACTCGAGGTTCTGGTTGACCCACTTCCCGACCTCGTAGAGACTCCAGGGTGGCACCGTTGGATCCGGAATGTCTGAAAATGGGGGTGCAGAGCTTGGTTTCAAGTCTCTACCACCATCCCTTCAAAAGTTATCCCCCGAAACCTGTCGAGGTATGCACCAGAGTCCTCGAGGTTCTGGTTGACCCACTTCCCGACCTCGTAGAGACTCGAGGGTGGCACCGTTGGATCCGGAATGTCCGAAAATGGGGGTGCAGAGCTTGGTTTCAAGTCTCTACCACCATCCCTTCAAAAGTTATCCCCCGAAAACCAGTGGAGGTATGATAATGACATGGTGCTAGGGTTATAACCTAACACTGATGGCATCACAGAGCCCATGCTAGATCAAAGCACAGTGTCTGTGACGTCATCACGTTGCCTTTGATGACATCACAGCCACCTAACATTCTGATGTGTTCACTTGTGTGTGTGTGTATGTGTGTTGTGGGTGTGGGTGTGTGTGTGTGTGTGTGTGTGTGTGTGTGCAGACAAAGTTATGGGGGTGCAGAGCCTGCTTTCAAGTCTGTACCACATTCACTTCAAAAGTTATTCCATAAAAACCCGTCCAGGTATGCACCAGAGTCCTCGAGGTTCTAGTTGACCCACTTCCCAACCTTGTAGAGACTCGATGGTGGTACCCTTGGATCCGGAATGTCCAAAAATGGGGGTGCAGAGCTTAGTTTCACGTCTCTACCACCTTTCCTTCAAACGTTATCCTCCAAAAACCCGTCGAGGTATGCACCAGAGTCTTCAAGGTTCTGGTTGACCCACTTCCCGACCTCGTAGAGACGCGAGGTTGGCACCGTTGGATCCGGAATGTCCAGAAATGGGGGTGCAGAGCTTGGTTTCAAGACTCTACCACCATCCCTTCAAAAGTTAGCTCCCGAAACCTGTCGAGGTATGCACCAGAGTCCTCGAGGTTCTGGTTGACCCACTTCCCGACGTCGTAGAGACTCGATGGTGGCACCGTTGGATCCGGAATGTCCGAAAATGGGGGTGCAGAGCTTGGTTTCAAGTCTCTACCACCATCCCTTCAAAAGTTATCCCCCGAAACCTGTCGAGGTATGCACCAGAGTCCTCGAGGTTCTGGTTGACCCACTTCCCGACCTCGTAGAGACTCGAGGGTGGCACCGTTGGATCCGGAATGTCCGAAAATGGGGGTGCAGAGCTTGGTTTCAAGTCTCTACCACCATCCCTTCAAAAGTTATCCCCCGAAAACCAGTGGAGGTATGATAATGACATGGTGCTAGGGTTATAACCTAACACTGATGGCATCACAGAGCCCATGCTAGATCAAAGCACAGTGTCTGTGACGTCATCACGTTGCCTTTGATGACATCACAGCCACCTAACATTCTGATGTGTTCACTTGTGTGTGTGTGTATGTGTGTTGTGGGTGTGGGTGTGTGTGTGTGTGTGTGTGTGCAGACAAAGTTATGGGCGTGCAGAGCCTGCTTTCAAGTCTGTACCACATTCACTTCAAAAGTTATTCCACAAAAACCCGTCGAGGTATGCACCAGAGTCCTCGAGGTTCTAGTTGACCCACTTCCCAACCTTGTAGAGACTCGATGGTGGTACCCTTGGATCCGGAATGTCCAAAAATGGGGGTGCAGAGCTTAGTTTCACGTCTCTACCACCTTTCCTTCAAACGTTATCCTCCAAAAACCCGTCGAGGTATGCACCAGAGTCTTCAAGGTTCTGGTTGAACCACTTCCCGACCTCGTAGAGACGCGAGGGTTGCACCGTTGGATCCGGAATGTTCGAAAATGGGGGTGCAGAGCTTGGTTTCAAGTCTCTACCACCATCCCTTGAAAAGTTATCCCCCGAAACCTGTCGAGGTATGCACCAGAGTCCTCGAGGTTCTGGTTGACCCACTTCCCGACCTCGTAGAGACTCGAGGGTGGCACCGTTGGATCCGGAATGTCCGAAAATGGGGGTGCAGAGCTTGGTTTCAAGTCTCTACCACCATCCCTTCAAAAGTTATCCCCCGAAAACCAGTGGAGGTATGATAATGACATGGTGCTAGGGTTATAACCTAACACTGATGGCATCACAGAGCCCATGCTAGATCAAAGCACAGTGTCTGTGACGTCATCACGTTGCCTTTGATGACATCACAGCCACCTAACATTCTGATGTGTTCACTTGTGTGTGTGTGTATGTGTGTTGTGGGTGTGGGTGTGTGTGTGTGTGTGTGTGTGTGCAGACAAAGTTATGGGGGTGCAGAGCCTGCTTTCAAGTCTGTACCACATTCACTTCAAACGTTATCCTCCAAAAACCCGTCGAGGTATGCACCAGAGTCCTCGAGGTTCTAGTTGACCCACTTCCCAACCTTGTAGAGACTCGATGGTGGTACCCTTGGATCCGGAATGTCCAAAAATGGGGGTGCAGAGCTTAGTTTCACGTCTCTACCACCTTTCCTTCAAACGTTATCCTCCAAAAACCCGTCGAGGTATGCACCAGAGTCTTCAAGGTTCTGGTTGACCCACTTCCCGACGTCGTAGAGACGCGAGGGTGGCACCGTTGGATCCGGAATGTCCAGAAATGGGGGTGCAGAGCTTGGTTTCAAGTCTCTACCACCATCCCTTCAAAAGTTAGCTCCCGAAACCTGTCGAGGTATGCACCAGAGTCCTCGAGGTTCTGGTTGACCCACTTCCCGACGTCGTAGAGACTCGATGGTGGCACCGTTGGATCCGGAATGTCCGAAAATGGGGGTGCAGAGCTTGGTTTCAAGTCTCTACCACCATCCCTTCAAAAGTTATCCCCCGAAACCTGTCGAGGTATGCACCAGAGTCCTCGAGGTTCTGGTTGACCCACTTCCCGACCTCGTAGAGACGCGAGGGTTGCACCGTTGGATCCGGAATGTTCGAAAATGGGGGTGCAGAGCTTGGTTTCAAGTCTCTACCACCATCCCTTCAAAAGTTATCCCCCGAAACCTGTCGAGGTATGCACCAGAGTCCTCGAGGTTCTGGTTGACCCACTTCCCGACCTCGTAGAGACTCGAGGGTGGCACCGTTGGATCCGGAATGTCCGAAAATGGGGGTGCAGAGCTTGGTTTCAAGTCTCTACCACCATCCCTTCAAAAGTTATCCCCCGAAAACCAGTGGAGGTATGATAATGACATGGTGCTAGGGTTATAACCTAACACTGATGGCATCACAGAGCCCATGCTAGATCAAAGCACAGTGTCTGTGACGTCATCACGTTGCCTTTGATGACATCACAGCCACCTAACATTCTGATGTGTTCACTTGTGTGTGTGTGTATGTGTGTTGTGGGTGTGGGTGTGTGTGTGTGTGTGTGTGTGCAGACAAAGTTATGGGCGTGCAGAGCCTGCTTTCAAGTCTGTACCACATTCACTTCAAAAGTTATTCCACAAAAACCCGTCGAGGTATGCACCAGAGTCCTCGAGGTTCTAGTTGACCCACTTCCCAACCTTGTAGAGACTCGATGGTGGTACCCTTGGATCCGGAATGTCCAAAAATGGGGGTGCAGAGCTTAGTTTCACGTCTCTACCACCTTTCCTTCAAACGTTATCCTCCAAAAACCCGTCGAGGTATGCACCAGAGTCCTCAAGGTTCTGGTTGACCCACTTCCCGACCTCGTAGAGACGCGAGGGTGGCACCGTTGGATCCGGAATGTCCGAAAATGGGGGTGCAGAGCTTGGTTTCAAGTCTCTACCACCATCCCTTCAAAAGTTATCCCCCGAAACCTGTCGAGGTATGCACCAGAGTACTCGAGGTTCTGGTTGACCCACTTCCCGACCTCGTAGAGACTCCAGGGTGGCACCGTTGGATCCGGAATGTCCGAAAATTGGGGTGCAGAGCTTGGTTTCAAGTCTCTACCACCATCCCTTCAAAAGTTATCCCCCGAAACCTGTCGAGGTATGCACCAGAGTCCTCGAGGTTCTGGTTGACCCACTTCCCGACCTCGTAGAGACTCGAGGGTGGCACCGTTGGATCCGGAATGTCCGAAAATGGGGGTGCAGAGCTTGGTTTCAAGTCTCTACCACCATCCCTTCAAAAGTTATCCCCCGAAAACCAGTGGAGGTATGATAATGACATGGTGCTAGGGTTATAACCTAACACTGATGGCATCACAGAGCCCATGCTAGATCAAAGCACAGTGTCTGTGACGTCATCACGTTGCCTTTGATGACATCACAGCCACCTAACATTCTGATGTGTTCACTTGTGTGTGTGTGTATGTGTGTTGTGGGTGTGGGTGTGTGTGTGTGTGTGTGTGTGTGTGTGCAGACAAAGTTATGGGGGTGCAGAGCCTGCTTTCAAGTCTGTACCACATTCACTTCAAACGTTATCCTCCAAAAACCCGTCGAGGTATGCACCAGAGTCCTCAAGGTTCTGGTTCACCCACTTCCCGACCTCGTAGAGACGCGAGGGTGGCACCGTTGGATCCGGAATGTCCGAAAATGGGGGTGCAGAGCTTGGTTTCAAGTCTCTACCACCATCCCTTCAAAAGTTATCCCCCGAAAACCAGTGGAGGTATGATAATGACATGGTGCTAGGGTTATAACCTAACACTGATGGCATCACAGAGCCCATGCTAGATCAAAGCACAGTGTCTGTGACGTCATCACGTTGCCTTTGATGACATCACAGCCACCTAACATTCTGATGTGTTCACTTGTGTGTGTGTGTATGTGTGTTGTGGGTGTGGGTGTGTGTGTGTGTGTGTGTGTGTGTGTGTGTGCAGACAAAGTTATGGGGGTGCAGAGCCTGCTTTCAAGTCTGTACCACATTCACTTCAAAAGTTATTCCACAAAAACCCGTCCAGGTATGCACCAGAGTCCTCGAGGTTCTAGTTGACCCACTTCCCAACCTTGTAGAGACTCGATGGTGGTACCCTTGGATCCGGAATGTCCAAAAATGGGGGTGCAGAGCTTAGTTTCACGTCTCTACCACCTTTCCTTCAAACGTTATCCTCCAAAAACCCGTCGAGGTATGCACCAGAGTCCTCAAGGTTCTGGTTGACCCACTTCCCGACGTCGTAGAGACGCGAGGGTGGCACCGTTGGATCCGGAATGTCCGAAAATGGGGGTGCAGAGCTTGGTTTCAAGTCTCTACCACCATCCCTTCAAAAGTTATCCCCCGAAAACCAGTGGAGGTATGATAATGACATGGTGCTAGGGTTATAACCTAACACTGATGGCATCACAGAGCCCATGCTAGATCAAAGCACAGTGTCTGTGACGTCATCACGTTGCCTTTGATGACATCACAGCCACCTAACATTCTGATGTGTTCACTTGTGTGTGTGTGTATGTGTGTTGTGGGTGTGGGTGTGTGTGTGTGTGTGTGTGTGTGTGTGCAGACAAAGTTATGGGGGTGCAGAGCCTGCTTTCAAGTCTGTACCACATTCACTTCAAAAGTTATTCCACAAAAACCCGTCGAGGTATGCACCAGAGTCCTCGAGGTTCTAGTTGACCCACTTCCCAACCTTGTAGAGACTCGATGGTGGTACCCTTGGATCCGGAATGTCCAAAAATGGGGGTGCAGAGCTTAGTTTCACGTCTCTACCACCTTTCCTTCAAACGTTATCCTCCAAAAACCCCTCGAGGTATGCACCAGAGTCTTCAAGGTTCTGGTTGACCCACTTCCCGACCTCGTAGAGACGCGAGGGTGGCACCGTTGGATCCGGAATGTTCGAAAATGGGGGTGCAGAGCTTGGTTTCAAGTCTCTACCACCATCCCTTCAAAAGTTATCCCCCGAAACCTGTCGAGGTATGCACCAGAGTCCTCGAGGTTCTGGTTGACCCACTTCCCGACGTCGTAGAGACTCGATGGTGGCACCGTTGGATCCGGAATGTCCGAAAATGGGGGTGCAGAGCTTGGTTTCAAGTCTCTACCACCATCCCTTCAAAAGTTATCCCCCGAAACCTGTCGAGGTATGCACCAGAGTCCTCGAGGTTCTGGTTGACCCACTTCCCGACCTCGTAGAGACTCGAGGGTGGCACCGTTGGATCCGGAATGTCCGAAAATGGGGGTGCAGAGCTTGGTTTCAAGTCTCTACCACCATCCCTTCAAAAGTTATCCCCCGAAAACCAGTGGAGGTATGATAATGACATGGTGCTAGGGTTATAACCTAACACTGATGGCATCACAGAGCCCATGCTAGATCAAAGCACAGTGTCTGTGACGTCATCACGTTGCCTTTGATGACATCACAGCCACCTAACATTCTGATGTGTTCACTTGTGTGTGTGTGTATGTGTGTTGTGGGTGTGGGTGTGTGTGTGTGTGTGTGTGTGCAGACAAAGTTATGGGCGTGCAGAGCCTGCTTTCAAGTCTGTACCACATTCACTTCAAAAGTTATTCCACAAAAACCCGTCGAGGTATGCACCAGAGTCCTCGAGGTTCTAGTTGACCCACTTCCCAACCTTGTAGAGACTCGATGGTGGTACCCTTGGATCCGGAATGTCCAAAAATGGGGGTGCAGAGCTTAGTTTCACGTCTCTACCACCTTTCCTTCAAACGTTATCCTCCAAAAACCCGTCGAGGTATGCACCAGAGTCTTCAAGGTTCTGGTTGACCCACTTCCCGACCTCGTAGAGACGCGCGGGTGGCACCGTTGGATCCGGAATGTCCAGAAATGGGGGTGCAGAGCTTGGTTTCAAGTCTCTACCACCATCCCTTCAAAAGTTATCCCCCGAAACCTGTCGAGGTATGCACCAGAGTCCTCGAGGTTCTGGTTGACCCACTTCCCGACGTCGTAGAGACTCGATGGTGGCACCGTTGGATCCGGAATGTCCGAAAATGGGGGTGCAGAGCTTGGTTTCAAGTCTCTACCACCATCCCTTCAAAAGTTATCCCCCGAAACCTGTCGAGGTATGCACCAGAGTCCTCGAGGTTCTGGTTGACCCACTTCCCGACCTCGTAGAGACTCGAGGGTGGCACCGTTGGATCCGGAATGTCCGAAAATGGGGGTGCAGAGCTTGGTTTCAAGTCTCTACCACCATCCCTTCAAAAGTTATCCCCCGAAAACCAGTGGAGGTATGATAATGACATGGTGCTAGGGTTATAACCTAACACTGATGGCATCACAGAGCCCATGCTAGATCAAAGCACAGTGTCTGTGACGTCATCACGTTGCCTTTGATGACATCACAGCCACCTAACATTCTGATGTGTTCACTTGTGTGTGTGTGTATGTGTGTTGTGGGTGTGGGTGTGTGTGTGTGTGTGTGTGTGTGTGTGCAGACAAAGTTATGGGGGTGCAGAGCCTGCTTTCAAGTCTGTACCACATTCACTTCAAACGTTATCCTCCAAAAACCCGTCGAGGTATGCACCAGAGTCCTCAAGGTTCTGGTTGACCCACTTCCCGACCTCGTAGAGACGCGAGGGTGGCACCGTTGGATCCGGAATGTCCGAAAATGGGGGTGCAGAGCTTGGTTTCAAGTCTCTACCACCATCCCTTCAAAAGTTATCCCCCGAAACCTGTCGAGGTATGCACCAGAGTACTCGAGGTTCTGGTTGACCCACTTCCCGACGTCGTAGAGACTCGATGGTGGCACCGTTGGATCCGGAATGTCCGAAAATGGGGGTGCAGAGCTTGGTTTCAAGTCTCTACCACCATCCCTTCAAAAGTTATCCCCCGAAACCTGTCGAGGTATGCACCAGAGTCCTCGAGGTTCTGGTTGACCCACTTCCCGACCTCGTAGAGACTCGAGGGTGGCACCGTTGGATCCGGAATGTCCGAAAATGGGGGTGCAGAGCTTGGTTTCAAGTCTCTACCACCATCCCTTCAAAAGTTATCCCCCGAAAACCAGTGGAGGTATGATAATGACATGGTGCTAGGGTTATAACCTAACACTGATGGCATCACAGAGCCCATGCTAGATCAAAGCACAGTGTCTGTGACGTCATCACGTTGCCTTTGATGACATCACAGCCACCTAACATTCTGATGTGTTCACTTGTGTGTGTGTGTATGTGTGTTGTGGGTGTGGGTGTGTGTGTGTGTGTGTGTGTGTGTGTGCAGACAAAGTTATGGGGGTGCAGAGCCTGCTTTCAAGTCTGTACCACATTCACTTCAAACGTTATCCTCCAAAAACCCGTCGAGGTATGCACCAGAGTCCTCAAGGTTCTGGTTGACCCACTTCCCGACCTCGTAGAGACGCGAGGGTGGCACCGTTGGATCCGGAATGTCCGAAAATGGGGGTGCAGAGCTTGGTTTCAAGTCTCTACCACCATCCCTTCAAAAGTTATCCCCCGAAACCTGTCGAGGTATGCACCAGAGTACTCGAGGTTCTGGTTGACCCAC
The DNA here is from genome assembly GCF_056507025.1 of Lutjanus erythropterus. Lineage (NCBI taxonomy): Eukaryota > Metazoa > Chordata > Actinopteri > Lutjaniformes > Lutjanidae > Lutjanus > Lutjanus erythropterus. Next base: position 32,041,553 of record NC_139333.1, on the reverse strand, counting down.
TTCCCGACCTCGTAGAGACTCCAGGGTGGCACCGTTGGATCCGGAATGTCTGAAAATGGGGGTGCAGAGCTTGGTTTCAAGTCTCTACCACCATCCCTTCAAAAGTTATCCCCCGAAACCTGTCGAGGTATGCACCAGAGTCCTCGAGGTTCTGGTTGACCCACTTCCCGACCTCGTAGAGACTCGAGGGTGGCACCGTTGGATCCGGAATGTCCGAAAATGGGGGTGCAGAGCTTGGTTTCAAGTCTCTACCACCATCCCTTCAAAAGTTATCCCCCGAAAACCAGTGGAGGTATGATAATGACATGGTGCTAGGGTTATAACCTAACACTGATGGCATCACAGAGCCCATGCTAGATCAAAGCACAGTGTCTGTGACGTCATCACGTTGCCTTTGATGACATCACAGCCACCTAACATTCTGATGTGTTCACTTGTGTGTGTGTGTATGTGTGTTGTGGGTGTGGGTGTGTGTGTGTGTGTGTGTGTGTGTGTGTGCAGACAAAGTTATGGGGGTGCAGAGCCTGCTTTCAAGTCTGTACCACATTCACTTCAAAAGTTATTCCATAAAAACCCGTCCAGGTATGCACCAGAGTCCTCGAGGTTCTAGTTGACCCACTTCCCAACCTTGTAGAGACTCGATGGTGGTACCCTTGGATCCGGAATGTCCAAAAATGGGGGTGCAGAGCTTAGTTTCACGTCTCTACCACCTTTCCTTCAAACGTTATCCTCCAAAAACCCGTCGAGGTATGCACCAGAGTCTTCAAGGTTCTGGTTGACCCACTTCCCGACCTCGTAGAGACGCGAGGTTGGCACCGTTGGATCCGGAATGTCCAGAAATGGGGGTGCAGAGCTTGGTTTCAAGACTCTACCACCATCCCTTCAAAAGTTAGCTCCCGAAACCTGTCGAGGTATGCACCAGAGTCCTCGAGGTTCTGGTTGACCCACTTCCCGACGTCGTAGAGACTCGATGGTGGCACCGTTGGATCCGGAATGTCCGAAAATGGGGGTGCAGAGCTTGGTTTCAAGTCTCTACCACCATCCCTTCAAAAGTTATCCCCCGAAACCTGTCGAGGTATGCACCAGAGTCCTCGAGGTTCTGGTTGACCCACTTCCCGACCTCGTAGAGACTCGAGGGTGGCACCGTTGGATCCGGAATGTCCGAAAATGGGGGTGCAGAGCTTGGTTTCAAGTCTCTACCACCATCCCTTCAAAAGTTATCCCCCGAAAACCAGTGGAGGTATGATAATGACATGGTGCTAGGGTTATAACCTAACACTGATGGCATCACAGAGCCCATGCTAGATCAAAGCACAGTGTCTGTGACGTCATCACGTTGCCTTTGATGACATCACAGCCACCTAACATTCTGATGTGTTCACTTGTGTGTGTGTGTATGTGTGTTGTGGGTGTGGGTGTGTGTGTGTGTGTGTGTGTGCAGACAAAGTTATGGGCGTGCAGAGCCTGCTTTCAAGTCTGTACCACATTCACTTCAAAAGTTATTCCACAAAAACCCGTCGAGGTATGCACCAGAGTCCTCGAGGTTCTAGTTGACCCACTTCCCAACCTTGTAGAGACTCGATGGTGGTACCCTTGGATCCGGAATGTCCAAAAATGGGGGTGCAGAGCTTAGTTTCACGTCTCTACCACCTTTCCTTCAAACGTTATCCTCCAAAAACCCGTCGAGGTATGCACCAGAGTCTTCAAGGTTCTGGTTGAACCACTTCCCGACCTCGTAGAGACGCGAGGGTTGCACCGTTGGATCCGGAATGTTCGAAAATGGGGGTGCAGAGCTTGGTTTCAAGTCTCTACCACCATCCCTTGAAAAGTTATCCCCCGAAACCTGTCGAGGTATGCACCAGAGTCCTCGAGGTTCTGGTTGACCCACTTCCCGACCTCGTAGAGACTCGAGGGTGGCACCGTTGGATCCGGAATGTCCGAAAATGGGGGTGCAGAGCTTGGTTTCAAGTCTCTACCACCATCCCTTCAAAAGTTATCCCCCGAAAACCAGTGGAGGTATGATAATGACATGGTGCTAGGGTTATAACCTAACACTGATGGCATCACAGAGCCCATGCTAGATCAAAGCACAGTGTCTGTGACGTCATCACGTTGCCTTTGATGACATCACAGCCACCTAACATTCTGATGTGTTCACTTGTGTGTGTGTGTATGTGTGTTGTGGGTGTGGGTGTGTGTGTGTGTGTGTGTGTGTGTGTGCAGACAAAGTTATGGGGGTGCAGAGCCTGCTTTCAAGTCTGTACCACATTCACTTCAAACGTTATCCTCCAAAAACCCGTCGAGGTATGCACCAGAGTCTTCAAGGTTCTGGTTGACCCACTTCCCGACGTCGTAGAGACGCGAGGGTGGCACCGTTGGATCCGGAATGTCCAGAAATAGGGGTGCAGAGCTTGGTTTCAAGTCTCTACCACCATCCCTTCAAAAGTTATCCCCCGAAACCTGTCGAGGTATGCACCAGAGTACTCGAGGTTCTGGTTGACCCACTTCCCGACCTCGTAGAGACTCCAGGGTGGCACCGTTGGATCCAGAATGTCCGAAAATGGGGGTGCAGAGCTTGGTTTCAAGTCTCTACCACCATCCCTTCAAAAGTTATCCCCCGAAACCTGTCGAGGTATGCACCAGAGTACTCGAGGTTCTGGTTGACCCACTTCCCGACCTCGTAGAGACTCGAGGGTGGCACCGTTGGATCCGGAATGTCCGAAAATGGGGGTGCAGAGCTTGGTTTCAAGTCTCTACCACCATCCCTTCAAAAGTTATCCCCCGAAAACCAGTGGAGGTATGATAATGACATGGTGCTAGGGTTATAACCTAACACTGATGGCATCACAGAGCCCATGCTAGATCAAAGCACAGTGTCTGTGACGTCATCACGTTGCCTTTGATGACATCACAGCCACCTAACATTCTGATGTGTTCACTTGTGTGTGTGTGTATGTGTGTTGTGGGTGTGGGTGTGTGTGTGTGTGTGTGTGTGTGTGTGTGCAGACAAAGTTATGGGGGTGCAGAGCCTGCTTTCAAGTCTGTACCACATTCACTTCAAAAGTTATTCCACAAAAACCCGTCCAGGTATGCACCAGAGTCCTCGAGGTTCTAGTTGACCCACTTCCCAACCTTGTAGAGACTCGATGGTGGTACCCTTGGATCCGGAATGTCCAAAAATGGGGGTGCAGAGCTTAGTTTCACGTCTCTACCACCTTTCCTTCAAACGTTATCCTCCAAAAACCCGTCGAGGTATGCACCAGAGTCTTCAAGGTTCTGGTTGACCCACTTCCCGACGTCGTAGAGACGCGAGGGTGGCACCGTTGGATCCGGAATGTCCGAAAATGGGGGTGCAGAGCTTGATTTCAAGTCTCTACCACCATCCCTTCAAAAGTTATCCCCCGAAAACCAGTGGAGGTATGATAATGACATGGTGCTAGGGTTATAACCTAACACTGATGGCATCACAGAGCCCATGCTAGATCAAAGCACAGTGTCTGTGACGTCATCACGTTGCCTTTGATGACATCACAGCCACCTAACATTCTGATGTGTTCACTTGTGTGTGTGTGTATGTGTGTTGTGGGTGTGGGTGTGTGTGTGTGTGTGTGTGTGTGTGTGCAGACAAAGTTATGGGCGTGCAGAGCCTGCTTTCAAGTCTGTACCACATTCACTTCAAAAGTTATTCCACAAAAACCCGTCGAGGTATGCACCAGAGTCCTCGAGGTTCTAGTTGACCCACTTCCCAACCTTGTAGAGACTCGATGGTGGTACCCTTGGATCCGGAATGTCCAAAAATGGGGGTGCAGAGCTTAGTTTCACGTCTCTACCACCTTTCCTTCAAACGTTATCCTCCAAAAACCCGTCGAGGTATGCACCAGAGTCTTCAAGGTTCTGGTTGACCCACTTCCCGACCTCGTAGAGACGCGAGGGTGGCACCGTTGGATCCGGAATGTTCGAAAATGGGGGTGCAGAGCTTGGTTTCAAGTCTCTACCACCATCCCTTCAAAAGTTATCCCCCGAAACCTGTCGAGGTATGCACCAGAGTCCTCGAGGTTCTGGTTGACCCACTTCCCGACCTCGTAGAGACTCGAGGGTGGCACCGTTGGATCCGGAATGTCCGAAAATGGGGGTGCAGAGCTTGGTTTCAAGTCTCTACCACCATCCCTTCAAAAGTTATCCACCGAAACCTGTCGAGGTATGCACCAGAGTACTCGAGGTTCTGGTTGACCCACTTCCCGACCTCGTAGAGACTCCAGGGTGGCACCGTTGGATCCGGAATGTCCGAAAATTGGGGTGCAGAGCTTGGTTTCAAGTCTCTACCACCATCCCTTCAAAAGTTATCCCCCGAAACCTGTCGAGGTATGCACCAGAGTCCTCGAGGTTCTGGTTGACCCACTTCGCGACCTCGTAGAGACTCGAGGGTGGCACCGTTGGATCCGGAATGTCCGAAAATGGGGGTGCAGAGCTTGGTTTCAAGTCTCTACCACCATCCCTTCAAAAGTTATCCCCCGAAAACCAGTGGAGGTATGATAATGACATGGTGCTAGGGTTATAACCTAACACTGATGGCATCACTGAGCCCATGCTAGATCAAAGCACAGTGTCTGTGACGTCATCACGTTGCCTTTGATGACATCACAGCCACCTAACATTCTGATGTGTTCACTTGTGTGTGTGTGTATGTGTGTTGTGGGTGTGGGTGTGTGTGTGTGTGTGTGTGTGTGTGTGTGTGTGTGCAGACAAAGTTATGGGGGTGCAGAGCCTGCTTTCAAGTCTGTACCACATTCACTTCAAAAGTTATTCCACAAAAACCCGTCCAGGTATGCACCAGAGTCCTCGAGGTTCTAGTTGACCCACTTCCCAACCTTGTAGAGACTCGATGGTGGTACCCTTGGATCCGGAATGTCCAAAAATGGGGGTGCAGAGCTTAGTTTCACGTCTCTACCACCTTTCCTTCAAACGTTATCCTCCAAAAACCCGTCGAGGTATGCACCAGAGTCTTCAAGGTTCTGGTTGACCCACTTCCCGACGTCGTAGAGACGCGAGGGTGGCACCGTTGGATCCGGAATGTCCAGAAATAGGGGTGCAGAGCTTGGTTTCAAGTCTCTACCACCATCCCTTCAAAAGTTATCCCCCGAAACCTGTCGAGGTATGCACCAGAGTCCTCGAGGTTCTGGTTGACCCACTTCCCGACCTCGTAGAGACTCGAGGGTGGCACCGTTGGATCCGGAATGTCCGAAAATGGGGGTGCAGAGCTTGGTTTCAAGTCTCTACCACCATCCCTTCAAAAGTTATCCCCCGAAAACCAGTGGAGGTATGATAATGACATGGTGCTAGGGTTATAACCTAACACTGATGGCATCACAGAGCCCATGCTAGATCAAAGCACAGTGTCTGTGACGTCATCACGTTGCCTTTGATGACATCACAGCCACCTAACATTCTGATGTGTTCACTTGTGTGTGTGTGTATGTGTGTTGTGGGTGTGGCTGTGTGTGTGTGTGTGTGTGTGTGCAGACAAAGTTATGGGGGTGCAGAGCCTGCTTTCAAGTCTGTACCACATTCACTTCAAAAGTTATTCCACAAAAACCCGTCGAGGTATGCACCAGAGTCCTCGAGGTTCTAGTTGACCCACTTCCCAACCTTGTAGAGACTCGATGGTGGTACCCTTGGATCCGGAATGTCCAAAAATGGGGGTGCAGAGCTTAGTTTCACGTCTCTACCACCTTTCCTTCAAACGTTATCCTCCAAAAACCCGTCGAGGTATGCACCAGAGTCTTCAAGGTTCTGGTTGACCCACTTCCCGACCTCGTAGAGACGCGAGGGTGGCACCGTTGGATCCGGAATGTCCGAAAATGGGGGTGCAGAGCTTGGTTTCAAGTCTCTACCACCATCCCTTCAAAAGTTATCCCCCGAAACCTGTCGAGGTATGCACCAGAGTCCTCGAGGTTCTGGTTGACCCACTTCCCGACCTCGTAGAGACTCGAGGGTGGCACCGTTGGATCCGGAATGTCCGAAAATGGGGGTGCAGAGCTTGGTTTCAAGTCTCTACCACCATCCCTTCAAAAGTTATCCCCCGAAAACCAGTGGAGGTATGATAATGACATGGTGCTAGGGTTATAACCTAACACTGATGGCATCACAGAGCCCATGCTAGATCAAAGCACAGTGTCTGTGACGTCATCACGTTGCCTTTGATGACATCACAGCCACCTAACATTCTGATGTGTTCACTTGTGTGTGTGTGTATGTGTGTTGTGGGTGTGGGTGTGTGTGTGTGTGTGTGTGTGTGCAGACAAAGTTATGGGGGTGCAGAGCCTGCTTTCAAGTCTGTACCACATTCACTTCAAACGTTATCCTCCAAAAACCCGTCGAGGTATGCACCAGAGTCCTCGAGGTTCTAGTTGACCCACTTCCCAACCTTGTAGAGACTCGATGGTGGTACCCTTGGATCCGGAATGTCCAAAAATGGGGGTGCAGAGCTTAGTTTCACGTCTCTACCACCTTTCCTTCAAACGTTATCCTCCAAAAACCCGTCGAGGTATGCACCAGAGTCTTCAAGGTTCTGGTTGACCCACTTCCCGACGTCGTAGAGACGCGAGGGTGGCACCGTTGGATCCGGAATGTCCAGAAATGGGGGTGCAGAGCTTGGTTTCAAGTCTCTACCACCATCCCTTCAAAAGTTAGCTCCCGAAACCTGTCGAGGTATGCACCAGAGTCCTCGAGGTTCTGGTTGACCCACTTCCCGACGTCGTAGAGACTCGATGGTGGCACCGTTGGATCCGGAATGTCCGAAAATGGGGGTGCAGAGCTTGGTTTCAAGTCTCTACCACCATCCCTTCAAAAGTTATCCCCCGAAACCTGTCGAGGTATGCACCAGAGTCCTCGAGGTTCTGGTTGACCCACTTCCCGACCTCGTAGAGACGCGAGGGTTGCACCGTTGGATCCGGAATGTTCGAAAATGGGGGTGCAGAGCTTGGTTTCAAGTCTCTACCACCATCCCTTCAAAAGTTATCCCCCGAAACCTGTCGAGGTATGCACCAGAGTCCTCGAGGTTCTGGTTGACCCACTTCCCGACCTCGTAGAGACTCGAGGGTGGCACCGTTGGATCCGGAATGTCCGAAAATGGGGGTGCAGAGCTTGGTTTCAAGTCTCTACCACCATCCCTTCAAAAGTTATCCCCCGAAAACCAGTGGAGGTATGATAATGACATGGTGCTAGGGTTATAACCTAACACTGATGGCATCACAGAGCCCATGCTAGATCAAAGCACAGTGTCTGTGACGTCATCACGTTGCCTTTGATGACATCACAGCCACCTAACATTCTGATGTGTTCACTTGTGTGTGTGTGTATGTGTGTTGTGGGTGTGGGTGTGTGTGTGTGTGTGTGTGTGTGTGTGTGTGTGTGTGTGCAGACAAAGTTATGGGCGTGCAGAGCCTGCTTTCAAGTCTGTACCACATTCACTTCAAAAGTTATTCCACAAAAACCCGTCCAGGTATGCACCAGAGTCCTCGAGGTTCTAGTTGACCCACTTCCCAACCTTGTAGAGACTCGATGGTGGTACCCTTGGATCCGGAATGTACAAAAATGGGGGTGCAGAGCTTAGTTTCACGTCTTTACCACCTTTCCTTCAAACGTTATCCTCCAAAAACCCGTCGAGGTATGCACCAGAGTCCTCGAAGTTCTGGTTGACCCACTTCCCGACCTCGTAGAGACGCGAGGTTGGCACCGTTGGATCCGGAATGTCCAGAAATGGGGGTGCAGAGCTTGGTTTCAAGACTCTACCACCATCCCTTCAAAAGTTAGCTCCCGAAACCTGTCGAGGTATGCACCAGAGTCCTCGAGGTTCTGGTTGACCCACTTCCCGACGTCGTAGAGACTCGATGGTGGCACCGTTGGATCCGGAATGTCCGAAAATGGGGGTGCAGAGCTTGGTTTCAAGTCTCTACCACCATCCCTTCAAAAGTTATCCCCCGAAACCTGTCGAGGTATGCACCAGAGTCCTCGAGGTTCTGGTTGACCCACTTCCCGACCTCGTAGAGACTCGAGGGTGGCACCGTTGGATCCGGAATGTCCGAAAATGGGGGTGCAGAGCTTGGTTTCAAGTCTCTACCACCATCCCTTCAAAAGTTATCCCCCGAAAACCAGTGGAGGTATGATAATGACATGGTGCTAGGGTTATAACCTAACACTGATGGCATCACAGAGCCCATGCTAGATCAAAGCACAGTGTCTGTGACGTCATCACGTTGCCTTTGATGACATCACAGCCACCTAACATTCTGATGTGTTCACTTGTGTGTGTGTGTATGTGTGTTGTGGGTGTGGGTGTGTGTGTGTGTGTGTGTGTGCAGACAAAGTTATGGGCGTGCAGAGCCTGCTTTCAAGTCTGTACCACATTCACTTCAAAAGTTATTCCACAAAAACCCGTCGAGGTATGCACCAGAGTCCTCGAGGTTCTAGTTGACCCACTTCCCAACCTTGTAGAGACTCGATGGTGGTACCCTTGGATCCGGAATGTCCAAAAATGGGGGTGCAGAGCTTAGTTTCACGTCTCTACCACCTTTCCTTCAAACGTTATCCTCCAAAAACCCGTCGAGGTATGCACCAGAGTCTTCAAGGTTCTGGTTGAACCACTTCCCGACCTCGTAGAGACGCGAGGGTTGCACCGTTGGATCCGGAATGTTCGAAAATGGGGGTGCAGAGCTTGGTTTCAAGTCTCTACCACCATCCCTTGAAAAGTTATCCCCCGAAACCTGTCGAGGTATGCACCAGAGTCCTCGAGGTTCTGGTTGACCCACTTCCCGACCTCGTAGAGACTCGAGGGTGGCACCGTTGGATCCGGAATGTCCGAAAATGGGGGTGCAGAGCTTGGTTTCAAGTCTCTACCACCATCCCTTCAAAAGTTATCCCCCGAAAACCAGTGGAGGTATGATAATGACATGGTGCTAGGGTTATAACCTAACACTGATGGCATCACAGAGCCCATGCTAGATCAAAGCACAGTGTCTGTGACGTCATCACGTTGCCTTTGATGACATCACAGCCACCTAACATTCTGATGTGTTCACTTGTGTGTGTGTGTATGTGTGTTGTGGGTGTGGGTGTGTGTGTGTGTGTGTGTGTGTGTGTGCAGACAAAGTTATGGGGGTGCAGAGCCTGCTTTCAAGTCTGTACCACATTCACTTCAAACGTTATCCTCCAAAAACCCGTCGAGGTATGCACCAGAGTCTTCAAGGTTCTGGTTGACCCACTTCCCGACGTCGTAGAGACGCGAGGGTGGCACCGTTGGATCCGGAATGTCCAGAAATAGGGGTGCAGAGCTTGGTTTCAAGTCTCTACCACCATCCCTTCAAAAGTTATCCCCCGAAACCTGTCGAGGTATGCACCAGAGTACTCGAGGTTCTGGTTGACCCACTTCCCGACCTCGTAGAGACTCCAGGGTGGCACCGTTGGATCCAGAATGTCCGAAAATGGGGGTGCAGAGCTTGGTTTCAAGTCTCTACCACCATCCCTTCAAAAGTTATCCCCCGAAACCTGTCGAGGTATGCACCAGAGTACTCGAGGTTCTGGTTGACCCACTTCCCGACCTCGTAGAGACTCGAGGGTGGCACCGTTGGATCCGGAATGTCCGAAAATGGGGGTGCAGAGCTTGGTTTCAAGTCTCTACCACCATCCCTTCAAAAGTTATCCCCCGAAAACCAGTGGAGGTATGATAATGACATGGTGCTAGGGTTATAACCTAACACTGATGGCATCACAGAGCCCATGCTAGATCAAAGCACAGTGTCTGTGACGTCATCACGTTGCCTTTGATGACATCACAGCCACCTAACATTCTGATGTGTTCACTTGTGTGTGTGTGTATGTGTGTTGTGGGTGTGGGTGTGTGTGTGTGTGTGTGTGTGTGTGTGTGCAGACAAAGTTATGGGGGTGCAGAGCCTGCTTTCAAGTCTGTACCACATTCACTTCAAAAGTTATTCCACAAAAACCCGTCCAGGTATGCACCAGAGTCCTCGAGGTTCTAGTTGACCCACTTCCCAACCTTGTAGAGACTCGATGGTGGTACCCTTTGATCCGGAATGTCCAAAAATGGGGGTGCAGAGCTTAGTTTCACGTCTCTACCACCTTTCCTTCAAACGTTATCCTCCAAAAACCCGTCGAGGTATGCACCAGAGTCTTCAAGGTTCTGGTTGACCCACTTCCCGACGTCGTAGAGACGCGAGGGTGGCACCGTTGGATCCGGAATGTCCGAAAATGGGGGTGCAGAGCTTGATTTCAAGTCTCTACCACCATCCCTTCAAAAGTTATCCCCCGAAAACCAGTGGAGGTATGATAATGACATGGTGCTAGGGTTATAACCTAACACTGATGGCATCACAGAGCCCATGCTAGATCAAAGCACAGTGTCTGTGACGTCATCACGTTGCCTTTGATGACATCACAGCCACCTAACATTCTGATGTGTTCACTTGTGTGTGTGTGTATGTGTGTTGTGGGTGTGGGTGTGTGTGTGTGTGTGTGTGTGTGTGTGCAGACAAAGTTATGGGCGTGCAGAGCCTGCTTTCAAGTCTGTACCACATTCACTTCAAAAGTTATTCCACAAAAACCCGTCGAGGTATGCACCAGAGTCCTCGAGGTTCTAGTTGACCCACTTCCCAACCTTGTAGAGACTCGATGGTGGTACCCTTGGATCCGGAATGTCCAAAAATGGGGGTGCAGAGCTTAGTTTCACGTCTCTACCACCTTTCCTTCAAACGTTATCCTCCAAAAACCCGTCGAGGTATGCACCAGAGTCTTCAAGGTTCTGGTTGACCCACTTCCCGACCTCGTAGAGACGCGAGGGTGGCACCGTTGGATCCGGAATGTTCGAAAATGGGGGTGCAGAGCTTGGTTTCAAGTCTCTACCACCATCCCTTCAAAAGTTATCCCCCGAAACCTGTCGAGGTATGCACCAGAGTCCTCGAGGTTCTGGTTGACCCACTTCCCGACCTCGTAGAGACTCGAGGGTGGCACCGTTGGATCCGGAATGTCCGAAAATGGGGGTGCAGAGCTTGGTTTCAAGTCTCTACCACCATCCCTTCAAAAGTTATCCACCGAAACCTGTCGAGGTATGCACCAGAGTACTCGAGGTTCTGGTTGACCCACTTCCCGACCTCGTAGAGACTCCAGGGTGGCACCGTTGGATCCGGAATGTCCGAAAATTGGGGTGCAGAGCTTGGTTTCAAGTCTCTACCACCATCCCTTCAAAAGTTATCCCCCGAAACCTGTCGAGGTATGCACCAGAGTCCTCGAGGTTCTGGTTGACCCACTTCGCGACCTCGTAGAGACTCGAGGGTGGCACCGTTGGATCCGGAATGTCCGAAAATGGGGGTGCAGAGCTTGGTTTCAAGTCTCTACCACCATCCCTTCAAAAGTTATCCCCCGAAAACCAGTGGAGGTATGATAATGACATGGTGCTAGGGTTATAACCTAACACTGATGGCATCACTGAGCCCATGCTAGATCAAAGCACAGTGTCTGTGACGTCATCACGTTGCCTTTGATGACATCACAGCCACCTAACATTCTGATGTGTTCACTTGTGTGTGTGTGTATGTGTGTTGTGGGTGTGGGTGTGTGTGTGTGTGTGTGTGTGTGTGTGTGTGTGTGCAGACAAAGTTATGGGGGTGCAGAGCCTGCTTTCAAGTCTGTACCACATTCACTTCAAAAGTTATTCCACAAAAACCCGTCCAGGTATGCACCAGAGTCCTCGAGGTTCTAGTTGACCCACTTCCCAACCTTGTAGAGACTCGATGGTGGTACCCTTGGATCCGGAATGTCCAAAAATGGGGGTGCAGAGCTTAGTTTCACGTCTCTACCACCTTTCCTTCAAACGTTATCCTCCAAAAACCCGTCGAGGTATGCACCAGAGTCTTCAAGGTTCTGGTTGACCCACTTCCCGACGTCGTAGAGACGCGAGGGTGGCACCGTTGGATCCGGAATGTCCAGAAATAGGGGTGCAGAGCTTGGTTTCAAGTCTCTACCACCATCCCTTCAAAAGTTATCCCCCGAAACCTGTCGAGGTATGCACCAGAGTCCTCGAGGTTCTGGTTGACCCACTTCCCGACCTCGTAGAGACTCGAGGGTGGCACCGTTGGATCCGGAATGTCCGAAAATGGGGGTGCAGAGCTTGGTTTCAAGTCTCTACCACCATCCCTTCAAAAGTTATCCCCCGAAAACCAGTGGAGGTATGATAATGACATGGTGCTAGGGTTATAACCTAACACTGATGGCATCACAGAGCCCATGCTAGATCAAAGCACAGTGTCTGTGACGTCATCACGTTGCCTTTGATGACATCACAGCCACCTAACATTCTGATGTGTTCACTTGTGTGTGTGTGTATGTGTGTTGTGGGTGTGGCTGTGTGTGTGTGTGTGTGTGTGTGCAGACAAAGTTATGGGGGTGCAGAGCCTGCTTTCAAGTCTGTACCACATTCACTTCAAAAGTTATTCCACAAAAACCCGTCGAGGTATGCACCAGAGTCCTCGAGGTTCTAGTTGACCCACTTCCCAACCTTGTAGAGACTCGATGGTGGTACCCTTGGATCCGGAATGTCCAAAAATGGGGGTGCAGAGCTTAGTTTCACGTCTCTACCACCTTTCCTTCAAACGTTATCCTCCAAAAACCCGTCGAGGTATGCACCAGAGTCTTCAAGGTTCTGGTTGACCCACTTCCCGACCTCGTAGAGACGCGAGGGTGGCACCGTTGGATCCGGAATGTCCGAAAATGGGGGTGCAGAGCTTGGTTTCAAGTCTCTACCACCATCCCTTCAAAAGTTATCCCCCGAAACCTGTCGAGGTATGCACCAGAGTCCTCGAGGTTCTGGTTGACCCACTTCCCGACCTCGTAGAGACTCGAGGGTGGCACCGTTGGATCCGGAATGTCCGAAAATGGGGGTGCAGAGCTTGGTTTCAAGTCTCTACCACCATCCCTTCAAAAGTTATCCCCCGAAAACCAGTGGAGGTATGATAATGACATGGTGCTAGGGTTATAACCTAACACTGATGGCATCACAGAGCCCATGCTAGATCAAAGCACAGTGTCTGTGACGTCATCACGTTGCCTTTGATGACATCACAGCCACCTAACATTCTGATGTGTTCACTTGTGTGTGTGTGTATGTGTGTTGTGGGTGTGGGTGTGTGTGTGTGTGTGTGTGTGTGCAGACAAAGTTATGGGGGTGCAGAGCCTGCTTTCAAGTCTGTACCACATTCACTTCAAACGTTATCCTCCAAAAACCCGTCGAGGTATGCACCAGAGTCCTCGAGGTTCTAGTTGACCCACTTCCCAACCTTGTAGAGACTCGATGGTGGTACCCTTGGATCCGGAATGTCCAAAAATGGGGGTGCAGAGCTTAGTTTCACGTCTCTACCACCTTTCCTTCAAACGTTATCCTCCAAAAACCCGTCGAGGTATGCACCAGAGTCTTCAAGGTTCTGGTTGACCCACTTCCCGACGTCGTAGAGACGCGAGGGTGGCACCGTTGGATCCGGAATGTCCAGAAATGGGGGTGCAGAGCTTGGTTTCAAGTCTCTACCACCATCCCTTCAAAAGTTAGCTCCCGAAACCTGTCGAGGTATGCACCAGAGTCCTCGAGGTTCTGGTTGACCCACTTCCCGACGTCGTAGAGACTCGATGGTGGCACCGTTGGATCCGGAATGTCCGAAAATGGGGGTGCAGAGCTTGGTTTCAAGTCTCTACCACCATCCCTTCAAAAGTTATCCCCCGAAACCTGTCGAGGTATGCACCAGAGTCCTCGAGGTTCTGGTTGACCCACTTCCCGACCTCGTAGAGACGCGAGGGTTGCACCGTTGGATCCGGAATGTTCGAAAATGGGGGTGCAGAGCTTGGTTTCAAGTCTCTACCACCATCCCTTCAAAAGTTATCCCCCGAAACCTGTCGAGGTATGCACCAGAGTCCTCGAGGTTCTGGTTGACCCACTTCCCGACCTCGTAGAGACTCGAGGGTGGCACCGTTGGATCCGGAATGTCCGAAAATGGGGGTGCAGAGCTTGGTTTCAAGTCTCTACCACCATCCCTTCAAAAGTTATCCCCCGAAAACCAGTGGAGGTATGATAATGACATGGTGCTAGGGTTATAACCTAACACTGATGGCATCACAGAGCCCATGCTAGATCAAAGCACAGTGTCTGTGACGTCATCACGTTGCCTTTGATGACATCACAGCCACCTAACATTCTGATGTGTTCACTTGTGTGTGTGTGTATGTGTGTTGTGGGTGTGGGTGTGTGTGTGTGTGTGTGTGTGTGTGTGTGTGTGTGTGTGCAGACAAAGTTATGGGCGTGCAGAGCCTGCTTTCAAGTCTGTACCACATTCACTTCAAAAGTTATTCCACAAAAACCCGTCCAGGTATGCACCAGAGTCCTCGAGGTTCTAGTTGACCCACTTCCCAACCTTGTAGAGACTCGATGGTGGTACCCTTGGATCCGGAATGTACAAAAATGGGGGTGCAGAGCTTAGTTTCACGTCTTTACCACCTTTCCTTCAAACGTTATCCTCCAAAAACCCGTCGAGGTATGCACCAGAGTCCTCGAAGTTCTGGTTGACCCACTTCCCGACCTCGTAGAGACTCGAGGGTGGCACCGTTGGATCCGGAATGTCCGAAAATGGGGGTGCAGAGCTTGGTTTCAAGTCTCTACCACCATCCCTTCAAAAGTTATCCCCCGAAAACCAGTGGAGGTATGATAATGACATGGTGCTAGGGTTATAACCTAACACTGATGGCATCACAGAGCCCATGCTAGATCAAAGCACAGTGTCTGTGACGTCATCACGTTGCCTTTGATGACATCACAGCCACCTAACATTCTGATGTGTTCACTTGTGTGTGTGTGTATGTGTGTTGTGGGTGTGGGTGTGTGTGTGTGTGTGTGTGTGTGTGTGCAGACAAAGTTATGGGCGTGCAGAGCCTGCTTTCAAGTCTGTACCACATTCACTTCAAAAGTTATTCCACAAAAACCCGTCGAGGTATGCACCAGAGTCCTCGAGGTTCTAGTTGACCCACTTCCCAACCTTGTAGAGACTCGATGGTGGTACCCTTGGATCCGGAATGTCCAAAAATGGGGGTGCAGAGCTTAGTTTCACGTCTCTACCACCTTTCCTTCAAACGTTATCCTCCAAAAACCCGTCGAGGTATGCACCAGAGTCTTCAAGGTTCTGGTTGACCCACTTCCCGACCTCGTAGAGACGCGAGGGTGGCACCGTTGGATCCGGAATGTTCGAAAATGGGGGTGCAGAGCTTGGTTTCAAGTCTCTACCACCATCCCTTCAAAAGTTATCCCCCGAAACCTGTCGAGGTATGCACCAGAGTCCTCGAGGTTCTGGTTGACCCACTTCCCGACCTCGTAGAGACTCGAGGGTGGCACCGTTGGATCCGGAATGTCCGAAAATGGGGGTGCAGAGCTTGGTTTCAAGTCTCTACCACCATCCCTTCAAAAGTTATCCACCGAAACCTGTCGAGGTATGCACCAGAGTACTCGAGGTTCTGGTTGTCCCACTTCCCGACCTCGTAGAGACTCCAGGGTGGCACCGTTGGATCCGGAATGTCCAGAAATAGGGGTGCAGAGCTTGGTTTCAAGTCTCTACCACCATCCCTTCAAAAGTTATCCCCCGAAACCTGTCGAGGTATGCACCAGAGTCCTCGAGGTTCTGGTTGACCCACTTCCCGACCTCGTAGAGACTCGAGGGTGGCACCGTTGGATCCGGAATGTCCGATAATGGGGGTGCAGAGCTTGGTTTCAAGTCTCTACCACCATCCCTTCAAAAGTTATCCCCCGAAAACCAGTGGAGGTATGATAATGACATGGTGCTAGGGTTATAACCTAACACTGATGGCATCACAGAGCCCATGCTAGATCAAAGCACAGTGTCTGTGACGTCATCACGTTGCCTTTGATGACATCACAGCCACCTAACATTCTGATGTGTTCACTTGTGTGTGTGTGTATGTGTGTTGTGGGTGTGGGTGTGTGTGTGTGTGTGTGTGTGTGCAGACAAAGTTATGGGGGTGCAGAGCCTGCTTTCAAGTCTGTACCACATTCACTTCAAAAGTTATTCCACAAAAACCCGTCGAGGTATGCACCAGAGTCCTCGAGGTTCTAGTTGACCCACTTCCCAACCTTGTAGAGACTCGATGGTGGTACCCTTGGATCCGGAATGTCCAAAAATGGGGGTGCAGAGCTTAGTTTCACGTCTCTACCACCTTTCCTTCAAACGTTATCCTCCAAAAACCCGTCGAGGTATGCACCAGAGTCTTCAAGGTTCTGGTTGACCCACTTCCCGACCTCGTAGAGACGCGAGGGTGGCACCGTTGGATCCGGAATGTCCGAAAATGGGGGTGCAGAGCTTGGTTTCAAGTCTCTACCACCATCCCTTCAAAAGTTATCCCCCGAAACCTGTCGAGGTATGCACCAGAGTCCTCGAGGTTCTGGTTGACCCACTTCCCGACCACGTAGAGACTCGAGGGTGGCACCGTTGGATCCGGAATGTCCGAAAATGGGGGTGCAGAGCTTGGTTTCAAGTCTCTACCACCATCCCTTCAAAAGTTATCCCCCGAAAACCAGTGGAGGTATGATAATGACATGGTGCTAGGGTTATAACCTAACACTGATGGCATCACAGAGCCCATGCTAGATCAAAGCACAGTGTCTGTGACGTCATCACGTTGCCTTTGATGACATCACAGCCACCTAACATTCTGATGTGTTCACTTGTGTGTGTGTGTATGTGTGTTGTGGGTGTGGGTGTGTGTGTGTGTGTGTGTGTGTGTGTGTGCAGACAAAGTTATGGGGGTGCAGAGCCTGCTTTCAAGTCTGTACCACATTCACTTCAAACGTTATCCTCCAAAAACCCGTCCAGGTATGCACCAGAGTCCTCGAGGTTCTAGTTGACCCACTTCCCAACCTTGTAGAGACTCGATGGTGGTACCCTTGGATCCGGAATGTCCAAAAATGGGGGTGCAGAGCTTAGTTTCACGTCTCTACCACCTTTCCTTCAAACGTTATCCTCCAAAAACCCGTCGAGGTATGCACCAGAGTCTTCAAGGTTCTGGTTGACCCACTTCCCGACGTCGTAGAGACGCGAGGGTGGCACCGTTGGATCCGGAATGTCCAGAAATGGGGGTGCAGAGCTTGGTTTCAAGTCTCTACCACCATCCCTTCAAAAGTTAGCTCCCGAAACCTGTCGAGGTATGCACCAGAGTCCTCGAGGTTCTGGTTGACCCACTTCCCGACGTCGTAGAGACTCGATGGTGGCACCGTTGGATCCGGAATGTCCGAAAATGGGGGTGCAGAGCTTGGTTTCAAGTCTCTACCACCATCCCTTCAAAAGTTATCCCCCAAAACCTGTCGAGGTATGCACCAGAGTCCTCGAGGTTCTGGTTGACCCACTTCCCGACCTCGTAGAGACGCGAGGGTTGCACCGTTGGATCCGGAATGTTCGAAAATGGGGGTGCAGAGCTTGGTTTCAAGTCTCTACCACCATCCCTTCAAAAGTTATCCCCCGAAACCTGTCGAGGTATGCACCAGAGTCCTCGAGGTTCTGGTTGACCCACTTCCCGACCTCGTAGAGACTCGAGGGTGGCACCGTTGGATCCGGAATGTCCGAAAATGGGGGTGCAGAGCTTGGTTTCAAGTCTCTACCACCATCCCTTCAAAAGTTATCCCCCGAAAACCAGTGGAGGTATGATAATGACATGGTGCTAGGGTTATAACCTAACACTGATGGCATCACAGAGCCCATGCTAGATCAAAGCACAGTGTCTGTGACGTCATCACGTTGCCTTTGATGACATCACAGCCACCTAACATTCTGATGTGTTCACTTGTGTGTGTGTGTATGTGTGTTGTGGGTGTGGGTGTGTGTGTGTGTGTGTGTGTGTGCAGACAAAGTTATGGGGGTGCAGAGCCTGCTTTCAAGTCTGTACCACATTCACTTCAAACGTTATCCTCCAAAAACCCGTCGAGGTATGCACCAGAGTCCTCGAGGTTCTAGTTGACCCACTTCCCAACCTTGTAGAGACTCGATGGTGGTACCCTTGGATCCGGAATGTCCAAAAATCGGGGTGCAGAGCTTAGTTTCACGTCTCTACCACCTTTCCTTCAAACGTTATCCTCCAAAAACCCGTCGAGGTATGCACCAGAGTCTTCAAGGTTCTGGTTGACCCACTTCCCGACGTCGTAGAGACGCGAGGGTGGCACCGTTGGATCCGGAATGTCCGAAAATGGGGGTGCAGAGCTTGGTTTCAAGTCTCTACCACCATCCCTTCAAAAGTTATCCCCCGAAACCTGTCGAGGTATGCACCAGAGTCCTCGAGGTTCTGGTTGACCCACTTCCCGACCTCGTAGAGACTCGAGGGTGGCACCGTTGGATCCGGAATGTCCGAAAATGGGGGTGCAGAGCTTGGTTTCAAGTCTCTACCACCATCCCTTCAAAAGTTATCCCCCGAAAACCAGTGGAGGTATGATAATGACATGGTGCTAGGGTTATAACCTAACACTGATGGCATCACAGAGCCCATGCTAGATCAAAGCACAGTGTCTGTGACGTCATCACGTTGCCTTTGATGACATCACAGCCACCTAACATTCTGATGTGTTCACTTGTGTGTGTGTGTATGTGTGTTGTGGGTGTGGGTGTGTGTGTGTGTGTGTGTGTGTGTGTGTGCAGACAAAGTTATGGGGGTGCAGAGCCTGCTTTCAAGTCTGTACCACATTCACTTCAAAAGTTATTCCACAAAAACCCGTCCAGGTATGCACCAGAGTCCTCGAGGTTCTAGTTGACCCACTTCCCAACCTTGTAGAGACTCGATGGTGGTACCCTTGGATCCGGAATGTCCAAAAATGGGGGTGCAGAGCTTAGTTTCACGTCTCTACCACCTTTCCTTCAAACGTTATCCTCCAAAAACCCGTCGAGGTATGCACCAGAGTCTTCAAGGTTCTGGTTGACCCACTTCCCGACCTCGTAGAGACGCGAGGGTGGCACCGTTGGATCCGGAATGTCCGAAAATGGGGGTGCAGAGCTTGGTTTCAAGTCTCTACCACCATCCCTTCAAAAGTTATCCCCCGAAACCTGTCGAGGTATGCACCAGAGTCCTCGAGGTTCTGTTTGACCCACTTCCCGACCTCGTAGAGACTCGAGGGTGGCACCGTTGGATCCGGAATGTCCGAAAATGGGGGTGCAGAGCTTGGTTTCAAGTCTCTACCACCATCCCTTCAAAAGTTATCCCCCGAAAACCAGTGGAGGTATGATAATGACATGGTGCTAGGGTTATAACCTAACACTGATGGCATCACAGAGCCCATGCTAGATCAAAGCACAGTGTCTGTGACGTCATCACGTTGCCTTTGATGACATCACAGCCACCTAACATTCTGATGTGTTCACTTGTGTGTGTGTGTATGTGTGTTGTGGGTGTGGGTGTGTGTGTGTGTGTGTGTGTGTGTGTGCAGACAAAGTTATGGGGGTGCAGAGCCTGCTTTCAAGTCTGTACCACATTCACTTCAAACGTTATCCTCCAAAAACCCGTCGAGGTATGCACCAGAGTCCTCGAGGTTCTAGTTGACCCACTTCCCAACCTTGTAGAGACTCGATGGTGGTACCCTTGGATCCGGAATGTCCAAAAATGGGGGTGCAGAGCTTAGTTTCACGTCTCTACCACCTTTCCTTCAAACGTTATCCTCCAAAAACCCGTCGAGGTATGCACCAGAGTCTTCAAGGTTCTGGTTGACCCACTTCCCGACGTCGTAGAGACGCGAGGGTGGCACCGTTGGATCCGGAATGTCCAGAAATGGGGGTGCAGAGCTTGGTTTCAAGTCTCTACCACCATCCCTTCAAAAGTTAGCTCCCGAAACCTGTCGAGGTATGCACCAGAGTCCTCGAGGTTCTGGTTGACCCACTTC
Organism: Lutjanus erythropterus; assembly: GCF_056507025.1. Lineage (NCBI taxonomy): Eukaryota > Metazoa > Chordata > Actinopteri > Lutjaniformes > Lutjanidae > Lutjanus > Lutjanus erythropterus. Next base: position 32,021,584 of record NC_139333.1, on the reverse strand, counting down.
CCGACGTCGTAGAGACTCGATGGTGGCACCGTTGGATCCGGAATGTCCGAAAATGGGGGTGCAGAGCTTGGTTTCAAGTCTCTACCACCATCCCTTCAAAAGTTATCCCCCGAAACCTGTCGAGGTATGCACCAGAGTCCTCGAGGTTCTGGTTGACCCACTTCCCGACCTCGTAGAGACGCGAGGGTTGCACCGTTGGATCCGGAATGTTCGAAAATGGGGGTGCAGAGCTTGGTTTCAAGTCTCTACCACCATCCCTTCAAAAGTTATCCCCCGAAACCTGTCGAGGTATGCACCAGAGTCCTCGAGGTTCTGGTTGACCCACTTCCCGACCTCGTAGAGACTCGAGGGTGGCACCGTTGGATCCGGAATGTCCGAAAATGGGGGTGCAGAGCTTGGTTTCAAGTCTCTACCACCATCCCTTCAAAAGTTATCCCCCGAAAACCAGTGGAGGTATGATAATGACATGGTGCTAGGGTTATAACCTAACACTGATGGCATCACAGAGCCCATGCTAGATCAAAGCACAGTGTCTGTGACGTCATCACGTTGCCTTTGATGACATCACAGCCACCTAACATTCTGATGTGTTCACTTGTGTGTGTGTGTATGTGTGTTGTGGGTGTGGTTGTGTGTGTGTGTGTGTGTGTGTGCAGACAAAGTTATGGGGGTGCAGAGCCTGCTTTCAAGTCTGTACCACATTCACTTCAAACGTTATCCTCCAAAAACCCGTCGAGGTATGCACCAGAGTCCTCGAGGTTCTAGTTGACCCACTTCCCAACCTTGTAGAGACTCGATGGTGGTACCCTTGGATCCGGAATGTCCAAAAATCGGGGTGCAGAGCTTAGTTTCACGTCTCTACCACCTTTCCTTCAAACGTTATCCTCCAAAAACCCGTCGAGGTATGCACCAGAGTCTTCAAGGTTCTGGTTGACCCACTTCCCGACGTCGTAGAGACGCGAGGGTGGCACCGTTGGATCCGGAATGTCCGAAAATGGGGGTGCAGAGCTTGGTTTCAAGTCTCTACCACCATCCCTTCAAAAGTTATCCCCCGAAACCTGTCGAGGTATGCACCAGAGTCCTCGAGGTTCTGGTTGACCCACTTCCCGACCTCGTAGAGACTCGAGGGTGGCACCGTTGGATCCGGAATGTCCGAAAATGGGGGTGCAGAGCTTGGTTTCAAGTCTCTACCACCAGCCCTTCAAAAGTTATCCCCCGAAAACCAGTGGAGGTATGATAATGACATGGTGCTAGGGTTATAACCTAACACTGATGGCATCACAGAGCCCATGCTAGATCAAAGCACAGTGTCTGTGACGTCATCACGTTGCCTTTGATGACATCACAGCCACCTAACATTCTGATGTGTTCACTTGTGTGTGTGTGTATGTGTGTTGTGGGTGTGGGTGTGTGTGTGTGTGTGTGTGTGTGTGTGTGCAGACAAAGTTATGGGGGTGCAGAGCCTGCTTTCAAGTCTGTACCACATTCACTTCAAAAGTTATTCCACAAAAACCCGTCCAGGTATGCACCAGAGTCCTCGAGGTTCTAGTTGACCCACTTCCCAACCTTGTAGAGACTCGATGGTGGTACCCTTGGATCCGGAATGTCCAAAAATGGGGGTGCAGAGCTTAGTTTCACGTCTCTACCACCTTTCCTTCAAACGTTATCCTCCAAAAACCCGTCGAGGTATGCACCAGAGTCTTCAAGGTTCTGGTTGACCCACTTCCCGACCTCGTAGAGACGCGAGGGTGGCACCGTTGGATCCGGAATGTCCAGAAATGGGGGTGCAGAGCTTGGTTTCAAGTCTCTACCACCATCCCTTCAAAAGTTATCCCCCGAAACCTGTCGAGGTATGCACCAGAGTCCTCGAGGTTCTGGTTGACCCACTTCCCGACCTCGTAGAGACTCGAGGGTGGCACCGTTGGATCCGGAATGTCCGAAAATGGGGGTGCAGAGCTTGGTTTCAAGTCTCTACCACCATCACTTCAAAAGTTATCCCCCGAAAACCAGTGGAGGTATGATAATGACATGGTGCTAGGGTTATAACCTAACACTGATGGCATCACAGAGCCCATGCTAGATCAAAGCACAGTGTCTGTGACGTCATCACGTTGCCTTTGATGACATCACAGCCACCTAACATTCTGATGTGTTCACTTGTGTGTGTGTGTATGTGTGTTGTGGGTGTGGGTGTGTGTGTGTGTGTGTGTGTGTGTGTGCAGACAAAGTTATGGGGGTGCAGAGCCTGCTTTCAAGTCTGTACCACATTCACTTCAAACGTTATCCTCCAAAAACCCGTCGAGGTATGCACCAGAGTCCTCGAGGTTCTAGTTGACCCACTTCCCAACCTTGTAGAGACTCGATGGTGGTACCCTTGGATCCGGAATGTCCAAAAATGGGGGTGCAGAGCTTAGTTTCACGTCTCTACCACCTTTCCTTCAAACGTTATCCTCCAAAAACCCGTCGAGGTATGCACCAGAGTCTTCAAGGTTCTGGTTGACCCACTTCCCGACGTCGTAGAGACGCGAGGGTGGCACCGTTGGATCCGGAATGTCCAGAAATGGGGGTGCAGAGCTTGGTTTCAAGTCTCTACCACCATCCCTTCAAAAGTTAGCTCCCGAAACCTGTCGAGGTATGCACCAGAGTCCTCGAGGTTCTGGTTGACCCACTTCCCGACGTCGTAGAGACTCGATGGTGGCACCGTTGGATCCGGAATGTCCGAAAATGGGGGTGCAGAGCTTGGTTTCAAGTCTCTACCACCATCCCTTCAAAAGTTATCCCCCGAAACCTGTCGAGGTATGCACCAGAGTCCTCGAGGTTCTGGTTGACCCACTTCCCGACCTCGTAGAGACGCGAGGGTTGCACCGTTGGATCCGGAATGTTCGAAAATGGGGGTGCAGAGCTTGGTTTCAAGTCTCTACCACCATCCCTTCAAAAGTTATCCCCCGAAACCTGTCGAGGTATGCACCAGAGTCCTCGAGGTTCTGGTTGACCCACTTCCCGACCTCGTAGAGACTCGAGGGTGGCACCGTTGGATCCGGAATGTCCGAAAATGGGGGTGCAGAGCTTGGTTTCAAGTCTCTACCACCATCCCTTCAAAAGTTATCCCCCGAAAACCAGTGGAGGTATGATAATGACATGGTGCTAGGGTTATAACCTAACACTGATGGCATCACAGAGCCCATGCTAGATCAAAGCACAGTGTCTGTGACGTCATCACGTTGCCTTTGATGACATCACAGCCACCTAACATTCTGATGTGTTCACTTGTGTGTGTGTGTATGTGTGTTGTGGGTGTGGGTGTGTGTGTGTGTGTGTGTGTGTGCGTGCAGACAAAGTTATGGGGGTGCAGAGCCTGCTTTCAAGTCTGTACCACATTCACTTCAAACGTTATCCTCCAAAAACCCGTCGAGGTATGCACCAGAGTCCTCGAGGTTCTAGTTGACCCACTTCCCAACCTTGTAGAGACTCGATGGTGGTACCCTTGGATCCGGAATGTCCAAAAATCGGGGTGAAGAGCTTAGTTTCACGTCTCTACCACCTTTCCTTCAAACGTTATCCTCCAAAAACCCGTCGAGGTATGCACCAGAGTCTTCAAGGTTCTGGTTGACCCACTTCCCGACGTCGTAGAGACGCGAGGGTGGCACCGTTGGATCCGGAATGTCCGAAAATGTGGGTGCAGAGCTTGGTTTCAAGTCTCTACCACCATCCCTTCAAAAGTTATCCCCCGAAAACCAGTGGAGGTATGATAATGACATGGTGCTAGGGTTATAACCTAACACTGATGGCATCACAGAGCCCATGCTAGATCAAAGCACAGTGTCTGTGACGTCATCACGTTGCCTTTGATGACATCACAGCCACCTAACATTCTGATGTGTTCACTTGTGTGTGTGTGTATGTGTGTTGTGGGTGTGGGTGTGTGTGTGTGTGTGTGTGTGTGCAGACAAAGTTATGGGGGTGCAGAGCCTGCTTTCAAGTCTGTACCACATTCACTTCAAACGTTATCCTCCAAAAACCCGTCGAGGTATGCACCAGAGTCCTCGAGGTTCTAGTTGACCCACTTCCCAACCTTGTAGAGACTCGATGGTGGTACCCTTGGATCCGGAATGTCCAAAAATCGGGGTGAAGAGCTTAGTTTCACGTCTCTACCACCTTTCCTTCAAACGTTATCCTCCAAAAACCCGTCGAGGTATGCACCAGAGTCTTCAAGGTTCTGGTTGACCCACTTCCCGACGTCGTAGAGACGCGAGGGTGGCACCGTTGGATCCGGAATGTCCAAAAATGGGGGTGCAGAGCTTGGTTTCAAATCTCTACCACCATCCCTTCAAAAGTTATCCCCCGAAACCTGTCGAGGTATGCACCAGAGTCCTCGAGGTTCTGGTTGACCCACTTCCCGACCTCGTAGAGACTCGAGGGTGGCACCGTTGGATCCGGAATGTCCGAAAATGGGGGTGCAGAGCTTGGTTTCAAGTCTCTACCACCATCCCTTCAAAAGTTATCCCCCGAAAACCAGTGGAGGTATGATAATGACATGGTGCTAGGGTTATAACCTAACACTGATGGCATCACAGAGCCCATGCTAGATCAAAGCACAGTGTCTGTGACGTCATCACGTTGCCTTTGATGACATCACAGCCACCTAACATTCTGATGTGTTCACTTGTGTGTGTGTGTATGTGTGTTGTGGGTGTGGGTGTGTGTGTGTGTGTGTGTGTGTGCAGACAAAGTTATGGGGGTGCAGAGCCTGCTTTCAAGTCTGTACCACATTCACTTCAAAAGTTATTCCACAAAAACCCGTCCAGGTATGCACCAGAGTCCTCGAGGTTCTAGTTGACCCACTTCCCAACCTTGTAGAGACTCGATGGTGGTACCCTTGGATCCGGAATGTCCAAAAATGGGGGTGCAGAGCTTAGTTTCACGTCTCTACCACCTTTCCTTCAAACGTTATCCTCCAAAAACCCGTCGAGGTATGCACCAGAGTCTTCAAGGTTCTGGTTGACCCACTTCCCGACGTCGTAGAGACGCGAGGGTGGCACCGTTGGATCCGGAATGTCCGAAAATGGGGGTGCAGAGCTTGGTTTCAAGTCTCTACCACCATCCCTTCAAAAGTTATCCCCCGAAAACCAGTGGAGGTATGATAATGACATGGTGCTAGGGTTATAACCTAACACTGATGGCATCACAGAGCCCATGCTAGATCAAAGCACAGTGTCTGTGACGTCATCACGTTGCCTTTGATGACATCACAGCCACCTAACATTCTGATGTGTTCACTTGTGTGTGTGTGTATGTGTGTTGTGGGTGTGGGTGTGTGTGTGTGTGTGTGTGTGTGCAGACAAAGTTATGGGGGTGCAGAGCCTGCTTTCAAGTCTGTACCACATTCACTTCAAAAGTTATTCCACAAAAACCCGTCGAGGTATGCACCAGAGTCCTCGAGGTTCTAGTTGACCCACTTCCCAACCTTGTAGAGACTCGATGGTGGTACCCTTGGATCCGGAATGTCCAAAAATGGGGGTGCAGAGCTTAGTTTCACGTCTCTACCACCTTTCCTTCAAACGTTATCCTCCAAAAACCCCTCGAGGTATGCACCAGAGTCTTCAAGGTTCTGGTTGACCCACTTCCCGACCTCGTAGAGACGCGAGGGTGGCACTGTTGGATCCGGAATGTTCGAAAATGGGGGTGCAGAGCTTGGTTTCAAGTCTCTACCACCATCCCTTCAAAAGTTATCCCCCGAAACCTGTCGAGGTATGCACCAGAGTCCTCGAGGTTCTGGTTGACCCACTTCCCGACCTCGTAGAGACTCGAGGGTGGCACCGTTGGATCCGGAATGTCCGAAAATGGGGGTGCAGAGCTTGGTTTCAAGTCTCTACCACCATCCCTTCAAAAGTTATCCCCCGAAAACCAGTGGAGGTATGATAATGACATGGTGCTAGGGTTATAACCTAACACTGATGGCATCACAGAGCCCATGCTAGATCAAAGCACAGTGTCTGTGACGTCATCACGTTGCCTTTGATGACATCACAGCCACCTAACATTCTGATGTGTTCACTTGTGTGTGTGTGTATGTGTGTTGTGGGTGTGGGTGTGTGTGTGTGTGTGTGTGTGTGTGTGTGTGTGCAGACAAAGTTATGGGGGTGCAGAGCCTGCTTTCAAGTCTGTACCACATTCACTTCAAAAGTTATTCCACAAAAACCCGTCCAGGTATGCACCAGAGTCCTCGAGGTTCTAGTTGACCCACTTCCCAACCTTGTAGAGACTCGATGGTGGTACCCTTGGATCCGGAATGTCCAAAAATGGGGGTGCAGAGCTTAGTTTCACGTCTCTACCACCTTTCCTTCAAACGTTATCCTCCAAAAACCCGTCGAGGTATGCACCAGAGTCTTCAAGGTTCTGGTTGACCCACTTCCCGACCTCGTAGAGACGCGATGGTGGCACCGTTGGATCCGGAATGTTCGAAAATGGGGGTGCAGAGCTTGGTTTCAAGTCTCTACCACCATCCCTTCAAAAGTTATCCCCCGAAACCTGTCGAGGTATGCACCAGAGTCCTCGAGGTTCTGGTTGACCCACTTCCCGACCTCGTAGAGACTCGAGGGTGGCACCGTTGGATCCGGAATGTCCGAAAATGGGGGTGCAGAGCTTGGTTTCAAGTCTCTACCACCATCCCTTCAAAAGTTATCCCCCGAAAACCAGTGGAGGTATGATAATGACATGGTGCTAGGGTTATAACCTAACACTGATGGCATCACAGAGCCCATGCTAGATCAAAGCACAGTGTCTGTGACGTCATCACGTTGCCTTTGATGACATCACAGCCACCTAACATTCTGATGTGTTCACTTGTGTGTGTGTGTATGTGTGTTGTGGGTGTGGGTGTGTGTGTGTGTGTGTGTGTGTGCAGACAAAGTTATGGGGGTGCAGAGCCTGCTTTCAAGTCTGTACCACATTCACTTCAAAAGTTATTCCACAAAAACCCGTCGAGGTATGCACCAGAGTCCTCGAGGTTCTAGTTGACCCACTTCCCAACCTTGTAGAGACTCGATGGTGGTACCCTTGGATCCGGAATGTCCAAAAATGGGGGTGCAGAGCTTAGTTTCACGTCTCTACCACCTTTCCTTCAAACGTTATCCTCCAAAAACCCGTCGAGGTATGCAACAGAGTCTTCAAGGTTCTGGTTGACCCACTTCCCGACCTCGTAGAGACGCGAGGGTGGCACCGTTGGATCCGGAATGTCCAGAAATGGGGGTGCAGAGCTTGGTTTCAAGTCTCTACCACCATCCCTTCAAAAGTTATCCCCCGAAAACCATTGGAGGTATGATAATGACATGGTGCTAGGGTTATAACCTAACACTGATGGCATCACAGAGCCCATGCTAGATCAAAGCACAGTGTCTGTGACGTCATCACGTTGCCTTTGATGACATCACAGCCACCTAACATTCTGATGTGTTCACTTGTGTGTGTGTGTATGTGTGTTGTGGGTGTGTGTGTGTGTGTGTGTGTGTGTGTGCAGACAAAGTTATGGGGGTGCAGAGCCTGCTTTCAAGTCTGTACCACATTCACTTCAAAAGTTATTCCACAAAAACCCGTCCAGGTATGCACCAGAGTCCTCGAGGTTCTAGTTGACCCACTTCCCAACCTTGTAGAGACTCGATGGTGGTACCCTTGGATCCGGAATGTCCAAAAATGGGGGTGCAGAGCTTAGTTTCACGTCTCTACCACCTTTCCTTCAAACGTTATCCTCCAAAAACCCGTCGAGGTATGCACCAGAGTCTTCAAGGTTCTGGTTGACCCACTTCCCGACCTCGTAGAGACGCGAGGGTGGCACCGTTGGATCCGGAATGTTCGAAAATGGGGGTGCAGAGCTTGGTTTCAAGTCTCTACCACCATCCCTTCAAAAGTTATCCCCCGAAACCTGTCGAGGTATGCACCAGAGTCCTCGAGGTTCTGGTTGACCCACTTCCCGACCTCGTAGAGACGCGAGGGTGGCACCGTTGGATCCGGAATGTCCAGAAATGGGGGTGCAGAGCTTGGTTTCAAGTCTCTACCACCATCCCTTCAAAAGTTATCCCCCGAAAACCATTGGAGGTATGATAATGACATGGTGCTAGGGTTATAACCTAACACTGATGGCATCACAGAGCCCATGCTAGATCAAAGCACAGTGTCTGTGACGTCATCACGTTGCCTTTGATGACATCACAGCCACCTAACATTCTGATGTGTTCACTTGTGTGTGTGTGTATGTGTGTTGTGGGTGTGTGTGTGTGTGTGTGTGTGTGTGTGCAGACAAAGTTATGGGGGTGCAGAGCCTGCTTTCAAGTCTGTACCACATTCACTTCAAAAGTTATTCCACAAAAACCCGTCCAGGTATGCACCAGAGTCCTCGAGGTTCTAGTTGACCCACTTCCCAACCTTGTAGAGACTCGATGGTGGTACCCTTGGATCCGGAATGTCCAAAAATGGGGGTGCAGAGCTTAGTTTCACGTCTCTACCACCTTTCCTTCAAACGTTATCCTCCAAAAACCCGTCGAGGTATGCACCAGAGTCTTCAAGGTTCTGGTTGACCCACTTCCCGACCTCGTAGAGACGCGAGGGTGGCACCGTTGGATCCGGAATGTTCGAAAATGGGGGTGCAGAGCTTGGTTTCAAGTCTCTACCACCATCCCTTCAAAAGTTATCCCCCGAAACCTGTCGAGGTATGCACCAGAGTCCTCGAGGTTCTGGTTGACCCACTTCCCGACCTCGTAGAGACTCGAGGGTGGCACCGTTGGATCCGGAATGTCCGAAAATGGGGGTGCAGAGCTTGGTTTCAAGTCTCTACCACCATCCCTTCAAAAGTTATCCCCCGAAAACCAGTGGAGGTATGATAATGACATGGTGCTAGGGTTATAACCTAACACTGATGGCATCACAGAGCCCATGCTAGATCAAAGCACAGTGTCTGTGACGTCATCACGTTGCCTTTGATGACATCACAGCCACCTAACATTCTGATGTGTTCACTTGTGTGTGTGTGTATGTGTGTTGTGGGTGTGGGTGTGTGTGTGTGTGTGTGTGTGTGTGTGCAGACAAAGTTATGGGGGTGCAGAGCCTGCTTTCAAGTCTGTACCACATTCACTTCAAACGTTATCCTCCAAAAACCCGTCGAGGTATGCACCAGAGTCCTCAAGGTTCTGGTTGACCCACTTCCCGACCTCGTAGAGACGCGAGGGTGGCACCGTTGGATCCGGAATGTCCGAAAATGGGGGTGCAGAGCTTGGTTTCAAGTCTCTACCACCATCCCTTCAAAAGTTATCCACCGAAACCTGTCGAGGTATGCACCAGAGTACTCGAGGTTCTGGTTGACCCACTTCCCGACCTCGTAGAGACTCGATGGTGGCACCGTTGGATCCGGAATGTCCGAAAATTGGGGTGCAGAGCTTGGTTTCAAGTCTCTACCACCATCCCTTCAAAAGTTATCCCCCGAAACCTGTCGAGGTATGCACCAGAGTCCTCGAGGTTCTGGTTGACCCACTTCGCGACCTCGTAGAGACTCGAGGGTGGCACCGTTGGATCCGGAATGTCCGAAAATGGGGGTGCAGAGCTTGGTTTCAAGTCTCTACCACCATCCCTTCAAAAGTTATCCCCCGAAAACCAGTGGAGGTATGATAATGACATGGTGCTAGGGTTATAACCTAACACTGATGGCATCACAGAGCCCATGCTAGATCAAAGCACAGTGTCTGTGACGTCATCACGTTGCCTTTGATGACATCACAGCCACCTAACATTCTGATGTGTTCACTTGTGTGTGTGTGTATGTGTGTTGTGGGTGTGGGTGTGTGTGTGTGTGTGTGTGTGTGCAGACAAAGTTATGGGGGTGCAGAGCCTGCTTTCAAGTCTGTACCACATTCACTTCAAACGTTATCCTCCAAAAACCCGTCGAGGTATGCACCAGAGTCCTCGAGGTTCTAGTTGACCCACTTCCCAACCTTGTAGAGACTCGATGGTGGTACCCTTGGATCCGGAATGTCCAAAAATCGGGGTGAAGAGCTTAGTTTCACGTCTCTACCACCTTTCCTTCAAACGTTATCCTCCAAAAACCCGTCGAGGTATGCACCAGAGTCTTCAAGGTTCTGGTTGACCCACTTCCCGACGTCGTAGAGACGCGAGGGTGGCACCGTTGGATCCGGAATGTCCGAAAATGGGGGTGCAGAGCTTGGTTTCAAGTCTCTACCACCATCCCTTCAAAAGTTATCCCCCGAAACCTGTCGAGGTATGCACCAGAGTCCTCGAGGTTCTGGTTGACCCACTTCCCGACCTCGTAGAGACTCGAGGGTGGCACCGTTGGATCCGGAATGTCCGAAAATGGGGGTGCAGAGCTTGGTTTCAAGTCTCTACCACCATCCCTTCAAAAGTTATCCCCCGAAAACCAGTGGAGGTATGATAATGACATGGTGCTAGGGTTATAACCTAACACTGATGGCATCACAGAGCCCATGCTAGATCAAAGCACAGTGTCTGTGACGTCATCACGTTGCCTTTGATGACATCACAGCCACCTAACATTCTGATGTGTTCACTTGTGTGTGTGTGTATGTGTGTTGTGGGTGTGGGTGTGTGTGTGTGTGTGTGTGTGTGTGTGTGTGCAGACAAAGTTATGGGGGTGCAGAGCCTGCTTTCAAGTCTGTACCACATTCACTTCAAAAGTTATTCCACAAAAACCCGTCCAGGTATGCACCAGAGTCCTCGAGGTTCTAGTTGACCCACTTCCCAACCTTGTAGAGACTCGATGGTGGTACCCTTGGATCCGGAATGTCCAAAAATGGGGGTGCAGAGCTTAGTTTCACGTCTCTACCACCTTTCCTTCAAACGTTATCCTCCAAAAACCCGTCGAGGTATGCACCAGAGTCTTCAAGGTTCTGGTTGACCCACTTCCCGACGTCGTAGAGACGCGAGGGTGGCACCGTTGGATCCGGAATGTCCGAAAATGGGGGTGCAGAGCTTGGTTTCAAGTCTCTACCACCATCCCTTCAAAAGTTATCCCCCGAAAACCAGTGGAGGTATGATAATGACATGGTGCTAGGGTTATAACCTAACACTGATGGCATCACAGAGCCCATGCTAGATCAAAGCACAGTGTCTGTGACGTCATCACGTTGCCTTTGATGACATCACAGCCACCTAACATTCTGATGTGTTCACTTGTGTGTGTGTGTATGTGTGTTGTGGGTGTGGGTGTGTGTGTGTGTGTGTGTGTGTGCAGACAAAGTTATGGGGGTGCAGAGCCTGCTTTCAAGTCTGTACCACATTCACTTCAAAAGTTATTCCACAAAAACCCGTCGAGGTATGCACCAGAGTCCTCGAGGTTCTAGTTGACCCACTTCCCAACCTTGTAGAGACTCGATGGTGGTACCCTTGGATCCGGAATGTCCAAAAATGGGGGTGCAGAGCTTAGTTTCACGTCTCTACCACCTTTCCTTCAAACGTTATCCTCCAAAAACCCCTCGAGGTATGCACCAGAGTCTTCAAGGTTCTGGTTGACCCACTTCCCGACCTCGTAGAGACGCGAGGGTGGCACTGTTGGATCCGGAATGTTCGAAAATGGGGGTGCAGAGCTTGGTTTCAAGTCTCTACCACCATCCCTTCAAAAGTTATCCCCCGAAACCTGTCGAGGTATGCACCAGAGTCCTCGAGGTTCTGGTTGACCCACTTCCCGACCTCGTAGAGACTCGAGGGTGGCACCGTTGGATCCGGAATGTCCGAAAATGGGGGTGCAGAGCTTGGTTTCAAGTCTCTACCACCATCCCTTCAAAAGTTATCCCCCGAAAACCAGTGGAGGTATGATAATGACATGGTGCTAGGGTTATAACCTAACACTGATGGCATCACAGAGCCCATGCTAGATCAAAGCACAGTGTCTGTGACGTCATCACGTTGCCTTTGATGACATCACAGCCACCTAACATTCTGATGTGTTCACTTGTGTGTGTGTGTATGTGTGTTGTGGGTGTGGGTGTGTGTGTGTGTGTGTGTGTGTGTGTGCAGACAAAGTTATGGGGGTGCAGAGCCTGCTTTCAAGTCTGTACCACATTCACTTCAAACGTTATCCTCCAAAAACCCGTCGAGGTATGCACCAGAGTCCTCAAGGTTCTGGTTGACCCACTTCCCGACCTCGTAGAGACGCGAGGGTGGCACCGTTGGATCCGGAATGTCCGAAAATGGGGGTGCAGAGCTTGGTTTCAAGTCTCTACCACCATCCCTTCAAAAGTTATCCACCGAAACCTGTCGAGGTATGCACCAGAGTACTCGAGGTTCTGGTTGACCCACTTCCCGACCTCGTAGAGACTCGATGGTGGCACCGTTGGATCCGGAATGTCCGAAAATTGGGGTGCAGAGCTTGGTTTCAAGTCTCTACCACCATCCCTTCAAAAGTTATCCCCCGAAACCTGTCGAGGTATGCACCAGAGTCCTCGAGGTTCTGGTTGACCCACTTCGCGACCTCGTAGAGACTCGAGGGTGGCACCGTTGGATCCGGAATGTCCGAAAATGGGGGTGCAGAGCTTGGTTTCAAGTCTCTACCACCATCCCTTCAAAAGTTATCCCCCGAAAACCAGTGGAGGTATGATAATGACATGGTGCTAGGGTTATAACCTAACACTGATGGCATCACTGAGCCCATGCTAGATCAAAGCACAGTGTCTGTGACGTCATCACGTTGCCTTTGATGACATCACAGCCACCTAACATTCTGATGTGTTCACTTGTGTGTGTGTGTATGTGTGTTGTGGGTGTGGGTGTGTGTGTGTGTGTGTGTGTGTGTGTGTGTGCAGACAAAGTTATGGGGGTGCAGAGCCTGCTTTCAAGTCTGTACCACATTCACTTCAAAAGTTATTCCACAAAAACCCGTCCAGGTATGCACCAGAGTCCTCGAGGTTCTAGTTGACCCACTTCCCAACCTTGTAGAGACTCGATGGTGGTACCCTTGGATCCGGAATGTCCAAAAATGGGGGTGCAGAGCTTAGTTTCACGTCTCTACCACCTTTCCTTCAAACGTTATCCTCCAAAAACCCGTCGAGGTATGCACCAGAGTCTTCAAGGTTCTGGTTGACCCACTTCCCGACGTCGTAGAGACGCGAGGGTGGCACTGTTGGATCCGGAATGTTCGAAAATGGGGGTGCAGAGCTTGGTTTCAAGTCTCTACCACCATCCCTTCAAAAGTTATCCCCCGAAACCTGTCGAGGTATGCACCAGAGTCCTCGAGGTTCTGGTTGACCCACTTCCCGACCTCGTAGAGACTCGAGGGTGGCACCGTTGGATCCGGAATGTCCGAAAATGGGGGTGCAGAGCTTGGTTTCAAGTCTCTACCACCATCCCTTCAAAAGTTATCCCCCGAAAACCAGTGGAGGTATGATAATGACATGGTGCTAGGGTTATAACCTAACACTGATGGCATCACAGAGCCCATGCTAGATCAAAGCACAGTGTCTGTGACGTCATCACGTTGCCTTTGATGACATCACAGCCACCTAACATTCTGATGTGTTCACTTGTGTGTGTGTGTATGTGTGTTGTGGGTGTGGGTGTGTGTGTGTGTGTGTGTGTGTGTGTGCAGACAAAGTTATGGGGGTGCAGAGCCTGCTTTCAAGTCTGTACCACATTCACTTCAAAAGTTATTCCACAAAAACCCGTCCAGGTATGCACCAGAGTCCTCGAGGTTCTAGTTGACCCACTTCCCAACCTTGTAGAGACTCGATGGTGGTACCCTTGGATCCGGAATGTCCAAAAATGGGGGTGCAGAGCTTAGTTTCACGTCTCTACCACCTTTCCTTCAAACGTTATCCTCCAAAAACCCGTCGAGGTATGCACCAGAGTCTTCAAGGTTCTGGTTGACCCACTTCCCGACGTCGTAGAGACGCGAGGGTGGCACCGTTGGATCCGGAATGTCCAGAAATAGGGGTGCAGAGCTTGGTTTCAAGTCTCTACCACCATCCCTTCAAAAGTTATCCCCCGAAACCTGTCGAGGTATGCACCAGAGTCCTCGAGGTTCTGGTTGACCCACTTCCCGACCTCGTAGAGACTCGAGGGTGGCACCGTTGGATCCGGAATGTCCGAAAATGGGGGTGCAGAGCTTGGTTTCAAGTCTCTACCACCATCCCTTCAAAAGTTATCCCCCGAAAACCAGTGGAGGTATGATAATGACATGGTGCTAGGGTTATAACCTAACACTGATGGCATCACAGAGCCCATGCTAGATCAAAGCACAGTGTCTGTGACGTCATCACGTTGCCTTTGATGACATCACAGCCACCTAACATTCTGATGTGTTCACTTGTGTGTGTGTGTATGTGTGTTGTGGGTGTGGGTGTGTGTGTGTGTGTGTGTGTGTGTGTGTGTGTGTGCAGACAAAGTTATGGGGGTGCAGAGCCTGCTTTCAAGTCTGTACCACATTCACTTCAAAAGTTATTCCACAAAAACCCGTCCAGGTATGCACCAGAGTCCTCGAGGTTCTAGTTGACCCACTTCCCAACCTTGTAGAGACTCGATGGTGGTACCCTTGGATCCGGAATGTCCAAAAATGGGGGTGCAGAGCTTAGTTTCACGTCTCTACCACCTTTCCTTCAAACGTTATCCTCCAAAAACCCGTCGAGGTATGCACCAGAGTCTTCAAGGTTCTGGTTGACCCACTTCCCGACGTCGTAGAGACGCGAGGGTGGCACCGTTGGATCCGGAATGTCCGAAAATGGGGGTGCAGAGCTTGGTTTCAAGTCTCTACCACCATCCCTTCAAAAGTTATCCCCCGAAAACCAGTGGAGGTATGATAATGACATGGTGCTAGGGTTATAACCTAACACTGATGGCATCACAGAGCCCATGCTAGATCAAAGCACAGTGTCTGTGACGTCATCACGTTGCCTTTGATGACATCACAGCCACCTAACATTCTGATGTGTTCACTTGTGTGTGTGTGTATGTGTGTTGTGGGTGTGGGTGTGTGTGTGTGTGTGTGTGTGTGCAGACAAAGTTATGGGGGTGCAGAGCCTGCTTTCAAGTCTGTACCACATTCACTTCAAAAGTTATTCCACAAAAACCCGTCGAGGTATGCACCAGAGTCCTCGAGGTTCTAGTTGACCCACTTCCCAACCTTGTAGAGACTCGATGGTGGTACCCTTGGATCCGGAATGTCCAAAAATGGGGGTGCAGAGCTTAGTTTCACGTCTCTACCACCTTTCCTTCAAACGTTATCCTCCAAAAACCCCTCGAGGTATGCACCAGAGTCTTCAAGGTTCTGGTTGACCCACTTCCCGACCTCGTAGAGACGCGAGGGTGGCACTGTTGGATCCGGAATGTTCGAAAATGGGGGTGCAGAGCTTGGTTTCAAGTCTCTACCACCATCCCTTCAAAAGTTATCCCCCGAAACCTGTCGAGGTATGCACCAGAGTCCTCGAGGTTCTGGTTGACCCACTTCCCGACCTCGTAGAGACTCGAGGGTGGCACCGTTGGATCCGGAATGTCCGAAAATGGGGGTGCAGAGCTTGGTTTCAAGTCTCTACCACCATCCCTTCAAAAGTTATCCCCCGAAAACCAGTGGAGGTATGATAATGACATGGTGCTAGGGTTATAACCTAACACTGATGGCATCACAGAGCCCATGCTAGATCAAAGCACAGTGTCTGTGACGTCATCACGTTGCCTTTGATGACATCACAGCCACCTAACATTCTGATGTGTTCACTTGTGTGTGTGTGTATGTGTGTTGTGGGTGTGGGTGTGTGTGTGTGTGTGTGTGTGTGTGTGCAGACAAAGTTATGGGGGTGCAGAGCCTGCTTTCAAGTCTGTACCACATTCACTTCAAACGTTATCCTCCAAAAACCCGTCGAGGTATGCACCAGAGTCCTCAAGGTTCTGGTTGACCCACTTCCCGACCTCGTAGAGACGCGAGGGTGGCACCGTTGGATCCGGAATGTCCGAAAATGGGGGTGCAGAGCTTGGTTTCAAGTCTCTACCACCATCCCTTCAAAAGTTATCCACCGAAACCTGTCGAGGTATGCACCAGAGTACTCGAGGTTCTGGTTGACCCACTTCCCGACCTCGTAGAGACTCGATGGTGGCACCGTTGGATCCGGAATGTCCGAAAATTGGGGTGCAGAGCTTGGTTTCAAGTCTCTACCACCATCCCTTCAAAAGTTATCCCCCGAAACCTGTCGAGGTATGCACCAGAGTCCTCGAGGTTCTGGTTGACCCACTTCGCGACCTCGTAGAGACTCGAGGGTGGCACCGTTGGATCCGGAATGTCCGAAAATGGGGGTGCAGAGCTTGGTTTCAAGTCTCTACCACCATCCCTTCAAAAGTTATCCCCCGAAAACCAGTGGAGGTATGATAATGACATGGTGCTAGGGTTATAACCTAACACTGATGGCATCACAGAGCCCATGCTAGATCAAAGCACAGTGTCTGTGACGTCATCACGTTGCCTTTGATGACATCACAGCCACCTAACATTCTGATGTGTTCACTTGTGTGTGTGTGTATGTGTGTTGTGGGTGTGGGTGTGTGTGTGTGTGTGTGTGTGTGTGTGCAGACAAAGTTATGGGGGTGCAGAGCCTGCTTTCAAGTCTGTACCACATTCACTTCAAACGTTATCCTCCAAAAACCCGTCGAGGTATGCACCAGAGTCCTCAAGGTTCTGGTTGACCCACTTCCCGACCTCGTAGAGACGCGAGGGTGGCACCGTTGGATCCGGAATGTCCGAAAATGGGGGTGCAGAGCTTGGTTTCAAGTCTCTACCACCATCCCTTCAAAAGTTATCCACCGAAACCTGTCGAGGTATGCACCAGAGTACTCGAGGTTCTGGTTGACCCACTTCCCGACCTCGTAGAGACTCGATGGTGGCACCGTTGGATCCGGAATGTCCGAAAATTGGGGTGCAGAGCTTGGTTTCAAGTCTCTACCACCATCCCTTCAAAAGTTATCCCCCGAAACCTGTCGAGGTATGCACCAGAGTCCTCGAGGTTCTGGTTGACCCACTTCGCGACCTCGTAGAGACTCGAGGGTGGCACCGTTGGATCCGGAATGTCCGAAAATGGGGGTGCAGAGCTTGGTTTCAAGTCTCTACCACCATCCCTTCAAAAGTTATCCCCCGAAAACCAGTGGAGGTATGATAATGACATGGTGCTAGGGTTATAACCTAACACTGATGGCATCACAGAGCCCATGCTAGATCAAAGCACAGTGTCTGTGACGTCATCACGTTGCCTTTGATGACATCACAGCCACCTAACATTCTGATGTGTTCACTTGTGTGTGTGTGTATGTGTGTTGTGGGTGTGGGTGTGTGTGTGTGTGTGTGTGTGTGCAGACAAAGTTATGGGGGTGCAGAGCCTGCTTTCAAGTCTGTACCACATTCACTTCAAACGTTATCCTCCAAAAACCCGTCGAGGTATGCACCAGAGTCCTCGAGGTTCTAGTTGACCCACTTCCCAACCTTGTAGAGACTCGATGGTGGTACCCTTGGATCCGGAATGTCCAAAAATGGGGGTGCAGAGCTTAGTTTCACGTCTCTACCACCTTTCCTTCAAACGTTATCCTCCAAAAACCCGTCGAGGTATGCACCAGAGTCTTCAAGGTTCTGGTTGACCCACTTCCCGACCTCGTAGAGACGCGAGGGTGGCACCGTTGGATCCGGAATGTTCGAAAATGGGGGTGCAGAGCTTGGTTTCAAGTCTCTACCACCATCCCTTCAAAAGTTATCCCCCGAAACCTGTCGAGGTATGCACCAGAGTCCTCGAGGTTCTGGTTGACCCACTTCCCGACCTCGTAGAGACGCGAGGGTGGCACCGTTGGATCCGGAATGTCCAGAAATGGGGGTGCAGAGCTTGGTTTCAAGTCTCTACCACCATCCCTTCAAAAGTTATCCCCCGAAAACCATTGGAGGTATGATAATGACATGGTGCTAGGGTTATAACCTAACACTGATGGCATCACAGAGCCCATGCTAGATCAAAGCACAGTGTCTGTGACGTCATCACGTTGCCTTTGATGACATCACAGCCACCTAACATTCTGATGTGTTCACTTGTGTGTGTGTGTATGTGTGTTGTGGGTGTGTGTGTGTGTGTGTGTGTGTGTGTGCAGACAAAGTTATGGGGGTGCAGAGCCTGCTTTCAAGTCTGTACCACATTCACTTCAAAAGTTATTCCACAAAAACCCGTCCAGGTATGCACCAGAGTCCTCGAGGTTCTAGTTGACCCACTTCCCAACCTTGTAGAGACTCGATGGTGGTACCCTTGGATCCGGAATGTCCAAAAATGGGGGTGCAGAGCTTAGTTTCACGTCTCTACCACCTTTCCTTCAAACGTTATCCTCCAAAAACCCGTCGAGGTATGCACCAGAGTCTTCAAGGTTCTGGTTGACCCACTTCCCGACCTCGTAGAGACGCGAGGGTGGCACCGTTGGATCCGGAATGTTCGAAAATGGGGGTGCAGAGCTTGGTTTCAAGTCTCTACCACCATCCCTTCAAAAGTTATCCCCCGAAACCTGTCGAGGTATGCACCAGAGTCCTCGAGGTTCTGGTTGACCCACTTCCCGACCTCGTAGAGACTCGAGGGTGGCACCGTTGGATCCGGAATGTCCGAAAATGGGGGTGCAGAGCTTGGTTTCAAGTCTCTACCACCATCCCTTCAAAAGTTATCCCCCGAAAACCAGTGGAGGTATGATAATGACATGGTGCTAGGGTTATAACCTAACACTGATGGCATCACAGAGCCCATGCTAGATCAAAGCACAGTGTCTGTGACGTCATCACGTTGCCTTTGATGACATCACAGCCACCTAACATTCTGATGTGTTCACTTGTGTGTGTGTGTATGTGTGTTGTGGGTGTGGGTGTGTGTGTGTGTGTGTGTGTGTGCGTGCAGACAAAGTTATGGGGGTGCAGAGCCTGCTTTCAAGTCTGTACCACATTCACTTCAAACGTTATCCTCCAAAAACCCGTCGAGGTATGCACCAGAGTCCTCGAGGTTCTAGTTGACCCACTTCCCAACCTTGTAGAGACTCGATGGTGGTACCCTTGGATCCGGAATGTCCAAAAATCGGGGTGAAGAGCTTAGTTTCACGTCTCTACCACCTTTCCTTCAAACGTTATCCTCCAAAAACCCGTCGAGGTATGCACCAGAGTCTTCAAGGTTCTGGTTGACCCACTTCCCGACGTCGTAGAGACGCGAGGGTGGCACCGTTGGATCCGGAATGTCCGAAAATGTGGGTGCAGAGCTTGGTTTCAAGTCTCTAC
Organism: Lutjanus erythropterus; assembly: GCF_056507025.1. NCBI lineage: Eukaryota > Metazoa > Chordata > Actinopteri > Lutjaniformes > Lutjanidae > Lutjanus > Lutjanus erythropterus. The sequence continues at coordinate 32,002,311 of NC_139333.1, read as the reverse complement.
CACCATCCCTTCAAAAGTTATCCCCCGAAAACCAGTGGAGGTATGATAATGACATGGTGCTAGGGTTATAACCTAACACTGATGGCATCACAGAGCCCATGCTAGATCAAAGCACAGTGTCTGTGACGTCATCACGTTGCCTTTGATGACATCACAGCCACCTAACATTCTGATGTGTTCACTTGTGTGTGTGTGTATGTGTGTTGTGGGTGTGGGTGTGTGTGTGTGTGTGTGTGTGTGCAGACAAAGTTATGGGGGTGCAGAGCCTGCTTTCAAGTCTGTACCACATTCACTTCAAACGTTATCCTCCAAAAACCCGTCGAGGTATGCACCAGAGTCCTCGAGGTTCTAGTTGACCCACTTCCCAACCTTGTAGAGACTCGATGGTGGTACCCTTGGATCCGGAATGTCCAAAAATCGGGGTGAAGAGCTTAGTTTCACGTCTCTACCACCTTTCCTTCAAACGTTATCCTCCAAAAACCCGTCGAGGTATGCACCAGAGTCTTCAAGGTTCTGGTTGACCCACTTCCCGACGTCGTAGAGACGCGAGGGTGGCACCGTTGGATCCGGAATGTCCAAAAATGGGGGTGCAGAGCTTGGTTTCAAATCTCTACCACCATCCCTTCAAAAGTTATCCCCCGAAACCTGTCGAGGTATGCACCAGAGTCCTCGAGGTTCTGGTTGACCCACTTCCCGACCTCGTAGAGACTCGAGGGTGGCACCGTTGGATCCGGAATGTCCGAAAATGGGGGTGCAGAGCTTGGTTTCAAGTCTCTACCACCATCCCTTCAAAAGTTATCCCCCGAAAACCAGTGGAGGTATGATAATGACATGGTGCTAGGGTTATAACCTAACACTGATGGCATCACAGAGCCCATGCTAGATCAAAGCACAGTGTCTGTGACGTCATCACGTTGCCTTTGATGACATCACAGCCACCTAACATTCTGATGTGTTCACTTGTGTGTGTGTGTATGTGTGTTGTGGGTGTGGGTGTGTGTGTGTGTGTGTGTGTGTGCAGACAAAGTTATGGGGGTGCAGAGCCTGCTTTCAAGTCTGTACCACATTCACTTCAAAAGTTATTCCACAAAAACCCGTCCAGGTATGCACCAGAGTCCTCGAGGTTCTAGTTGACCCACTTCCCAACCTTGTAGAGACTCGATGGTGGTACCCTTGGATCCGGAATGTCCAAAAATGGGGGTGCAGAGCTTAGTTTCACGTCTCTACCACCTTTCCTTCAAACGTTATCCTCCAAAAACCCGTCGAGGTATGCACCAGAGTCTTCAAGGTTCTGGTTGACCCACTTCCCGACGTCGTAGAGACGCGAGGGTGGCACCGTTGGATCCGGAATGTCCGAAAATGGGGGTGCAGAGCTTGGTTTCAAGTCTCTACCACCATCCCTTCAAAAGTTATCCCCCGAAAACCAGTGGAGGTATGATAATGACATGGTGCTAGGGTTATAACCTAACACTGATGGCATCACAGAGCCCATGCTAGATCAAAGCACAGTGTCTGTGACGTCATCACGTTGCCTTTGATGACATCACAGCCACCTAACATTCTGATGTGTTCACTTGTGTGTGTGTGTATGTGTGTTGTGGGTGTGGGTGTGTGTGTGTGTGTGTGTGTGTGTGTGTGTGTGCAGACAAAGTTATGGGGGTGCAGAGCCTGCTTTCAAGTCTGTACCACATTCACTTCAAAAGTTATTCCACAAAAACCCGTCCAGGTATGCACCAGAGTCCTCGAGGTTCTAGTTGACCCACTTCCCAACCTTGTAGAGACTCGATGGTGGTACCCTTGGATCCGGAATGTCCAAAAATGGGGGTGCAGAGCTTAGTTTCACGTCTCTACCACCTTTCCTTCAAACGTTATCCTCCAAAAACCCGTCGAGGTATGCACCAGAGTCTTCAAGGTTCTGGTTGACCCACTTCCCGACCTCGTAGAGACGCGATGGTGGCACCGTTGGATCCGGAATGTTCGAAAATGGGGGTGCAGAGCTTGGTTTCAAGTCTCTACCACCATCCCTTCAAAAGTTATCCCCCGAAACCTGTCGAGGTATGCACCAGAGTCCTCGAGGTTCTGGTTGACCCACTTCCCGACCTCGTAGAGACTCGAGGGTGGCACCGTTGGATCCGGAATGTCCGAAAATGGGGGTGCAGAGCTTGGTTTCAAGTCTCTACCACCATCCCTTCAAAAGTTATCCCCCGAAAACCAGTGGAGGTATGATAATGACATGGTGCTAGGGTTATAACCTAACACTGATGGCATCACAGAGCCCATGCTAGATCAAAGCACAGTGTCTGTGACGTCATCACGTTGCCTTTGATGACATCACAGCCACCTAACATTCTGATGTGTTCACTTGTGTGTGTGTGTATGTGTGTTGTGGGTGTGGGTGTGTGTGTGTGTGTGTGTGTGTGCAGACAAAGTTATGGGGGTGCAGAGCCTGCTTTCAAGTCTGTACCACATTCACTTCAAAAGTTATTCCACAAAAACCCGTCGAGGTATGCACCAGAGTCCTCGAGGTTCTAGTTGACCCACTTCCCAACCTTGTAGAGACTCGATGGTGGTACCCTTGGATCCGGAATGTCCAAAAATGGGGGTGCAGAGCTTAGTTTCACGTCTCTACCACCTTTCCTTCAAACGTTATCCTCCAAAAACCCGTCGAGGTATGCAACAGAGTCTTCAAGGTTCTGGTTGACCCACTTCCCGACCTCGTAGAGACGCGAGGGTGGCACCGTTGGATCCGGAATGTCCAGAAATGGGGGTGCAGAGCTTGGTTTCAAGTCTCTACCACCATCCCTTCAAAAGTTATCCCCCGAAAACCATTGGAGGTATGATAATGACATGGTGCTAGGGTTATAACCTAACACTGATGGCATCACAGAGCCCATGCTAGATCAAAGCACAGTGTCTGTGACGTCATCACGTTGCCTTTGATGACATCACAGCCACCTAACATTCTGATGTGTTCACTTGTGTGTGTGTGTATGTGTGTTGTGGGTGTGTGTGTGTGTGTGTGTGTGTGTGTGCAGACAAAGTTATGGGGGTGCAGAGCCTGCTTTCAAGTCTGTACCACATTCACTTCAAAAGTTATTCCACAAAAACCCGTCCAGGTATGCACCAGAGTCCTCGAGGTTCTAGTTGACCCACTTCCCAACCTTGTAGAGACTCGATGGTGGTACCCTTGGATCCGGAATGTCCAAAAATGGGGGTGCAGAGCTTAGTTTCACGTCTCTACCACCTTTCCTTCAAACGTTATCCTCCAAAAACCCGTCGAGGTATGCACCAGAGTCTTCAAGGTTCTGGTTGACCCACTTCCCGACCTCGTAGAGACGCGAGGGTGGCACCGTTGGATCCGGAATGTTCGAAAATGGGGGTGCAGAGCTTGGTTTCAAGTCTCTACCACCATCCCTTCAAAAGTTATCCCCCGAAACCTGTCGAGGTATGCACCAGAGTCCTCGAGGTTCTGGTTGACCCACTTCCCGACCTCGTAGAGACGCGAGGGTGGCACCGTTGGATCCGGAATGTCCAGAAATGGGGGTGCAGAGCTTGGTTTCAAGTCTCTACCACCATCCCTTCAAAAGTTATCCCCCGAAAACCATTGGAGGTATGATAATGACATGGTGCTAGGGTTATAACCTAACACTGATGGCATCACAGAGCCCATGCTAGATCAAAGCACAGTGTCTGTGACGTCATCACGTTGCCTTTGATGACATCACAGCCACCTAACATTCTGATGTGTTCACTTGTGTGTGTGTGTATGTGTGTTGTGGGTGTGTGTGTGTGTGTGTGTGTGTGTGTGCAGACAAAGTTATGGGGGTGCAGAGCCTGCTTTCAAGTCTGTACCACATTCACTTCAAAAGTTATTCCACAAAAACCCGTCCAGGTATGCACCAGAGTCCTCGAGGTTCTAGTTGACCCACTTCCCAACCTTGTAGAGACTCGATGGTGGTACCCTTGGATCCGGAATGTCCAAAAATGGGGGTGCAGAGCTTAGTTTCACGTCTCTACCACCTTTCCTTCAAACGTTATCCTCCAAAAACCCGTCGAGGTATGCACCAGAGTCTTCAAGGTTCTGGTTGACCCACTTCCCGACCTCGTAGAGACGCGAGGGTGGCACCGTTGGATCCGGAATGTTCGAAAATGGGGGTGCAGAGCTTGGTTTCAAGTCTCTACCACCATCCCTTCAAAAGTTATCCCCCGAAACCTGTCGAGGTATGCACCAGAGTCCTCGAGGTTCTGGTTGACCCACTTCCCGACCTCGTAGAGACTCGAGGGTGGCACCGTTGGATCCGGAATGTCCGAAAATGGGGGTGCAGAGCTTGGTTTCAAGTCTCTACCACCATCCCTTCAAAAGTTATCCCCCGAAAACCAGTGGAGGTATGATAATGACATGGTGCTAGGGTTATAACCTAACACTGATGGCATCACAGAGCCCATGCTAGATCAAAGCACAGTGTCTGTGACGTCATCACGTTGCCTTTGATGACATCACAGCCACCTAACATTCTGATGTGTTCACTTGTGTGTGTGTGTATGTGTGTTGTGGGTGTGGGTGTGTGTGTGTGTGTGTGTGTGTGTGTGCAGACAAAGTTATGGGGGTGCAGAGCCTGCTTTCAAGTCTGTACCACATTCACTTCAAACGTTATCCTCCAAAAACCCGTCGAGGTATGCACCAGAGTCCTCAAGGTTCTGGTTGACCCACTTCCCGACCTCGTAGAGACGCGAGGGTGGCACCGTTGGATCCGGAATGTCCGAAAATGGGGGTGCAGAGCTTGGTTTCAAGTCTCTACCACCATCCCTTCAAAAGTTATCCACCGAAACCTGTCGAGGTATGCACCAGAGTACTCGAGGTTCTGGTTGACCCACTTCCCGACCTCGTAGAGACTCGATGGTGGCACCGTTGGATCCGGAATGTCCGAAAATTGGGGTGCAGAGCTTGGTTTCAAGTCTCTACCACCATCCCTTCAAAAGTTATCCCCCGAAACCTGTCGAGGTATGCACCAGAGTCCTCGAGGTTCTGGTTGACCCACTTCGCGACCTCGTAGAGACTCGAGGGTGGCACCGTTGGATCCGGAATGTCCGAAAATGGGGGTGCAGAGCTTGGTTTCAAGTCTCTACCACCATCCCTTCAAAAGTTATCCCCCGAAAACCAGTGGAGGTATGATAATGACATGGTGCTAGGGTTATAACCTAACACTGATGGCATCACAGAGCCCATGCTAGATCAAAGCACAGTGTCTGTGACGTCATCACGTTGCCTTTGATGACATCACAGCCACCTAACATTCTGATGTGTTCACTTGTGTGTGTGTGTATGTGTGTTGTGGGTGTGGGTGTGTGTGTGTGTGTGTGTGTGTGCAGACAAAGTTATGGGGGTGCAGAGCCTGCTTTCAAGTCTGTACCACATTCACTTCAAACGTTATCCTCCAAAAACCCGTCGAGGTATGCACCAGAGTCCTCGAGGTTCTAGTTGACCCACTTCCCAACCTTGTAGAGACTCGATGGTGGTACCCTTGGATCCGGAATGTCCAAAAATCGGGGTGAAGAGCTTAGTTTCACGTCTCTACCACCTTTCCTTCAAACGTTATCCTCCAAAAACCCGTCGAGGTATGCACCAGAGTCTTCAAGGTTCTGGTTGACCCACTTCCCGACGTCGTAGAGACGCGAGGGTGGCACCGTTGGATCCGGAATGTCCGAAAATGGGGGTGCAGAGCTTGGTTTCAAGTCTCTACCACCATCCCTTCAAAAGTTATCCCCCGAAACCTGTCGAGGTATGCACCAGAGTCCTCGAGGTTCTGGTTGACCCACTTCCCGACCTCGTAGAGACTCGAGGGTGGCACCGTTGGATCCGGAATGTCCGAAAATGGGGGTGCAGAGCTTGGTTTCAAGTCTCTACCACCATCCCTTCAAAAGTTATCCCCCGAAAACCAGTGGAGGTATGATAATGACATGGTGCTAGGGTTATAACCTAACACTGATGGCATCACAGAGCCCATGCTAGATCAAAGCACAGTGTCTGTGACGTCATCACGTTGCCTTTGATGACATCACAGCCACCTAACATTCTGATGTGTTCACTTGTGTGTGTGTGTATGTGTGTTGTGGGTGTGGGTGTGTGTGTGTGTGTGTGTGTGTGTGTGTGTGCAGACAAAGTTATGGGGGTGCAGAGCCTGCTTTCAAGTCTGTACCACATTCACTTCAAAAGTTATTCCACAAAAACCCGTCCAGGTATGCACCAGAGTCCTCGAGGTTCTAGTTGACCCACTTCCCAACCTTGTAGAGACTCGATGGTGGTACCCTTGGATCCGGAATGTCCAAAAATGGGGGTGCAGAGCTTAGTTTCACGTCTCTACCACCTTTCCTTCAAACGTTATCCTCCAAAAACCCGTCGAGGTATGCACCAGAGTCTTCAAGGTTCTGGTTGACCCACTTCCCGACGTCGTAGAGACGCGAGGGTGGCACCGTTGGATCCGGAATGTCCGAAAATGGGGGTGCAGAGCTTGGTTTCAAGTCTCTACCACCATCCCTTCAAAAGTTATCCCCCGAAAACCAGTGGAGGTATGATAATGACATGGTGCTAGGGTTATAACCTAACACTGATGGCATCACAGAGCCCATGCTAGATCAAAGCACAGTGTCTGTGACGTCATCACGTTGCCTTTGATGACATCACAGCCACCTAACATTCTGATGTGTTCACTTGTGTGTGTGTGTATGTGTGTTGTGGGTGTGGGTGTGTGTGTGTGTGTGTGTGTGTGCAGACAAAGTTATGGGGGTGCAGAGCCTGCTTTCAAGTCTGTACCACATTCACTTCAAACGTTATCCTCCAAAAACCCGTCGAGGTATGCACCAGAGTCCTCGAGGTTCTAGTTGACCCACTTCCCAACCTTGTAGAGACTCGATGGTGGTACCCTTGGATCCGGAATGTCCAAAAATCGGGGTGAAGAGCTTAGTTTCACGTCTCTACCACCTTTCCTTCAAACGTTATCCTCCAAAAACCCGTCGAGGTATGCACCAGAGTCTTCAAGGTTCTGGTTGACCCACTTCCCGACGTCGTAGAGACGCGAGGGTGGCACCGTTGGATCCGGAATGTCCGAAAATGGGGGTGCAGAGCTTGGTTTCAAGTCTCTACCACCATCCCTTCAAAAGTTATCCCCCGAAACCTGTCGAGGTATGCACCAGAGTCCTCGAGGTTCTGGTTGACCCACTTCCCGACCTCGTAGAGACTCGAGGGTGGCACCGTTGGATCCGGAATGTCCGAAAATGGGGGTGCAGAGCTTGGTTTCAAGTCTCTACCACCATCCCTTCAAAAGTTATCCCCCGAAAACCAGTGGAGGTATGATAATGACATGGTGCTAGGGTTATAACCTAACACTGATGGCATCACAGAGCCCATGCTAGATCAAAGCACAGTGTCTGTGACGTCATCACGTTGCCTTTGATGACATCACAGCCACCTAACATTCTGATGTGTTCACTTGTGTGTGTGTGTATGTGTGTTGTGGGTGTGGGTGTGTGTGTGTGTGTGTGTGTGTGTGTGTGTGCAGACAAAGTTATGGGGGTGCAGAGCCTGCTTTCAAGTCTGTACCACATTCACTTCAAAAGTTATTCCACAAAAACCCGTCCAGGTATGCACCAGAGTCCTCGAGGTTCTAGTTGACCCACTTCCCAACCTTGTAGAGACTCGATGGTGGTACCCTTGGATCCGGAATGTCCAAAAATGGGGGTGCAGAGCTTAGTTTCACGTCTCTACCACCTTTCCTTCAAACGTTATCCTCCAAAAACCCGTCGAGGTATGCACCAGAGTCTTCAAGGTTCTGGTTGACCCACTTCCCGACGTCGTAGAGACGCGAGGGTGGCACCGTTGGATCCGGAATGTCCGAAAATGGGGGTGCAGAGCTTGGTTTCAAGTCTCTACCACCATCCCTTCAAAAGTTATCCCCCGAAAACCAGTGGAGGTATGATAATGACATGGTGCTAGGGTTATAACCTAACACTGATGGCATCACAGAGCCCATGCTAGATCAAAGCACAGTGTCTGTGACGTCATCACGTTGCCTTTGATGACATCACAGCCACCTAACATTCTGATGTGTTCACTTGTGTGTGTGTGTATGTGTGTTGTGGGTGTGGGTGTGTGTGTGTGTGTGTGTGTGTGCAGACAAAGTTATGGGGGTGCAGAGCCTGCTTTCAAGTCTGTACCACATTCACTTCAAAAGTTATTCCACAAAAACCCGTCGAGGTATGCACCAGAGTCCTCGAGGTTCTAGTTGACCCACTTCCCAACCTTGTAGAGACTCGATGGTGGTACCCTTGGATCCGGAATGTCCAAAAATGGGGGTGCAGAGCTTAGTTTCACGTCTCTACCACCTTTCCTTCAAACGTTATCCTCCAAAAACCCCTCGAGGTATGCACCAGAGTCTTCAAGGTTCTGGTTGACCCACTTCCCGACCTCGTAGAGACGCGAGGGTGGCACTGTTGGATCCGGAATGTTCGAAAATGGGGGTGCAGAGCTTGGTTTCAAGTCTCTACCACCATCCCTTCAAAAGTTATCCCCCGAAACCTGTCGAGGTATGCACCAGAGTCCTCGAGGTTCTGGTTGACCCACTTCCCGACCTCGTAGAGACTCGAGGGTGGCACCGTTGGATCCGGAATGTCCGAAAATGGGGGTGCAGAGCTTGGTTTCAAGTCTCTACCACCATCCCTTCAAAAGTTATCCCCCGAAAACCAGTGGAGGTATGATAATGACATGGTGCTAGGGTTATAACCTAACACTGATGGCATCACAGAGCCCATGCTAGATCAAAGCACAGTGTCTGTGACGTCATCACGTTGCCTTTGATGACATCACAGCCACCTAACATTCTGATGTGTTCACTTGTGTGTGTGTGTATGTGTGTTGTGGGTGTGGGTGTGTGTGTGTGTGTGTGTGTGTGTGTGCAGACAAAGTTATGGGGGTGCAGAGCCTGCTTTCAAGTCTGTACCACATTCACTTCAAACGTTATCCTCCAAAAACCCGTCGAGGTATGCACCAGAGTCCTCAAGGTTCTGGTTGACCCACTTCCCGACCTCGTAGAGACGCGAGGGTGGCACCGTTGGATCCGGAATGTCCGAAAATGGGGGTGCAGAGCTTGGTTTCAAGTCTCTACCACCATCCCTTCAAAAGTTATCCACCGAAACCTGTCGAGGTATGCACCAGAGTACTCGAGGTTCTGGTTGACCCACTTCCCGACCTCGTAGAGACTCGATGGTGGCACCGTTGGATCCGGAATGTCCGAAAATTGGGGTGCAGAGCTTGGTTTCAAGTCTCTACCACCATCCCTTCAAAAGTTATCCCCCGAAACCTGTCGAGGTATGCACCAGAGTCCTCGAGGTTCTGGTTGACCCACTTCGCGACCTCGTAGAGACTCGAGGGTGGCACCGTTGGATCCGGAATGTCCGAAAATGGGGGTGCAGAGCTTGGTTTCAAGTCTCTACCACCATCCCTTCAAAAGTTATCCCCCGAAAACCAGTGGAGGTATGATAATGACATGGTGCTAGGGTTATAACCTAACACTGATGGCATCACTGAGCCCATGCTAGATCAAAGCACAGTGTCTGTGACGTCATCACGTTGCCTTTGATGACATCACAGCCACCTAACATTCTGATGTGTTCACTTGTGTGTGTGTGTATGTGTGTTGTGGGTGTGGGTGTGTGTGTGTGTGTGTGTGTGTGTGTGTGTGCAGACAAAGTTATGGGGGTGCAGAGCCTGCTTTCAAGTCTGTACCACATTCACTTCAAAAGTTATTCCACAAAAACCCGTCCAGGTATGCACCAGAGTCCTCGAGGTTCTAGTTGACCCACTTCCCAACCTTGTAGAGACTCGATGGTGGTACCCTTGGATCCGGAATGTCCAAAAATGGGGGTGCAGAGCTTAGTTTCACGTCTCTACCACCTTTCCTTCAAACGTTATCCTCCAAAAACCCGTCGAGGTATGCACCAGAGTCTTCAAGGTTCTGGTTGACCCACTTCCCGACGTCGTAGAGACGCGAGGGTGGCACTGTTGGATCCGGAATGTTCGAAAATGGGGGTGCAGAGCTTGGTTTCAAGTCTCTACCACCATCCCTTCAAAAGTTATCCCCCGAAACCTGTCGAGGTATGCACCAGAGTCCTCGAGGTTCTGGTTGACCCACTTCCCGACCTCGTAGAGACTCGAGGGTGGCACCGTTGGATCCGGAATGTCCGAAAATGGGGGTGCAGAGCTTGGTTTCAAGTCTCTACCACCATCCCTTCAAAAGTTATCCCCCGAAAACCAGTGGAGGTATGATAATGACATGGTGCTAGGGTTATAACCTAACACTGATGGCATCACAGAGCCCATGCTAGATCAAAGCACAGTGTCTGTGACGTCATCACGTTGCCTTTGATGACATCACAGCCACCTAACATTCTGATGTGTTCACTTGTGTGTGTGTGTATGTGTGTTGTGGGTGTGGGTGTGTGTGTGTGTGTGTGTGTGTGTGTGCAGACAAAGTTATGGGGGTGCAGAGCCTGCTTTCAAGTCTGTACCACATTCACTTCAAAAGTTATTCCACAAAAACCCGTCCAGGTATGCACCAGAGTCCTCGAGGTTCTAGTTGACCCACTTCCCAACCTTGTAGAGACTCGATGGTGGTACCCTTGGATCCGGAATGTCCAAAAATGGGGGTGCAGAGCTTAGTTTCACGTCTCTACCACCTTTCCTTCAAACGTTATCCTCCAAAAACCCGTCGAGGTATGCACCAGAGTCTTCAAGGTTCTGGTTGACCCACTTCCCGACGTCGTAGAGACGCGAGGGTGGCACCGTTGGATCCGGAATGTCCAGAAATAGGGGTGCAGAGCTTGGTTTCAAGTCTCTACCACCATCCCTTCAAAAGTTATCCCCCGAAACCTGTCGAGGTATGCACCAGAGTCCTCGAGGTTCTGGTTGACCCACTTCCCGACCTCGTAGAGACTCGAGGGTGGCACCGTTGGATCCGGAATGTCCGAAAATGGGGGTGCAGAGCTTGGTTTCAAGTCTCTACCACCATCCCTTCAAAAGTTATCCCCCGAAAACCAGTGGAGGTATGATAATGACATGGTGCTAGGGTTATAACCTAACACTGATGGCATCACAGAGCCCATGCTAGATCAAAGCACAGTGTCTGTGACGTCATCACGTTGCCTTTGATGACATCACAGCCACCTAACATTCTGATGTGTTCACTTGTGTGTGTGTGTATGTGTGTTGTGGGTGTGGGTGTGTGTGTGTGTGTGTGTGTGTGTGTGTGTGTGTGCAGACAAAGTTATGGGGGTGCAGAGCCTGCTTTCAAGTCTGTACCACATTCACTTCAAAAGTTATTCCACAAAAACCCGTCCAGGTATGCACCAGAGTCCTCGAGGTTCTAGTTGACCCACTTCCCAACCTTGTAGAGACTCGATGGTGGTACCCTTGGATCCGGAATGTCCAAAAATGGGGGTGCAGAGCTTAGTTTCACGTCTCTACCACCTTTCCTTCAAACGTTATCCTCCAAAAACCCGTCGAGGTATGCACCAGAGTCTTCAAGGTTCTGGTTGACCCACTTCCCGACGTCGTAGAGACGCGAGGGTGGCACCGTTGGATCCGGAATGTCCGAAAATGGGGGTGCAGAGCTTGGTTTCAAGTCTCTACCACCATCCCTTCAAAAGTTATCCCCCGAAAACCAGTGGAGGTATGATAATGACATGGTGCTAGGGTTATAACCTAACACTGATGGCATCACAGAGCCCATGCTAGATCAAAGCACAGTGTCTGTGACGTCATCACGTTGCCTTTGATGACATCACAGCCACCTAACATTCTGATGTGTTCACTTGTGTGTGTGTGTATGTGTGTTGTGGGTGTGGGTGTGTGTGTGTGTGTGTGTGTGTGCAGACAAAGTTATGGGGGTGCAGAGCCTGCTTTCAAGTCTGTACCACATTCACTTCAAAAGTTATTCCACAAAAACCCGTCGAGGTATGCACCAGAGTCCTCGAGGTTCTAGTTGACCCACTTCCCAACCTTGTAGAGACTCGATGGTGGTACCCTTGGATCCGGAATGTCCAAAAATGGGGGTGCAGAGCTTAGTTTCACGTCTCTACCACCTTTCCTTCAAACGTTATCCTCCAAAAACCCCTCGAGGTATGCACCAGAGTCTTCAAGGTTCTGGTTGACCCACTTCCCGACCTCGTAGAGACGCGAGGGTGGCACTGTTGGATCCGGAATGTTCGAAAATGGGGGTGCAGAGCTTGGTTTCAAGTCTCTACCACCATCCCTTCAAAAGTTATCCCCCGAAACCTGTCGAGGTATGCACCAGAGTCCTCGAGGTTCTGGTTGACCCACTTCCCGACCTCGTAGAGACTCGAGGGTGGCACCGTTGGATCCGGAATGTCCGAAAATGGGGGTGCAGAGCTTGGTTTCAAGTCTCTACCACCATCCCTTCAAAAGTTATCCCCCGAAAACCAGTGGAGGTATGATAATGACATGGTGCTAGGGTTATAACCTAACACTGATGGCATCACAGAGCCCATGCTAGATCAAAGCACAGTGTCTGTGACGTCATCACGTTGCCTTTGATGACATCACAGCCACCTAACATTCTGATGTGTTCACTTGTGTGTGTGTGTATGTGTGTTGTGGGTGTGGGTGTGTGTGTGTGTGTGTGTGTGTGTGTGCAGACAAAGTTATGGGGGTGCAGAGCCTGCTTTCAAGTCTGTACCACATTCACTTCAAACGTTATCCTCCAAAAACCCGTCGAGGTATGCACCAGAGTCCTCAAGGTTCTGGTTGACCCACTTCCCGACCTCGTAGAGACGCGAGGGTGGCACCGTTGGATCCGGAATGTCCGAAAATGGGGGTGCAGAGCTTGGTTTCAAGTCTCTACCACCATCCCTTCAAAAGTTATCCACCGAAACCTGTCGAGGTATGCACCAGAGTACTCGAGGTTCTGGTTGACCCACTTCCCGACCTCGTAGAGACTCGATGGTGGCACCGTTGGATCCGGAATGTCCGAAAATTGGGGTGCAGAGCTTGGTTTCAAGTCTCTACCACCATCCCTTCAAAAGTTATCCCCCGAAACCTGTCGAGGTATGCACCAGAGTCCTCGAGGTTCTGGTTGACCCACTTCGCGACCTCGTAGAGACTCGAGGGTGGCACCGTTGGATCCGGAATGTCCGAAAATGGGGGTGCAGAGCTTGGTTTCAAGTCTCTACCACCATCCCTTCAAAAGTTATCCCCCGAAAACCAGTGGAGGTATGATAATGACATGGTGCTAGGGTTATAACCTAACACTGATGGCATCACAGAGCCCATGCTAGATCAAAGCACAGTGTCTGTGACGTCATCACGTTGCCTTTGATGACATCACAGCCACCTAACATTCTGATGTGTTCACTTGTGTGTGTGTGTATGTGTGTTGTGGGTGTGGGTGTGTGTGTGTGTGTGTGTGTGTGTGTGCAGACAAAGTTATGGGGGTGCAGAGCCTGCTTTCAAGTCTGTACCACATTCACTTCAAACGTTATCCTCCAAAAACCCGTCGAGGTATGCACCAGAGTCCTCAAGGTTCTGGTTGACCCACTTCCCGACCTCGTAGAGACGCGAGGGTGGCACCGTTGGATCCGGAATGTCCGAAAATGGGGGTGCAGAGCTTGGTTTCAAGTCTCTACCACCATCCCTTCAAAAGTTATCCACCGAAACCTGTCGAGGTATGCACCAGAGTACTCGAGGTTCTGGTTGACCCACTTCCCGACCTCGTAGAGACTCGATGGTGGCACCGTTGGATCCGGAATGTCCGAAAATTGGGGTGCAGAGCTTGGTTTCAAGTCTCTACCACCATCCCTTCAAAAGTTATCCCCCGAAACCTGTCGAGGTATGCACCAGAGTCCTCGAGGTTCTGGTTGACCCACTTCGCGACCTCGTAGAGACTCGAGGGTGGCACCGTTGGATCCGGAATGTCCGAAAATGGGGGTGCAGAGCTTGGTTTCAAGTCTCTACCACCATCCCTTCAAAAGTTATCCCCCGAAAACCAGTGGAGGTATGATAATGACATGGTGCTAGGGTTATAACCTAACACTGATGGCATCACAGAGCCCATGCTAGATCAAAGCACAGTGTCTGTGACGTCATCACGTTGCCTTTGATGACATCACAGCCACCTAACATTCTGATGTGTTCACTTGTGTGTGTGTGTATGTGTGTTGTGGGTGTGGGTGTGTGTGTGTGTGTGTGTGTGTGCAGACAAAGTTATGGGGGTGCAGAGCCTGCTTTCAAGTCTGTACCACATTCACTTCAAACGTTATCCTCCAAAAACCCGTCGAGGTATGCACCAGAGTCCTCGAGGTTCTAGTTGACCCACTTCCCAACCTTGTAGAGACTCGATGGTGGTACCCTTGGATCCGGAATGTCCAAAAATGGGGGTGCAGAGCTTAGTTTCACGTCTCTACCACCTTTCCTTCAAACGTTATCCTCCAAAAACCCGTCGAGGTATGCACCAGAGTCTTCAAGGTTCTGGTTGACCCACTTCCCGACGTCGTAGAGACGCGAGGGTGGCACCGTTGGATCCGGAATGTCCAGAAATAGGGGTGCAGAGCTTGGTTTCAAGTCTCTACCACCATCCCTTCAAAAGTTATCCCCCGAAACCTGTCGAGGTATGCACCAGAGTCCTCGAGGTTCTGGTTGACCCACTTCCCGACCTCGTAGAGACTCGAGGGTGGCACCGTTGGATCCGGAATGTCCGAAAATGGGGGTGCAGAGCTTGGTTTCAAGTCTCTACCACCATCCCTTCAAAAGTTATCCCCCGAAAACCAGTGGAGGTATGATAATGACATGGTGCTAGGGTTATAACCTAACACTGATGGCATCACAGAGCCCATGCTAGATCAAAGCACAGTGTCTGTGACGTCATCACGTTGCCTTTGATGACATCACAGCCACCTAACATTCTGATGTGTTCACTTGTGTGTGTGTGTATGTGTGTTGTGGGTGTGGGTGTGTGTGTGTGTGTGTGTGTGTGTGTGTGTGCAGACAAAGTTATGGGGGTGCAGAGCCTGCTTTCAAGTCTGTACCACATTCACTTCAAAAGTTATTCCACAAAAACCCGTCCAGGTATGCACCAGAGTCCTCGAGGTTCTAGTTGACCCACTTCCCAACCTTGTAGAGACTCGATGGTGGTACCCTTGGATCCGGAATGTCCAAAAATGGGGGTGCAGAGCTTAGTTTCACGTCTCTACCACCTTTCCTTCAAACGTTATCCTCCAAAAACCCGTCGAGGTATGCACCAGAGTCTTCAAGGTTCTGGTTGACCCACTTCCCGACGTCGTAGAGACGCGAGGGTGGCACCGTTGGATCCGGAATGTCCGAAAATGGGGGTGCAGAGCTTGGTTTCAAGTCTCTACCACCATCCCTTCAAAAGTTATCCCCCGAAAACCAGTGGAGGTATGATAATGACATGGTGCTAGGGTTATAACCTAACACTGATGGCATCACAGAGCCCATGCTAGATCAAAGCACAGTGTCTGTGACGTCATCACGTTGCCTTTGATGACATCACAGCCACCTAACATTCTGATGTGTTCACTTGTGTGTGTGTGTATGTGTGTTGTGGGTGTGGGTGTGTGTGTGTGTGTGTGTGTGTGCAGACAAAGTTATGGGGGTGCAGAGCCTGCTTTCAAGTCTGTACCACATTCACTTCAAAAGTTATTCCACAAAAACCCGTCGAGGTATGCACCAGAGTCCTCGAGGTTCTAGTTGACCCACTTCCCAACCTTGTAGAGACTCGATGGTGGTACCCTTGGATCCGGAATGTCCAAAAATGGGGGTGCAGAGCTTAGTTTCACGTCTCTACCACCTTTCCTTCAAACGTTATCCTCCAAAAACCCCTCGAGGTATGCACCAGAGTCTTCAAGGTTCTGGTTGACCCACTTCCCGACCTCGTAGAGACGCGAGGGTGGCACTGTTGGATCCGGAATGTTCGAAAATGGGGGTGCAGAGCTTGGTTTCAAGTCTCTACCACCATCCCTTCAAAAGTTATCCCCCGAAACCTGTCGAGGTATGCACCAGAGTCCTCGAGGTTCTGGTTGACCCACTTCCCGACCTCGTAGAGACTCGAGGGTGGCACCGTTGGATCCGGAATGTCCGAAAATGGGGGTGCAGAGCTTGGTTTCAAGTCTCTACCACCATCCCTTCAAAAGTTATCCCCCGAAAACCAGTGGAGGTATGATAATGACATGGTGCTAGGGTTATAACCTAACACTGATGGCATCACAGAGCCCATGCTAGATCAAAGCACAGTGTCTGTGACGTCATCACGTTGCCTTTGATGACATCACAGCCACCTAACATTCTGATGTGTTCACTTGTGTGTGTGTGTATGTGTGTTGTGGGTGTGGGTGTGTGTGTGTGTGTGTGTGTGTGTGTGCAGACAAAGTTATGGGGGTGCAGAGCCTGCTTTCAAGTCTGTACCACATTCACTTCAAACGTTATCCTCCAAAAACCCGTCGAGGTATGCACCAGAGTCCTCAAGGTTCTGGTTGACCCACTTCCCGACCTCGTAGAGACGCGAGGGTGGCACCGTTGGATCCGGAATGTCCGAAAATGGGGGTGCAGAGCTTGGTTTCAAGTCTCTACCACCATCCCTTCAAAAGTTATCCACCGAAACCTGTCGAGGTATGCACCAGAGTACTCGAGGTTCTGGTTGACCCACTTCCCGACCTCGTAGAGACTCGATGGTGGCACCGTTGGATCCGGAATGTCCGAAAATTGGGGTGCAGAGCTTGGTTTCAAGTCTCTACCACCATCCCTTCAAAAGTTATCCCCCGAAACCTGTCGAGGTATGCACCAGAGTCCTCGAGGTTCTGGTTGACCCACTTCGCGACCTCGTAGAGACTCGAGGGTGGCACCGTTGGATCCGGAATGTCCGAAAATGGGGGTGCAGAGCTTGGTTTCAAGTCTCTACCACCATCCCTTCAAAAGTTATCCCCCGAAAACCAGTGGAGGTATGATAATGACATGGTGCTAGGGTTATAACCTAACACTGATGGCATCACAGAGCCCATGCTAGATCAAAGCACAGTGTCTGTGACGTCATCACGTTGCCTTTGATGACATCACAGCCACCTAACATTCTGATGTGTTCACTTGTGTGTGTGTGTATGTGTGTTGTGGGTGTGGGTGTGTGTGTGTGTGTGTGTGTGTGTGTGCAGACAAAGTTATGGGGGTGCAGAGCCTGCTTTCAAGTCTGTACCACATTCACTTCAAACGTTATCCTCCAAAAACCCGTCGAGGTATGCACCAGAGTCCTCAAGGTTCTGGTTGACCCACTTCCCGACCTCGTAGAGACGCGAGGGTGGCACCGTTGGATCCGGAATGTCCGAAAATGGGGGTGCAGAGCTTGGTTTCAAGTCTCTACCACCATCCCTTCAAAAGTTATCCACCGAAACCTGTCGAGGTATGCACCAGAGTACTCGAGGTTCTGGTTGACCCACTTCCCGACCTCGTAGAGACTCGATGGTGGCACCGTTGGATCCGGAATGTCCGAAAATTGGGGTGCAGAGCTTGGTTTCAAGTCTCTACCACCATCCCTTCAAAAGTTATCCCCCGAAACCTGTCGAGGTATGCACCAGAGTCCTCGAGGTTCTGGTTGACCCACTTCGCGACCTCGTAGAGACTCGAGGGTGGCACCGTTGGATCCGGAATGTCCGAAAATGGGGGTGCAGAGCTTGGTTTCAAGTCTCTACCACCATCCCTTCAAAAGTTATCCCCCGAAAACCAGTGGAGGTATGATAATGACATGGTGCTAGGGTTATAACCTAACACTGATGGCATCACAGAGCCCATGCTAGATCAAAGCACAGTGTCTGTGACGTCATCACGTTGCCTTTGATGACATCACAGCCACCTAACATTCTGATGTGTTCACTTGTGTGTGTGTGTATGTGTGTTGTGGGTGTGGGTGTGTGTGTGTGTGTGTGTGTGTGCAGACAAAGTTATGGGGGTGCAGAGCCTGCTTTCAAGTCTGTACCACATTCACTTCAAACGTTATCCTCCAAAAACCCGTCGAGGTATGCACCAGAGTCCTCGAGGTTCTAGTTGACCCACTTCCCAACCTTGTAGAGACTCGATGGTGGTACCCTTGGATCCGGAATGTCCAAAAATCGGGGTGAAGAGCTTAGTTTCACGTCTCTACCACCTTTCCTTCAAACGTTATCCTCCAAAAACCCGTCGAGGTATGCACCAGAGTCTTCAAGGTTCTGGTTGACCCACTTCCCGACGTCGTAGAGATGCGAGGGTGGCACCGTTGGATCCGGAATGTCCGAAAATGGGGGTGCAGAGCTTGGTTTCAAGTCTCTACCACCATCCCTTCAAAAGTTATCCCCCGAAACCTGTCGAGGTATGCACCAGAGTCCTCGAGGTTCTGGTTGACCCACTTCCCGACCTCGTAGAGACTCGAGGGTGGCACCGTTGGATCCGGAATGTCCGAAAATGGGGGTGCAGAGCTTGGTTTCAAGTCTCTACCACCATCCCTTCAAAAGTTATCCCCCGAAAACCAGTGGAGGTATGATAATGACATGGTGCTAGGGTTATAACCTAACACTGATGGCATCACAGAGCCCATGCTAGATCAAAGCACAGTGTCTGTGACGTCATCACGTTGCCTTTGATGACATCACAGCCACCTAACATTCTGATGTGTTCACTTGTGTGTGTGTGTATGTGTGTTGTGGGTGTGGGTGTGTGTGTGTGTGTGTGTGTGTGTGTGTGTGTGTGCAGACAAAGTTATGGGGGTGCAGAGCCTGCTTTCAAGTCTGTACCACATTCACTTCAAAAGTTATTCCACAAAAACCCGTCCAGGTATGCACCAGAGTCCTCGAGGTTCTAGTTGACCCACTTCCCAACCTTGTAGAGACTCGATGGTGGTACCCTTGGATCCGGAATGTCCAAAAATGGGGGTGCAGAGCTTAGTTTCACGTCTCTACCACCTTTCCTTCAAACGTTATCCTCCAAAAACCCGTCGAGGTATGCACCAGAGTCTTCAAGGTTCTGGTTGACCCACTTCCCGACGTCGTAGAGACGCGAGGGTGGCACCGTTGGATCCGGAATGTCCGAAAATGGGGGTGCAGAGCTTGGTTTCAAGTCTCTACCACCATCCCTTCAAAAGTTATCCCCCGAAAACCAGTGGAGGTATGATAATGACATGGTGCTAGGGTTATAACCTAACACTGATGGCATCACAGAGCCCATGCTAGATCAAAGCACAGTGTCTGTGACGTCATCACGTTGCCTTTGATGACATCACAGCCACCTAACATTCTGATGTGTTCACTTGTGTGTGTGTGTATGTGTGTTGTGGGTGTGGGTGTGTGTGTGTGTGTGTGTGTGTGCAGACAAAGTTATGGGGGTGCAGAGCCTGCTTTCAAGTCTGTACCACATTCACTTCAAAAGTTATTCCACAAAAACCCGTCGAGGTATGCACCAGAGTCCTCGAGGTTCTAGTTGACCCACTTCCCAACCTTGTAGAGACTCGATGGTGGTACCCTTGGATCCGGAATGTCCAAAAATGGGGGTGCAGAGCTTAGTTTCACGTCTCTACCACCTTTCCTTCAAACGTTATCCTCCAAAAACCCCTCGAGGTATGCACCAGAGTCTTCAAGGTTCTGGTTGACCCACTTCCCGACCTCGTAGAGACGCGAGGGTGGCACTGTTGGATCCGGAATGTTCGAAAATGGGGGTGCAGAGCTTGGTTTCAAGTCTCTACCACCATCCCTTCAAAAGTTATCCCCCGAAACCTGTCGAGGTATGCACCAGAGTCCTCGAGGTTCTGGTTGACCCACTTCCCGACCTCGTAGAGACTCGAGGGTGGCACCGTTGGATCCGGAATGTCCGAAAATGGGGGTGCAGAGCTTGGTTTCAAGTCTCTACCACCATCCCTTCAAAAGTTATCCCCCGAAAACCAGTGGAGGTATGATAATGACATGGTGCTAGGGTTATAACCTAACACTGATGGCATCACAGAGCCCATGCTAGATCAAAGCACAGTGTCTGTGACGTCATCACGTTGCCTTTGATGACATCACAGCCACCTAACATTCTGATGTGTTCACTTGTGTGTGTGTGTATGTGTGTTGTGGGTGTGGGTGTGTGTGTGTGTGTGTGTGTGTGTGTGCAGACAAAGTTATGGGGGTGCAGAGCCTGCTTTCAAGTCTGTACCACATTCACTTCAAACGTTATCCTCCAAAAACCCGTCGAGGTATGCACCAGAGTCCTCAAGGTTCTGGTTGACCCACTTCCCGACCTCGTAGAGACGCGAGGGTGGCACCGTTGGATCCGGAATGTCCGAAAATGGGGGTGCAGAGCTTGGTTTCAAGTCTCTACCACCATCCCTTCAAAAGTTATCCACCGAAACCTGTCGAGGTATGCACCAGAGTACTCGAGGTTCTGGTTGACCCACTTCCCGACCTCGTAGAGACTCGATGGTGGCACCGTTGGATCCGGAATGTCCGAAAATTGGGGTGCAGAGCTTGGTTTCAAGTCTCTACCACCATCCCTTCAAAAGTTATCCCCCGAAACCTGTCGAGGTATGCACCAGAGTCCTCGAGGTTCTGGTTGACCCACTTCGCGACCTCGTAGAGACTCGAGGGTGGCACCGTTGGATCCGGAATGTCCGAAAATGGGGGTGCAGAGCTTGGTTTCAAGTCTCTACCACCATCCCTTCAAAAGTTATCCCCCGAAAACCAGTGGAGGTATGATAATGACATGGTGCTAGGGTTATAACCTAACACTGATGGCATCACTGAGCCCATGCTAGATCAAAGCACAGTGTCTGTGACGTCATCACGTTGCCTTTGATGACATCACAGCCACCTAACATTCTGATGTGTTCACTTGTGTGTGTGTGTATGTGTGTTGTGGGTGTGGGTGTGTGTGTGTGTGTGTGTGTGTGTGTGTGTGCAGACAAAGTTATGGGGGTGCAGAGCCTGCTTTCAAGTCTGTACCACATTCACTTCAAAAGTTATTCCACAAAAACCCGTCCAGGTATGCACCAGAGTCCTCGAGGTTCTAGTTGACCCACTTCCCAACCTTGTAGAGACTCGATGGTGGTACCCTTGGATCCGGAATGTCCAAAAATGGGGGTGCAGAGCTTAGTTTCACGTCTCTACCACCTTTCCTTCAAACGTTATCCTCCAAAAACCCGTCGAGGTATGCACCAGAGTCTTCAAGGTTCTGGTTGACCCACTTCCCGACGTCGTAGAGACGCGAGGGTGGCACTGTTGGATCCGGAATGTTCGAAAATGGGGGTGCAGAGCTTGGTTTCAAGTCTCTACCACCATCCCTTCAAAAGTTATCCCCCGAAACCTGTCGAGGTATGCACCAGAGTCCTCGAGGTTCTGGTTGACCCACTTCCCGACCTCGTAGAGACTCGAGGGTGGCACCGTTGGATCCGGAATGTCCGAAAATGGGGGTGCAGAGCTTGGTTTCAAGTCTCTACCACCATCCCTTCAAAAGTTATCCCCCGAAAACCAGTGGAGGTATGATAATGACATGGTGCTAGGGTTATAACCTAACACTGATGGCATCACAGAGCCCATGCTAGATCAAAGCACAGTGTCTGTGACGTCATCACGTTGCCTTTGATGACATCACAGCCACCTAACATTCTGATGTGTTCACTTGTGTGTGTGTGTATGTGTGTTGTGGGTGTGGGTGTGTGTGTGTGTGTGTGTGTGTGTGTGCAGACAAAGTTATGGGGGTGCAGAGCCTGCTTTCAAGTCTGTACCACATTCACTTCAAAAGTTATTCCACAAAAACCCGTCCAGGTATGCACCAGAGTCCTCGAGGTTCTAGTTGACCCACTTCCCAACCTTGTAGAGACTCGATGGTGGTACCCTTGGATCCGGAATGTCCAAAAATGGGGGTGCAGAGCTTAGTTTCACGTCTCTACCACCTTTCCTTCAAACGTTATCCTCCAAAAACCCGTCGAGGTATGCACCAGAGTCTTCAAGGTTCTGGTTGACCCACTTCCCGACGTCGTAGAGACGCGAGGGTGGCACCGTTGGATCCGGAATGTCCAGAAATAGGGGTGCAGAGCTTGGTTTCAAGTCTCTACCACCATCCCTTCAAAAGTTATCCCCCGAAACCTGTCGAGGTATGCACCAGAGTCCTCGAGGTTCTGGTTGACCCACTTCCCGACCTCGTAGAGACTCGAGGGTGGCACCGTTGGATCCGGAATGTCCGAAAATGGGGGTGCAGAGCTTGGTTTCAAGTCTCTACCACCATCCCTTCAAAAGTTATCCCCCGAAAACCAGTGGAGGTATGATAATGACATGGTGCTAGGGTTATAACCTAACACTGATGGCATCACAGAGCCCATGCTAGATCAAAGCACAGTGTCTGTGACGTCATCACGTTGCCTTTGATGACATCACAGCCACCTAACATTCTGATGTGTTCACTTGTGTGTGTGTGTATGTGTGTTGTGGGTGTGGGTGTGTGTGTGTGTGTGTGTGTGTGTGTGTGTGCAGACAAAGTTATGGGGGTGCAGAGCCTGCTTTCAAGTCTGTACCACATTCACTTCAAAAGTTATTCCACAAAAACCCGTCCAGGTATGCACCAGAGTCCTCGAGGTTCTAGTTGACCCACTTCCCAACCTTGTAGAGACTCGATGGTGGTACCCTTGGATCCGGAATGTCCAAAAATGGGGGTGCAGAGCTTAGTTTCACGTCTCTACCACCTTTCCTTCAAACGTTATCCTCCAAAAACCCGTCGAGGTATGCACCAGAGTCTTCAAGGTTCTGGTTGACCCACTTCCCGACGTCGTAGAGACGCGAGGGTGGCACCGTTGGATCCGGAATGTCCGAAAATGGGGGTGCAGAGCTTGGTTTCAAGTCTCTACCACCATCCCTTCAAAAGTTATCCCCCGAAAACCAGTGGAGGTATGATAATGACATGGTGCTAGGGTTATAACCTAACACTGATGGCATCACAGAGCCCATGCTAGATCAAAGCACAGTGTCTGTGACGTCATCACGTTGCCTTTGATGACATCACAGCCACCTAACATTCTGATGTGTTCACTTGTGTGTGTGTGTATGTGTGTTGTGGGTGTGGGTGTGTGTGTGTGTGTGTGTGTGTGCAGACAAAGTTATGGGGGTGCAGAGCCTGCTTTCAAGTCTGTACCACATTCACTTCAAAAGTTATTCCACAAAAACCCGTCGAGGTATGCACCAGAGTCCTCGAGGTTCTAGTTGACCCACTTCCCAACCTTGTAGAGACTCGATGGTGGTACCCTTGGATCCGGAATGTCCAAAAATGGGGGTGCAGAGCTTAGTTTCACGTCTCTACCACCTTTCCTTCAAACGTTATCCTCCAAAAACCCCTCGAGGTATGCACCAGAGTCTTCAAGGTTCTGGTTGACCCACTTCCCGACCTCGTAGAGACGCGAGGGTGGCACTGTTGGATCCGGAATGTTCGAAAATGGGGGTGCAGAGCTTGGTTTCAAGTCTCTACCACCATCCCTTCAAAAGTTATCCCCCGAAACCTGTCGAGGTATGCACCAGAGTCCTCGAGGTTCTGGTTGACCCACTTCCCGACCTCGTAGAGACTCGAGGGTGGCACCGTTGGATCCGGAATGTCCGAAAATGGGGGTGCAGAGCTTGGTTTCAAGTCTCTACCACCATCCCTTCAAAAGTTATCCCCCGAAACCCGGGGGTATGGTGGTACGATGGTGGTACCCTCGACAGGTTTCGGGGGATAACTTTTGAAGGGATGGTGGTAGAGACTTGAAACCAAGCTCTGCACCCCCATTTTCGAACATTCCGGATCCAGAGTCTTCAAGGTTCTGGTTGACCCACTTCCCGACCTTGTAGAGACTCGATGGTGGTACCCTTGGATCCGGAATGTCCAAAAATGGGGGTGCAGAGCTTAGTTTCACGTCTCTACCACCTTTCCTTCAAACGTTATCCTCCAAAAACCCGTCGAGGTATGCACCAGAGTCTTCAAGGTTCTGGTTGACCCACTTCCCGACGTCGTAGAGACGCGCGGGTGGCACCGTTGGATCCGGAATGTCCAGAAATAGGGGTGCAGAGCTTGGTTTCAAGTCTCTACCACCATCCCTTCAAAAGTTATCCCCCGAAACCTGTCGAGATATGCACCAGAGTACTCGAGGTTCTGGTTGACCCACTTCCCGACCTCGTAGAGACTCCAGGGTGGCACCGTTGGATCCGGAATGTCCGAAAATGGGGGTGCAGAGCTTGGTTTCAAGTCTCTACCACCATCCCTTCAAAAGTTATCCCCCGAAACCTGTCGAGGTATGCACCAGAGTCCTCGAGGTTCTGGTTGACCCACTTCCCGACCTCGTAGAGACTCGAGGGTGGCACCGTTGGATCCGGAATGTCCGAAAATGGGGGTGCAGAGCTTGGTTTCAAGTCTCTACCACCATCCCTTCAAAAGTTATCCCCCGAAAACCAGTGGAGGTATGATAATGACATGGTGCTAGGGTTATAACCTAACACTGATGGCATCACAGAGCCCATGCTAGATCAAAGCACAGTGTCTGTGACGTCATCACGTTGCCTTTGATGACATCACAGCCACCTAACATTCTGATGTGTTCACTTGTGTGTGTGTGTATGTGTGTTGTGGGTGTGGGTGTGTGTGTGTGTGTGTGTGTGTGTGTGTGCAGACAAAGTTATGGGGGTGCAGAGCCTGCTTTCAAGTCTGTACCACATTTACTTCAAAAGTTATTCCACAAAAACCCGTCCAGGTATGCACCAGAGTCCTCGAGGTTCTAGTTGACCCACTTCCCAACCTTGTAGAGACTCGATGGTGGTACCCTTGGATCCGGAATGTCCAAAAATGGGGGTGCAGAGCTTAGTTTCACGTCTCTACCACCTTTCCTTCAAACGTTATCCTCCAAAAACCCGTCGAGGTATGCACCAGAGTCTTCAAGGTTCTGGTTGACCCACTTCCCGACGTCGTAGAGACGCGAGGGTGGCACCGTTGGATCCGGAATGTCCAGAAATAGGGGTGCAGAGCTTGGTTTCAAGTCTCTACCACCATCCCTTCAAAAGTTATCCCCCGAAACCTGTCGAGGTATGCACCAGAGTCCTCGAGGTTCTGGTTGACCCACTTCCCGACCTCGTAGAGACTCGAGGGTGGCACCGTTGGATCCGGAATGTCCGAAAATGGGGGTGCAGAGCTTACTTTCACGTCTCTACCACCTTTCCTTCAAACGTTATCCTCCAAAAACCCGTCGAGGTATGCACCAGAGTCTTCAAGGTTCTGGTTGACCCACTTCCCGACCTCGTAGAGACGCGAGGGTGGCACCGTTGGATCCGGAATGTTCGAAAATGGGGGTGCAGAGCTTGGTTTCAAGTCTCTACCACCATCCCTTCAAAAGTTATCCCCCGAAACCTGTCGAGGTATGCACCAGAGTCCTCGAGGTTCTGGTTGACCCACTTCCCGACCTCGTAGAGACTCGAGGGTGGCACCGTTGGATCCGGAATGTCCGAAAATGGGGGTGCAGAGCTTGGTTTCAAGTCTCTACCACCATCCCTTCAAAAGTTATCCCCCGAAAACCAGTGGAGGTATGATAATGACATGGTGCTAGGGTTATAACCTAACACTGATGGCATCACAGAGCCCATGCTAGATCAAAGCACAGTGTCTGTGACGTCATCACGTTGCCTTTGATGACATCACAGCCACCTGACATTCTGATGTGTTCACTTGTGTGTGTGTGTATGTGTGTTGTGGGTGTGGGTGTGTGTGTGTGTGTGTGTGTGTGTGTGTGTGTGCAGACAAAGTTATGGGGGTGCAGAGCCTGCTTTCAAGTCTGTACCACATTCACTTCAAAAGTTATTCCACAAAAACCCGTCCAGGTATGCACCAGAGTCCTCGAGGTTCTAGTTGACCCACTTCCCAACCTTGTAGAGACTCGATGGTGGTACCCTTGGATCCGGAATGTCCAAAAATGGGGGTGCAGAGCTTAGTTTCACGTCTCTACCACCTTTCCTTCAAACGTTATCCTCCAAAAACCCGTCGAGGTATGCACCAGAGTCTTCAAGGTTCTGGTTGACCCACTTCCCGACCTCGTAGAGACGCGAGGGTGGCACCGTTGGATCCGGAATGTTCGAAAATGGGGGTGCAGAGCTTGGTTTCAAGTCTCTACCACCATCCCTTCAAAAGTTATCCCCCGAAACCTGTCGAGGTATGCACCAGAGTCCTCGAGGTTCTGGTTGACCCACTTCCCGACCTCGTAGAGACTCGAGGGTGGCACCGTTGGATCCGGAATGTCCGAAAATGGGGGTGCAGAGCTTGGTTTCAAGTCTCTACCACCATCCCTTCAAAAGTTATCCCCCGAAAACCAGTGGAGGTATGATAATGACATGGTGCTAGGGTTATAACCTAACACTGATGGCATCACAGAGCCCATGCTAGATCAAAGCACAGTGTCTGTGACGTCATCACGTTGCCTTTGATGACATCACAGCCACCTAACATTCTGATGTGTTCACTTGTGTGTGTGTGTATGTGTGTTGTGGGTGTGGGTGTGTGTGTGTGTGTGTGTGTGTGTGTGTGCAGACAAAGTTATGGGCGTGCAGAGCCTGCTTTCAAGTCTGTACCACATTCACTTCAAAAGTTATTCCACAAAAACCCGTCGAGGTATGCACCAGAGTCCTCGAGGTTCTAGTTGACCCACTTCCCAACCTTGTAGAGACTCGATGGTGGTACCCTTGGATCCGGAATGTCCAAAAATGGGGGTGCAGAGCTTAGTTTCACGTCTCTACCACCTTTCCTTCAAACGTTATCCTCCAAAAACCCGTCGAGGTATGCACCAGAGTCTTCAAGGTTCTGGTTGACCCACTTCCCGACCTCGTAGAGACGCGAGGGTGGCACCGTTGGATCCGGAATGTTCGAAAATGGGGGTGCAGAGCTTGGTTTCAAGTCTCTACCACCATCCCTTCAAAAGTTATCCCCCGAAACCTGTCGAGGTATGCACCAGAGTCCTCGAGGTTCTGGTTGACCCACTTCCCGACCTCGTAGAGACTCGAGGGTGGCACCGTTGGATCCGGAATGTCCGAAAATGGGGGTGCAGAGCTTGGTTTCAAGTCTCTACCACCATCCCTTCAAAAGTTATCCCCCGAAAACCAGTGGAGGTATGATAATGACATGGTGCTAGGGTTATAACCTAACACTGATGGCATCACAGAGCCCATGCTAGATCAAAGCACAGTGTCTGTGACGTCATCACGTTGCCTTTGATGACATCACAGCCACCTAACATTCTGATGTGTTCACTTGTGTGTGTGTGTATGTGTGTTGTGGGTGTGGGTGTGTGTGTGTGTGTGTGTGTGTGTGTGCAGACAAAGTTATGGGGGTGCAGAGCCTGCTTTCAAGTCTGTACCACATTCACTTCAAACGTTATCCTCCAAAAACCCGTCGAGGTATGCACCAGAGTCCTCAAGGTTCTGGTTGACCCACTTCCCGACCTCGTAGAGACGCGAGGGTGGCACCGTTGGATCCGGAATGTCCGAAAATGGGGGTGCAGAGCTTGGTTTCAAGTCTCTACCACCATCCCTTCAAAAGTTATCCACCGAAACCTGTCGAGGTATGCACCAGAGTACTCGAGGTTCTGGTTGACCCACTTCCCGACCTCGTAGAGACTCGATGGTGGCACCGTTGGATCCGGAATGTCCGAAAATTGGGGTGCAGAGCTTGGTTTCAAGTCTCTACCACCATCCCTTCAAAAGTTATCCCCCGAAACCTGTCGAGGTATGCACCAGAGTCCTCGAGGTTCTGGTTGACCCACTTCGCGACCTCGTAGAGACTCGAGGGTGGCACCGTTGGATCCGGAATGTCCGAAAATGGGGGTGCAGAGCTTGGTTTCAAGTCTCTACCACCATCCCTTCAAAAGTTATCCCCCGAAAACCAGTGGAGGTATGATAATGACATGGTGCTAGGGTTATAACCTAACACTGATGGCATCACAGAGCCCATGCTAGATCAAAGCACAGTGTCTGTGACGTCATCACGTTGCCTTTGATGACATCACAGCCACCTAACATTCTGATGTGTTCACTTGTGTGTGTGTGTATGTGTGTTGTGGGTGTGGGTGTGTGTGTGTGTGTGTGTGTGTGCAGACAAAGTTATGGGGGTGCAGAGCCTGCTTTCAAGTCTGTACCACATTCACTTCAAAAGTTATTCCACAAAAACCCGTCGAGGTATGCACCAGAGTCCTCGAGGTTCTAGTTGACCCACTTCCCAACCTTGTAGAGACTCGATGGTGGTACCCTTGGATCCGGAATGTCCAAAAATGGGGGTGCAGAGCTTAGTTTCACGTCTCTACCACCTTTCCTTCAAACGTTATCCTCCAAAAACCCGTCGAGGTATGCACCAGAGTCTTCAAGGTTCTGGTTGACCCACTTCCCGACCTCGTAGAGACGCGAGGGTGGCACCGTTGGATCCGGAATGTCCGAAAATGGGGGTGCAGAGCTTGGTTTCAAGTCTCTACCACCATCCCTTCAAAAGTTATCCCCCGAAAACCAGTGGAGGTATGATAATGACATGGTGCTAGGGTTATAACCTAACACTGATGGCATCACTGAGCCCATGCTAGATCAAAGCACAGTGTCTGTGACGTCATCACGTTGCCTTTGATGACATCACAGCCACCTAACATTCTGATGTGTTCACTTGTGTGTGTGTGTATGTGTGTTGTGGGTGTGGGTGTGTGTGTGTGTGTGTGTGTGTGTGTGTGTGCAGACAAAGTTATGGGGGTGCAGAGCCTGCTTTCAAGTCTGTACCACATTCACTTCAAAAGTTATTCCACAAAAACCCGTCCAGGTATGCACCAGAGTCCTCGAGGTTCTAGTTGACCCACTTCCCAACCTTGTAGAGACTCGATGGTGGTACCCTTGGATCCGGAATGTCCAAAAATGGGGGTGCAGAGCTTAGTTTCACGTCTCTACCACCTTTCCTTCAAACGTTATCCTCCAAAAACCCGTCGAGGTATGCACCAGAGTCTTCAAGGTTCTGGTTGACCCACTTCCCGACGTCGTAGAGACGCGAGGGTGGCACCGTTGGATCCGGAATGTCCAGAAATAGGGGTGCAGAGCTTGGTTTCAAGTCTCTACCACCATCCCTTCAAAAGTTATCCCCCGAAACCTGTCGAGGTATGCACCAGAGTCCTCGAGGTTCTGGTTGACCCACTTCCCGACCTCGTAGAGACTCGAGGGTGGCACCGTTGGATCCGGAATGTCCGAAAATGGGGGTGCAGAGCTTGGTTTCAAGTCTCTACCACCATCCCTTCAAAAGTTATCCCCCGAAAACCAGTGGAGGTATGATAATGACATGGTGCTAGGGTTATAACCTAACACTGATGGCATCACAGAGCCCATGCTAGATCAAAGCACAGTGTCTGTGACGTCATCACGTTGCCTTTGATGACATCACAGCCACCTAACATTCTGATGTGTTCACTTGTGTGTGTGTGTATGTGTGTTGTGGGTGTGGGTGTGTGTGTGTGTGTGTGTGTGTGCAGACAAAGTTATGGGGGTGCAGAGCCTGCTTTCAAGTCTGTACCACATTCACTTCAAAAGTTATTCCACAAAAACCCGTCGAGGTATGCACCAGAGTCCTCGAGGTTCTAGTTGACCCACTTCCCAACCTTGTAGAGACTCGATGGTGGTACCCTTGGATCCGGAATGTCCAAAAATGGGGGTGCAGAGCTTAGTTTCACGTCTCTACCACCTTTCCTTCAAACGTTATCCTCCAAAAACCCGTCGAGGTATGCACCAGAGTCTTCAAGGTTCTGGTTGACCCACTTCCCGACCTCGTAGAGACGCGAGGGTGGCACCGTTGGATCCGGAATGTCCGAAAATGGGGGTGCAGAGCTTGGTTTCAAGTCTCTACCACCATCCCTTCAAAAGTTATCCCCCGAAACCTGTCGAGGTATGCACCAGAGTCCTCGAGGTTCTGGTTGACCCACTTCCCGACCTCGTAGAGACTCGAGGGTGGCACCGTTGGATCCGGAATGTCCGAAAATGGGGGTGCAGAGCTTGGTTTCAAGTCTCTACCACCATCCCTTCAAAAGTTATCCCCCGAAAACCAGTGGAGGTATGATAATGACATGGTGCTAGGGTTATAACCTAACACTGATGGCATCACAGAGCCCATGCTAGATCAAAGCACAGTGTCTGTGACGTCATCACGTTGCCTTTGATGACATCACAGCCACCTAACATTCTGATGTGTTCACTTGTGTGTGTGTGTATGTGTGTTGTGGGTGTGGGTGTGTGTGTGTGTGTGTGTGTGTGCAGACAAAGTTATGGGGGTGCAGAGCCTGCTTTCAAGTCTGTACCACATTCACTTCAAAAGTTATTCCACAAAAACCCGTCCAGGTATGCACCAGAGTCCTCGAGGTTCTAGTTGACCCACTTCCCAACCTTGTAGAGACTCGATGGTGGTACCCTTGGATCCGGAATGTCCAAAAATGGGGGTGCAGAGCTTAGTTTCACGTCTCTACCACCTTTCCTTCAAACGTTATCCTCCAAAAACCCGTCGAGGTATGCACCAGAGTCTTCAAGGTTCTGGTTGACCCACTTCCCGACCTCGTAGAGACGCGAGGGTGGCACCGTTGGATCCGGAATGTTCGAAAATGGGGGTGCAGAGCTTGGTTTCAAGTCTCTACCACCATCCCTTCAAAAGTTATCCCCCGAAACCTGTCGAGGTATGCACCAGAGTCCTCGAGGTTCTGGTTGACCCACTTCCCGACCTCGTAGAGACTCGAGGGTGGCACCGTTGGATCCGGAATGTCCGAAAATGGGGGTGCAGAGCTTGGTTTCAAGTCTCTACCACCATCCCTTCAAAAGTTATCCCCCGAAAACCAGTGGAGGTATGATAATGACATGGTGCTAGGGTTATAACCTAACACTGATGGCATCACAGAGCCCATGATAGATCAAAGCACAGTGTCTGTGACGTCATCACGTTGCCTTTGATGACATCACAGCCACCTAACATTCTGATGTGTTCACTTGTGTGTGTGTGTATGTGTGTTGTGGGTGTGGGTGTGTGTGTGTGTGTGTGTGTGTGTGTGTGTGTGTGCAGACAAAGTTATGGGGGTGCAGAGCCTGCTTTCAAGTCTGTACCACATTCACTTCAAAAGTTATTCCACAAAAACCCGTCCAGGTATGCACCAGAGTCCTCGAGGTTCTAGTTGACCCACTTCCCAACCTTGTAGAGACTCGATGGTGGTACCCTTGGATCCGGAATGTCCAAAAATGGGGGTGCAGAGCTTAGTTTCACGTCTCTACCACCTTTCCTTCAAACGTTATCCTCCAAAAACCCGTCGAGGTATGCACCAGAGTCTTCAAGGTTCTGGTTGACCCACTTCCCGACCTCGTAGAGACGCGATGGTGGCACCGTTGGATCCGGAATGTTCGAAAATGGGGGTGCAGAGCTTGTTTTCAAGTCTCTACCACCATCCCTTCAAAAGTTATCCCCCGAAACCTGTCGAGGTATGCACCAGAGTCCTCGAGGTTCTGGTTGACCCACTTCCCGACCTCGTAGAGACTCGAGGGTGGCACCGTTGGATCCGGAATGTCCGAAAATGGGGGTGCAGAGCTTACTTTCACGTCTCTACCACCTTTCCTTCAAACGTTATCCTCCAAAAACCCGTCGAGGTATGCACCAGAGTCTTCAAGGTTCTGGTTGGCCCACTTCCCGACCTCGTAGAGACGCGAGGGTGGCACCGTTGGATCCGGAATGTTCGAAAATGGGGGTGCAGAGCTTGGTTTCAAGTCTCTACCACCATCCCTTCAAAAGTTATCCCCCGAAACATGTCGAGGTATGCACCAGAGTCCTCGAGGTTCTGGTTGACCCACTTCCCGACCTCGTAGAGACTCCAGGGTGGCACCGTTGGATCCGGAATGTCCGAAAATGGGGGTGCAGAGCTTGGTTTCAAGTCTCTACCACCATCCCTTCAAAAGTTATCCCCCGAAAACCAGTGGAGGTATGATAATGACATGGTGCTAGGGTTATAACCTAACACTGATGGCATCACAGAGCCCATGCTAGATCAAAGCACAGTGTCTGTGACGTCATCACGTTGCCTTTGATGACATCACAGCCACCTAACATTCTGATGTGTTCACTTGTGTGTGTGTGTATGTGTGTTGTGGGTGTGGGTGTGTGTGTGTGTGTGTGTGTGTGTGTGTGCAGACAAAGTTATGGGCGTGCAGAGCCTGCTTTCAAGTCTGTACCACATTCACTTCAAAAGTTATTCCACAAAAACCCGTCGAGGTATGCACCAGAGTCCTCGAGGTTCTAGTTGACCCACTTCCCAACCTTGTAGAGACTCGATGGTGGTACCCTTGGATCCGGAATGTCCAAAAATGGGGGTGCAGAGCTTAGTTTCACGTCTCTACCACCTTTCCTTCAAACGTTATCCTCCAAAAACCCGTCGAGGTATGCACCAGAGTCTTCAAGGTTCTGGTTGACCCACTTCCCGACCTCGTAGAGACGCGAGGGTGGCACCGTTGGATCCGGAATGTTCGAAAATGTGGGTGCAGAGCTTGGTTTCAAGTCTCTACCACCATCCCTTCAAAAGTTATCCCCCGAAACCTGTCGAGGTATGCACCAGAGTCCTCGAGGTTCTGGTTGACCCACTTCCCGACCTCGTAGAGACTCGAGGGTGGCACCGTTGGATCCGGAATGTCCGAAAATGGGGGTGCAGAGCTTGGTTTCAAGTCTCTACCACCATCCCTTCAAAAGTTATCCCCCGAAAACCAGTGGAGGTATGATAATGACATGGTGCTAGGGTTATAACCTAACACTGATGGCATCACAGAGCCCATGCTAGATCAAAGCACAGTGTCTGTGACGTCATCACGTTGCCTTTGATGACATCACAGCCACCTAACATTCTGATGTGTTCACTTGTGTGTGTGTGTATGTGTGTTGTGGGTGTGGGTGTGTGTGTGTGTGTGTGTGTGTGTGTGTGCAGACAAAGTTATGGGGGTGCAGAGCCTGCTTTCAAGTCTGTACCACATTCACTTCAAACGTTATCCTCCAAAAACCCGTCGAGGTATGCACCAGAGTCCTCAAGGTTCTGGTTGACCCACTTCCCGACCTCGTAGAGACGCGAGGGTGGCACCGTTGGATCCGGAATGTCCGAAAATGGGGGTGCAGAGCTTGGTTTCAAGTCTCTACCACCATCCCTTCAAAAGTTATCCACCGAAACCTGTCGAGGTATGCACCAGAGTACTCGAGGTTCTGGTTGACCCACTTCC
The DNA here is from genome assembly GCF_056507025.1 of Lutjanus erythropterus. NCBI lineage: Eukaryota > Metazoa > Chordata > Actinopteri > Lutjaniformes > Lutjanidae > Lutjanus > Lutjanus erythropterus. Next base: position 31,968,999 of record NC_139333.1, on the reverse strand, counting down.
CGACCTCGTAGAGACTCGATGGTGGCACCGTTGGATCCGGAATGTCCGAAAATTGGGGTGCAGAGCTTGGTTTCAAGTCTCTACCACCATCCCTTCAAAAGTTATCCCCCGAAACCTGTCGAGGTATGCACCAGAGTCCTCGAGGTTCTGGTTGACCCACTTCGCGACCTCGTAGAGACTCGAGGGTGGCACCGTTGGATCCGGAATGTCCGAAAATGGGGGTGCAGAGCTTGGTTTCAAGTCTCTACCACCATCCCTTCAAAAGTTATCCCCCGAAAACCAGTGGAGGTATGATAATGACATGGTGCTAGGGTTATAACCTAACACTGATGGCATCACTGAGCCCATGCTAGATCAAAGCACAGTGTCTGTGACGTCATCACGTTGCCTTTGATGACATCACAGCCACCTAACATTCTGATGTGTTCACTTGTGTGTGTGTGTATGTGTGTTGTGGGTGTGGGTGTGTGTGTGTGTGTGTGTGTGTGTGTGTGTGCAGACAAAGTTATGGGGGTGCAGAGCCTGCTTTCAAGTCTGTACCACATTCACTTCAAAAGTTATTCCACAAAAACCCGTCCAGGTATGCACCAGAGTCCTCGAGGTTCTAGTTGACCCACTTCCCAACCTTGTAGAGACTCGATGGTGGTACCCTTGGATCCGGAATGTCCAAAAATGGGGGTGCAGAGCTTAGTTTCACGTCTCTACCACCTTTCCTTCAAACGTTATCCTCCAAAAACCCGTCGAGGTATGCACCAGAGTCTTCAAGGTTCTGGTTGACCCACTTCCCGACGTCGTAGAGACGCGAGGGTGGCACCGTTGGATCCGGAATGTCCAGAAATAGGGGTGCAGAGCTTGGTTTCAAGTCTCTACCACCATCCCTTCAAAAGTTATCCCCCGAAACCTGTCGAGGTATGCACCAGAGTCCTCGAGGTTCTGGTTGACCCACTTCCCGACCTCGTAGAGACTCGAGGGTGGCACCGTTGGATCCGGAATGTCCGAAAATGGGGGTGCAGAGCTTGGTTTCAAGTCTCTACCACCATCCCTTCAAAAGTTATCCCCCGAAAACCAGTGGAGGTATGATAATGACATGGTGCTAGGGTTATAACCTAACACTGATGGCATCACAGAGCCCATGCTAGATCAAAGCACAGTGTCTGTGACGTCATCACGTTGCCTTTGATGACATCACAGCCACCTAACATTCTGATGTGTTCACTTGTGTGTGTGTGTATGTGTGTTGTGGGTGTGGGTGTGTGTGTGTGTGTGTGTGTGTGCAGACAAAGTTATGGGGGTGCAGAGCCTGCTTTCAAGTCTGTACCACATTCACTTCAAAAGTTATTCCACAAAAACCCGTCGAGGTATGCACCAGAGTCCTCGAGGTTCTAGTTGACCCACTTCCCAACCTTGTAGAGACTCGATGGTGGTACCCTTGGATCCGGAATGTCCAAAAATGGGGGTGCAGAGCTTAGTTTCACGTCTCTACCACCTTTCCTTCAAACGTTATCCTCCAAAAACCCGTCGAGGTATGCACCAGAGTCTTCAAGGTTCTGGTTGACCCACTTCCCGACCTCGTAGAGACGCGAGGGTGGCACCGTTGGATCCGGAATGTCCGAAAATGGGGGTGCAGAGCTTGGTTTCAAGTCTCTACCACCATCCCTTCAAAAGTTATCCCCCGAAACCTGTCGAGGTATGCACCAGAGTCCTCGAGGTTCTGGTTGACCCACTTCCCGACCTCGTAGAGACTCGAGGGTGGCACCGTTGGATCCGGAATGTCCGAAAATGGGGGTGCAGAGCTTGGTTTCAAGTCTCTACCACCATCCCTTCAAAAGTTATCCCCCGAAAACCAGTGGAGGTATGATAATGACATGGTGCTAGGGTTATAACCTAACACTGATGGCATCACAGAGCCCATGCTAGATCAAAGCACAGTGTCTGTGACGTCATCACGTTGCCTTTGATGACATCACAGCCACCTAACATTCTGATGTGTTCACTTGTGTGTGTGTGTATGTGTGTTGTGGGTGTGGGTGTGTGTGTGTGTGTGTGTGTGTGCAGACAAAGTTATGGGGGTGCAGAGCCTGCTTTCAAGTCTGTACCACATTCACTTCAAAAGTTATTCCACAAAAACCCGTCCAGGTATGCACCAGAGTCCTCGAGGTTCTAGTTGACCCACTTCCCAACCTTGTAGAGACTCGATGGTGGTACCCTTGGATCCGGAATGTCCAAAAATGGGGGTGCAGAGCTTAGTTTCACGTCTCTACCACCTTTCCTTCAAACGTTATCCTCCAAAAACCCGTCGAGGTATGCACCAGAGTCTTCAAGGTTCTGGTTGACCCACTTCCCGACCTCGTAGAGACGCGAGGGTGGCACCGTTGGATCCGGAATGTTCGAAAATGGGGGTGCAGAGCTTGGTTTCAAGTCTCTACCACCATCCCTTCAAAAGTTATCCCCCGAAACCTGTCGAGGTATGCACCAGAGTCCTCGAGGTTCTGGTTGACCCACTTCCCGACCTCGTAGAGACTCGAGGGTGGCACCGTTGGATCCGGAATGTCCGAAAATGGGGGTGCAGAGCTTGGTTTCAAGTCTCTACCACCATCCCTTCAAAAGTTATCCCCCGAAAACCAGTGGAGGTATGATAATGACATGGTGCTAGGGTTATAACCTAACACTGATGGCATCACAGAGCCCATGATAGATCAAAGCACAGTGTCTGTGACGTCATCACGTTGCCTTTGATGACATCACAGCCACCTAACATTCTGATGTGTTCACTTGTGTGTGTGTGTATGTGTGTTGTGGGTGTGGGTGTGTGTGTGTGTGTGTGTGTGTGTGTGTGTGTGTGCAGACAAAGTTATGGGGGTGCAGAGCCTGCTTTCAAGTCTGTACCACATTCACTTCAAAAGTTATTCCACAAAAACCCGTCCAGGTATGCACCAGAGTCCTCGAGGTTCTAGTTGACCCACTTCCCAACCTTGTAGAGACTCGATGGTGGTACCCTTGGATCCGGAATGTCCAAAAATGGGGGTGCAGAGCTTAGTTTCACGTCTCTACCACCTTTCCTTCAAACGTTATCCTCCAAAAACCCGTCGAGGTATGCACCAGAGTCTTCAAGGTTCTGGTTGACCCACTTCCCGACCTCGTAGAGACGCGATGGTGGCACCGTTGGATCCGGAATGTTCGAAAATGGGGGTGCAGAGCTTGTTTTCAAGTCTCTACCACCATCCCTTCAAAAGTTATCCCCCGAAACCTGTCGAGGTATGCACCAGAGTCCTCGAGGTTCTGGTTGACCCACTTCCCGACCTCGTAGAGACTCGAGGGTGGCACCGTTGGATCCGGAATGTCCGAAAATGGGGGTGCAGAGCTTACTTTCACGTCTCTACCACCTTTCCTTCAAACGTTATCCTCCAAAAACCCGTCGAGGTATGCACCAGAGTCTTCAAGGTTCTGGTTGGCCCACTTCCCGACCTCGTAGAGACGCGAGGGTGGCACCGTTGGATCCGGAATGTTCGAAAATGGGGGTGCAGAGCTTGGTTTCAAGTCTCTACCACCATCCCTTCAAAAGTTATCCCCCGAAACATGTCGAGGTATGCACCAGAGTCCTCGAGGTTCTGGTTGACCCACTTCCCGACCTCGTAGAGACTCCAGGGTGGCACCGTTGGATCCGGAATGTCCGAAAATGGGGGTGCAGAGCTTGGTTTCAAGTCTCTACCACCATCCCTTCAAAAGTTATCCCCCGAAAACCAGTGGAGGTATGATAATGACATGGTGCTAGGGTTATAACCTAACACTGATGGCATCACAGAGCCCATGCTAGATCAAAGCACAGTGTCTGTGACGTCATCACGTTGCCTTTGATGACATCACAGCCACCTAACATTCTGATGTGTTCACTTGTGTGTGTGTGTATGTGTGTTGTGGGTGTGGGTGTGTGTGTGTGTGTGTGTGTGTGTGTGTGCAGACAAAGTTATGGGCGTGCAGAGCCTGCTTTCAAGTCTGTACCACATTCACTTCAAAAGTTATTCCACAAAAACCCGTCGAGGTATGCACCAGAGTCCTCGAGGTTCTAGTTGACCCACTTCCCAACCTTGTAGAGACTCGATGGTGGTACCCTTGGATCCGGAATGTCCAAAAATGGGGGTGCAGAGCTTAGTTTCACGTCTCTACCACCTTTCCTTCAAACGTTATCCTCCAAAAACCCGTCGAGGTATGCACCAGAGTCTTCAAGGTTCTGGTTGACCCACTTCCCGACCTCGTAGAGACGCGAGGGTGGCACCGTTGGATCCGGAATGTTCGAAAATGTGGGTGCAGAGCTTGGTTTCAAGTCTCTACCACCATCCCTTCAAAAGTTATCCCCCGAAACCTGTCGAGGTATGCACCAGAGTCCTCGAGGTTCTGGTTGACCCACTTCCCGACCTCGTAGAGACTCGAGGGTGGCACCGTTGGATCCGGAATGTCCGAAAATGGGGGTGCAGAGCTTGGTTTCAAGTCTCTACCACCATCCCTTCAAAAGTTATCCCCCGAAAACCAGTGGAGGTATGATAATGACATGGTGCTAGGGTTATAACCTAACACTGATGGCATCACAGAGCCCATGCTAGATCAAAGCACAGTGTCTGTGACGTCATCACGTTGCCTTTGATGACATCACAGCCACCTAACATTCTGATGTGTTCACTTGTGTGTGTGTGTATGTGTGTTGTGGGTGTGGGTGTGTGTGTGTGTGTGTGTGTGTGTGTGTGCAGACAAAGTTATGGGGGTGCAGAGCCTGCTTTCAAGTCTGTACCACATTCACTTCAAACGTTATCCTCCAAAAACCCGTCGAGGTATGCACCAGAGTCCTCAAGGTTCTGGTTGACCCACTTCCCGACCTCGTAGAGACGCGAGGGTGGCACCGTTGGATCCGGAATGTCCGAAAATGGGGGTGCAGAGCTTGGTTTCAAGTCTCTACCACCATCCCTTCAAAAGTTATCCACCGAAACCTGTCGAGGTATGCACCAGAGTACTCGAGGTTCTGGTTGACCCACTTCCCGACCTCGTAGAGACTCGATGGTGGCACCGTTGGATCCGGAATGTCCGAAAATTGGGGTGCAGAGCTTGGTTTCAAGTCTCTACCACCATCCCTTCAAAAGTTATCCCCCGAAACCTGTCGAGGTATGCACCAGAGTCCTCGAGGTTCTGGTTGACCCACTTCGCGACCTCGTAGAGACTCGAGGGTGGCACCGTTGGATCCGGAATGTCCGAAAATGGGGGTGCAGAGCTTGGTTTCAAGTCTCTACCACCATCCCTTCAAAAGTTATCCCCCGAAAACCAGTGGAGGTATGATAATGACATGGTGCTAGGGTTATAACCTAACACTGATGGCATCACAGAGCCCATGCTAGATCAAAGCACAGTGTCTGTGACGTCATCACGTTGCCTTTGATGACATCACAGCCACCTAACATTCTGATGTGTTCACTTGTGTGTATGTGTATGTGTGTTGTGGGTGTGGGTGTGTGTGTGTGTGTGTGTGTGTGCAGACAAAGTTATGGGGGTGCAGAGCCTGCTTTCAAGTCTGTACCACATTCATTTCAAAAGTTATTCCACAAAAACCCGTCGAGGTATGCACCAGAGTCCTCGAGGTTCTAGTTGACCCACTTCCCAACCTTGTAGAGACTCGATGGTGGTACCCTTGGATCCGGAATGTCCAAAAATGGGGGTGCAGAGCTTAGTTTCACGTCTCTACCACCTTTCCTTCAAACGTTATCCTCCAAAAACCCGTCGAGGTATGCACCAGAGTCTTCAAGGTTCTGGTTGACCCACTTCCCGACGTCGTAGAGACGCGAGGGTGGCACCGTTGGATCCGGAATGTCCGAAAATGGGGGTGCAGAGCTTGGTTTCAAGTCTCTACCACCATCCCTTCAAAAGTTATCCCCCGAAACCTGTCGAGGTATGCACCAGAGTCCTCGAGGTTCTGGTTGACCCACTTCCCGACCTCGTAGAGACTCGAGGGTGGCACCGTTGGATCCGGAATGTCCGAAAATGGGGGTGCAGAGCTTGGTTTCAAGTCTCTACCACCATCCCTTCAAAAGTTATCCCCCGAAAACCAGTGGAGGTATGATAATGACATGGTGCTAGGGTTATAACCTAACACTGATGGCATCACAGAGCCCATGCTAGATCAAAGCACAGTGTCTGTGACGTCATCACGTTGCCTTTGATGACATCACAGCCACCTAACATTCTGATGTGTTCACTTGTGTGTGTGTGTATGTGTGTTGTGGGTGTGGGTGTGTGTGTGTGTGTGTGTGTGTGTGTGCAGACAAAGTTATGGGGGTGCAGAGCCTGCTTTCAAGTCTGTACCACATTCACTTCAAACGTTATCCTCCAAAAACCCGTCGAGGTATGCACCAGAGTCCTCGAGGTTCTAGTTGACCCACTTCCCAACCTTGTAGAGACTCGATGGTGGTACCCTTGGATCCGGAATGTCCAAAAATGGGGGTGCAGAGCTTAGTTTCACGTCTCTACCACCTTTCCTTCAAACGTTATCCTCCAAAAACCCGTCGAGGTATGCACCAGAGTCTTCAAGGTTCTGGTTGACCCACTTCCCGACGTCGTAGAGACGCGAGGGTGGCACCGTTGGATCCGGAATGTCCGAAAATGGGGGTGCAGAGCTTGGTTTCAAGTCTCTACCACCATCCCTTCAAAAGTTATCCCCCGAAAACCAGTGGAGGTATGATAATGACATGGTGCTAGGGTTATAACCTAACACTGATGGCATCACAGAGCCCATGCTAGATCAAAGCACAGTGTCTGTGACGTCATCACGTTGCCTTTGATGACATCACAGCCACCTAACATTCTGATGTGTTCACTTGTGTGTGTGTGTATGTGTGTTGTGGGTGTGGGTGTGTGTGTGTGTGTGTGTGTGTGTGTGCAGACAAAGTTATGGGGGTGCAGAGCCTGCTTTCAAGTCTGTACCACATTCACTTCAAAAGTTATTCCACAAAAACCCGTCGAGGTATGCACCAGAGTCCTCGAGGTTCTAGTTGACCCACTTCCCAACCTTGTAGAGACTCGATGGTGGTACCCTTGGATCCGGAATGTCCAAAAATGGGGGTGCAGAGCTTAGTTTCACGTCTCTACCACCTTTCCTTCAAACGTTATCCTCCAAAAACCCGTCGAGGTATGCACCAGAGTCTTCAAGGTTCTGGTTGACCCACTTCCCGACCTCGTAGAGACGCGAGGGTGGCACCGTTGGATCCGGAATGTTCGAAAATGGGGGTGCAGAGCTTGGTTTCAAGTCTCTACCACCATCCCTTCAAAAGTTATCCCCCGAAACCTGTCGAGGTATGCACCAGAGTCCTCGAGGTTCTGGTTGACCCACTTCCCGACCTCGTAGAGACTCGAGGGTGGCACCGTTGGATCCGGAATGTCCGAAAATGGGGGTGCAGAGCTTGGTTTCAAGTCTCTACCACCATCCCTTCAAAAGTTATCCCCCGAAAACCAGTGGAGGTATGATAATGACATGGTGCTAGGGTTATAACCTAACACTGATGGCATCACAGAGCCCATGATAGATCAAAGCACAGTGTCTGTGACGTCATCACGTTGCCTTTGATGACATCACAGCCACCTAACATTCTGATGTGTTCACTTGTGTGTGTGTGTATGTGTGTTGTGGGTGTGGGTGTGTGTGTGTGTGTGTGTGTGTGTGTGTGTGTGTGCAGACAAAGTTATGGGGGTGCAGAGCCTGCTTTCAAGTCTGTACCACATTCACTTCAAAAGTTATTCCACAAAAACCCGTCCAGGTATGCACCAGAGTCCTCGAGGTTCTAGTTGACCCACTTCCCAACCTTGTAGAGACTCGATGGTGGTACCCTTGGATCCGGAATGTCCAAAAATGGGGGTGCAGAGCTTAGTTTCACGTCTCTACCACCTTTCCTTCAAACGTTATCCTCCAAAAACCCGTCGAGGTATGCACCAGAGTCTTCAAGGTTCTGGTTGACCCACTTCCCGACCTCGTAGAGACGCGATGGTGGCACCGTTGGATCCGGAATGTTCGAAAATGGGGGTGCAGAGCTTGTTTTCAAGTCTCTACCACCATCCCTTCAAAAGTTATCCCCCGAAACCTGTCGAGGTATGCACCAGAGTCCTCGAGGTTCTGGTTGACCCACTTCCCGACCTCGTAGAGACTCGAGGGTGGCACCGTTGGATCCGGAATGTCCGAAAATGGGGGTGCAGAGCTTACTTTCACGTCTCTACCACCTTTCCTTCAAACGTTATCCTCCAAAAACCCGTCGAGGTATGCACCAGAGTCTTCAAGGTTCTTGGTTGACCCACTTCCCGACCTCGTAGAGACGCGAGGGTGGCACCGTTGGATCCGGAATGTTCGAAAATGGGGGTGCAGAGCTTGGTTTCAAGTCTCTACCACCATCCCTTCAAAAGTTATCCCCCGAAACATGTCGAGGTATGCACCAGAGTCCTCGAGGTTCTGGTTGACCCACTTTCCGACCTCGTAGAGACTCCAGGGTGGCACCGTTGGATCCGGAATGTCCGAAAATGGGGGTGCAGAGCTTGGTTTCAAGTCTCTACCACCATCCCTTCAAAAGTTATCCCCCGAAACCTGTCGAGGTATGCACCAGAGTCCTCGAGGTTCTGGTTGACCCACTTCCCGACCTCGTAGAGACTCGAGGGTGGCACCGTTGGATCCGGAATGTCCGAAAATGGGGGTGCAGAGCTTGGTTTCAAGTCTCTACCACCATCCCTTCAAAAGTTATCCCCCGAAAACCAGTGGAGGTATGATAATGACATGGTGCTAGGGTTATAACCTAACACTGATGGCATCACAGAGCCCATGCTAGATCAAAGCACAGTGTCTGTGACGTCATCACGTTGCCTTTGATGACATCACAGCCACCTAACATTCTGATGTGTTCACTTGTGTGTGTGTGTATGTGTGTTGTGGGTGTGGGTGTGTGTGTGTGTGTGTGTGTGTGTGTGTGCAGACAAAGTTATGGGCGTGCAGAGCCTGCTTTCAAGTCTGTACCACATTCACTTCAAAAGTTATTCCACAAAAACCCGTCGAGGTATGCACCAGAGTCCTCGAGGTTCTAGTTGACCCACTTCCCAACCTTGTAGAGACTCGATGGTGGTACCCTTGGATCCGGAATGTCCAAAAATGGGGGTGCAGAGCTTAGTTTCACGTCTCTACCACCTTTCCTTCAAACGTTATCCTCCAAAAACCCGTCGAGGTATGCACCAGAGTCTTCAAGGTTCTGGTTGACCCACTTCCCGACCTCGTAGAGACGCGAGGGTGGCACCGTTGGATCCGGAATGTTCGAAAATGTGGGTGCAGAGCTTGGTTTCAAGTCTCTACCACCATCCCTTCAAAAGTTATCCCCCGAAACCTGTCGAGGTATGCACCAGAGTCCTCGAGGTTCTGGTTGACCCACTTCCCGACCTCGTAGAGACTCGAGGGTGGCACCGTTGGATCCGGAATGTCCGAAAATGGGGGTGCAGAGCTTGGTTTCAAGTCTCTACCACCATCCCTTCAAAAGTTATCCCCCGAAAACCAGTGGAGGTATGATAATGACATGGTGCTAGGGTTATAACCTAACACTGATGGCATCACAGAGCCCATGCTAGATCAAAGCACAGTGTCTGTGACGTCATCACGTTGCCTTTGATGACATCACAGCCACCTAACATTCTGATGTGTTCACTTGTGTGTGTGTGTATGTGTGTTGTGGGTGTGGGTGTGTGTGTGTGTGTGTGTGTGTGTGTGTGCAGACAAAGTTATGGGGGTGCAGAGCCTGCTTTCAAGTCTGTACCACATTCACTTCAAACGTTATCCTCCAAAAACCCGTCGAGGTATGCACCAGAGTCCTCAAGGTTCTGGTTGACCCACTTCCCGACCTCGTAGAGACGCGAGGGTGGCACCGTTGGATCCGGAATGTCCGAAAATGGGGGTGCAGAGCTTGGTTTCAAGTCTCTACCACCATCCCTTCAAAACTTATCCACCGAAACCTGTCGAGGTATGCACCAGAGTACTCGAGGTTCTGGTTGACCCACTTCCCGACCTCGTAGAGACTCGATGGTGGCACCGTTGGATCCGGAATGTCCGAAAATTGGGGTGCAGAGCTTGGTTTCAAGTCTCTACCACCATCCCTTCAAAAGTTATCCCCCGAAACCTGTCGAGGTATGCACCAGAGTCCTCGAGGTTCTGGTTGACCCACTTCGCGACCTCGTAGAGACTCGAGGGTGGCACCGTTGGATCCGGAATGTCCGAAAATGGGGGTGCAGAGCTTGGTTTCAAGTCTCTACCACCATCCCTTCAAAAGTTATCCCCCGAAAACCAGTGGAGGTATGATAATGACATGGTGCTAGGGTTATAACCTAACACTGATGGCATCACAGAGCCCATGCTAGATCAAAGCACAGTGTCTGTGACGTCATCACGTTGCCTTTGATGACATCACAGCCACCTAACATTCTGATGTGTTCACTTGTGTGTGTGTGTATGTGTGTTGTGGGTGTGGGTGTGTGTGTGTGTGTGTGTGTGTGCAGACAAAGTTATGGGGGTGCAGAGCCTGCTTTCAAGTCTGTACCACATTCATTTCAAAAGTTATTCCACAAAAACCCGTCGAGGTATGCACCAGAGTCCTCGAGGTTCTAGTTGACCCACTTCCCAACCTTGTAGAGACTCGATGGTGGTACCCTTGGATCCGGAATGTCCAAAAATGGGGGTGCAGAGCTTAGTTTCACGTCTCTACCACCTTTCCTTCAAACGTTATCCTCCAAAAACCCGTCGAGGTATGCACCAGAGTCTTCAAGGTTCTGGTTGACCCACTTCCCGACGTCGTAGAGACGCGAGGGTGGCACCGTTGGATCCGGAATGTCCGAAAATGGGGGTGCAGAGCTTGGTTTCAAGTCTCTACCACCATCCCTTCAAAAGTTATCCCCCGAAACCTGTCGAGGTATGCACCAGAGTCCTCGAGGTTCTGGTTGACCCACTTCCCGACCTCGTAGAGACTCGAGGGTGGCACCGTTGGATCCGGAATGTCCGAAAATGGGGGTGCAGAGCTTGGTTTCAAGTCTCTACCACCATCCCTTCAAAAGTTATCCCCCGAAAACCAGTGGAGGTATGATAATGACATGGTGCTAGGGTTATAACCTAACACTGATGGCATCACAGAGCCCATGCTAGATCAAAGCACAGTGTCTGTGACGTCATCACGTTGCCTTTGATGACATCACAGCCACCTAACATTCTGATGTGTTCACTTGTGTGTGTGTGTATGTGTGTTGTGGGTGTGGGTGTGTGTGTGTGTGTGTGTGTGTGTGTGCAGACAAAGTTATGGGGGTGCAGAGCCTGCTTTCAAGTCTGTACCACATTCACTTCAAACGTTATCCTCCAAAAACCCGTCGAGGTATGCACCAGAGTCCTCGAGGTTCTAGTTGACCCACTTCCCAACCTTGTAGAGACTCGATGGTGGTACCCTTGGATCCGGAATGTCCAAAAATGGGGGTGCAGAGCTTAGTTTCACGTCTCTACCACCTTTCCTTCAAACGTTATCCTCCAAAAACCCGTCGAGGTATGCACCAGAGTCTTCAAGGTTCTGGTTGACCCACTTCCCGACGTCGTAGAGACGCGAGGGTGGCACCGTTGGATCCGGAATGTCCGAAAATGGGGGTGCAGAGCTTGGTTTCAAGTCTCTACCACCATCCCTTCAAAAGTTATCCCCCGAAAACCAGTGGAGGTATGATAATGACATGGTGCTAGGGTTATAACCTAACACTGATGGCATCACAGAGCCCATGCTAGATCAAAGCACAGTGTCTGTGACGTCATCACGTTGCCTTTGATGACATCACAGCCACCTAACATTCTGATGTGTTCACTTGTGTGTGTGTGTATGTGTGTTGTGGGTGTGGGTGTGTGTGTGTGTGTGTGTGTGTGTGTGCAGACAAAGTTATGGGGGTGCAGAGCCTGCTTTCAAGTCTGTACCACATTCACTTCAAAAGTTATTCCACAAAAACCCGTCGAGGTATGCACCAGAGTCCTCGAGGTTCTAGTTGACCCACTTCCCAACCTTGTAGAGACTCGATGGTGGTACCCTTGGATCCGGAATGTCCAAAAATGGGGGTGCAGAGCTTAGTTTCACGTCTCTACCACCTTTCCTTCAAACGTTATCCTCCAAAAACCCGTCGAGGTATGCACCAGAGTCTTCAAGGTTCTGGTTGACCCACTTCCCGACCTCGTAGAGACGCGAGGGTGGCACCGTTGGATCCGGAATGTTCGAAAATGGGGGTGCAGAGCTTGGTTTCAAGTCTCTACCACCATCCCTTCAAAAGTTATCCCCCGAAACCTGTCGAGGTATGCACCAGAGTCCTCGAGGTTCTGGTTGACCCACTTCCCGACCTCGTAGAGACTCGAGGGTGGCACCGTTGGATCCGGAATGTCCGAAAATGGGGGTGCAGAGCTTGGTTTCAAGTCTCTACCACCATCCCTTCAAAAGTTATCCCCCGAAAACCAGTGGAGGTATGATAATGACATGGTGCTAGGGTTATAACCTAACACTGATGGCATCACAGAGCCCATGATAGATCAAAGCACAGTGTCTGTGACGTCATCACGTTGCCTTTGATGACATCACAGCCACCTAACATTCTGATGTGTTCACTTGTGTGTGTGTGTATGTGTGTTGTGGGTGTGGGTGTGTGTGTGTGTGTGTGTGTGTGTGTGTGTGTGTGCAGACAAAGTTATGGGGGTGCAGAGCCTGCTTTCAAGTCTGTACCACATTCACTTCAAAAGTTATTCCACAAAAACCCGTCCAGGTATGCACCAGAGTCCTCGAGGTTCTAGTTGACCCACTTCCCAACCTTGTAGAGACTCGATGGTGGTACCCTTGGATCCGGAATGTCCAAAAATGGGGGTGCAGAGCTTAGTTTCACGTCTCTACCACCTTTCCTTCAAACGTTATCCTCCAAAAACCCGTCGAGGTATGCACCAGAGTCTTCAAGGTTCTGGTTGACCCACTTCCCGACCTCGTAGAGACGCGATGGTGGCACCGTTGGATCCGGAATGTTCGAAAATGGGGGTGCAGAGCTTGTTTTCAAGTCTCTACCACCATCCCTTCAAAAGTTATCCCCCGAAACCTGTCGAGGTATGCACCAGAGTCCTCGAGGTTCTGGTTGACCCACTTCCCGACCTCGTAGAGACTCGAGGGTGGCACCGTTGGATCCGGAATGTCCGAAAATGGGGGTGCAGAGCTTACTTTCACGTCTCTACCACCTTTCCTTCAAACGTTATCCTCCAAAAACCCGTCGAGGTATGCACCAGAGTCTTCAAGGTTCTTGGTTGACCCACTTCCCGACCTCGTAGAGACGCGAGGGTGGCACCGTTGGATCCGGAATGTTCGAAAATGGGGGTGCAGAGCTTGGTTTCAAGTCTCTACCACCATCCCTTCAAAAGTTATCCCCCGAAACATGTCGAGGTATGCACCAGAGTCCTCGAGGTTCTGGTTGACCCACTTCCCGACCTCGTAGAGACTCCAGGGTGGCACCGTTGGATCCGGAATGTCCGAAAATGGGGGTGCAGAGCTTGGTTTCAAGTCTCTACCACCATCCCTTCAAAAGTTATCCCCCGAAACCTGTCGAGGTATGCACCAGAGTCCTCGAGGTTCTGGTTGACCCACTTCCCGACCTCGTAGAGACTCGAGGGTGGCACCGTTGGATCCGGAATGTCCGAAAATGGGGGTGCAGAGCTTGGTTTCAAGTCTCTACCACCATCCCTTCAAAAGTTATCCCCCGAAAACCAGTGGAGGTATGATAATGACATGGTGCTAGGGTTATAACCTAACACTGATGGCATCACAGAGCCCATGCTAGATCAAAGCACAGTGTCTGTGACGTCATCACGTTGCCTTTGATGACATCACAGCCACCTAACATTCTGATGTGTTCACTTGTGTGTGTGTGTATGTGTGTTGTGGGTGTGGGTGTGTGTGTGTGTGTGTGTGTGTGTGTGTGCAGACAAAGTTATGGGCGTGCAGAGCCTGCTTTCAAGTCTGTACCACATTCACTTCAAAAGTTATTCCACAAAAACCCGTCGAGGTATGCACCAGAGTCCTCGAGGTTCTAGTTGACCCACTTCCCAACCTTGTAGAGACTCGATGGTGGTACCCTTGGATCCGGAATGTCCAAAAATGGGGGTGCAGAGCTTAGTTTCACGTCTCTACCACCTTTCCTTCAAACGTTATCCTCCAAAAACCCGTCGAGGTATGCACCAGAGTCTTCAAGGTTCTGGTTGACCCACTTCCCGACCTCGTAGAGACGCGAGGGTGGCACCGTTGGATCCGGAATGTTCGAAAATGTGGGTGCAGAGCTTGGTTTCAAGTCTCTACCACCATCCCTTCAAAAGTTATCCCCCGAAACCTGTCGAGGTATGCACCAGAGTCCTCGAGGTTCTGGTTGACCCACTTCCCGACCTCGTAGAGACTCGAGGGTGGCACCGTTGGATCCGGAATGTCCGAAAATGGGGGTGCAGAGCTTGGTTTCAAGTCTCTACCACCATCCCTTCAAAAGTTATCCCCCGAAAACCAGTGGAGGTATGATAATGACATGGTGCTAGGGTTATAACCTAACACTGATGGCATCACAGAGCCCATGCTAGATCAAAGCACAGTGTCTGTGACGTCATCACGTTGCCTTTGATGACATCACAGCCACCTAACATTCTGATGTGTTCACTTGTGTGTGTGTGTATGTGTGTTGTGGGTGTGGGTGTGTGTGTGTGTGTGTGTGTGTGTGTGTGCAGACAAAGTTATGGGGGTGCAGAGCCTGCTTTCAAGTCTGTACCACATTCACTTCAAACGTTATCCTCCAAAAACCCGTCGAGGTATGCACCAGAGTCCTCAAGGTTCTGGTTGACCCACTTCCCGACCTCGTAGAGACGCGAGGGTGGCACCGTTGGATCCGGAATGTCCGAAAATGGGGGTGCAGAGCTTGGTTTCAAGTCTCTACCACCATCCCTTCAAAAGTTATCCACCGAAACCTGTCGAGGTATGCACCAGAGTACTCGAGGTTCTGGTTGACCCACTTCCCGACCTCGTAGAGACTCGATGGTGGCACCGTTGGATCCGGAATGTCCGAAAATTGGGGTGCAGAGCTTGGTTTCAAGTCTCTACCACCATCCCTTCAAAAGTTATCCCCCGAAACCTGTCGAGGTATGCACCAGAGTCCTCGAGGTTCTGGTTGACCCACTTCGCGACCTCGTAGAGACTCGAGGGTGGCACCGTTGGATCCGGAATGTCCGAAAATGGGGGTGCAGAGCTTGGTTTCAAGTCTCTACCACCATCCCTTCAAAAGTTATCCCCCGAAAACCAGTGGAGGTATGATAATGACATGGTGCTAGGGTTATAACCTAACACTGATGGCATCACTGAGCCCATGCTAGATCAAAGCACAGTGTCTGTGACGTCATCACGTTGCCTTTGATGACATCACAGCCACCTAACATTCTGATGTGTTCACTTGTGTGTGTGTGTATGTGTGTTGTGGGTGTGGGTGTGTGTGTGTGTGTGTGTGTGTGTGTGTGTGCAGACAAAGTTATGGGGGTGCAGAGCCTGCTTTCAAGTCTGTACCACATTCACTTCAAAAGTTATTCCACAAAAACCCGTCCAGGTATGCACCAGAGTCCTCGAGGTTCTAGTTGACCCACTTCCCAACCTTGTAGAGACTCGATGGTGGTACCCTTGGATCCGGAATGTCCAAAAATGGGGGTGCAGAGCTTAGTTTCACGTCTCTACCACCTTTCCTTCAAACGTTATCCTCCAAAAACCCGTCGAGGTATGCACCAGAGTCTTCAAGGTTCTGGTTGACCCACTTCCCGACGTCGTAGAGACGCGAGGGTGGCACCGTTGGATCCGGAATGTCCGAAAATGGGGGTGCAGAGCTTGGTTTCAAGTCTCTACCACCATCCCTTCAAAAGTTATCCCCCGAAAACCAGTGGAGGTATGATAATGACATGGTGCTAGGGTTATAACCTAACACTGATGGCATCACAGAGCCCATGCTAGATCAAAGCACAGTGTCTGTGACGTCATCACGTTGCCTTTGATGACATCACAGCCACCTAACATTCTGATGTGTTCACTTGTGTGTGTGTGTATGTGTGTTGTGGGTGTGGGTGTGTGTGTGTGTGTGTGTGTGTGCAGACAAAGTTATGGGGGTGCAGAGCCTGCTTTCAAGTCTGTACCACATTCACTTCAAAAGTTATTCCACAAAAACCCGTCGAGGTATGCACCAGAGTCCTCGAGGTTCTAGTTGACCCACTTCCCAACCTTGTAGAGACTCGATGGTGGTACCCTTGGATCCGGAATGTCCAAAAATGGGGGTGCAGAGCTTAGTTTCACGTCTCTACCACCTTTCCTTCAAACGTTATCCTCCAAAAACCCCTCGAGGTATGCACCAGAGTCTTCAAGGTTCTGGTTGACCCACTTCCCGACCTCGTAGAGACGCGAGGGTGGCACCGTTGGATCCGGAATGTCCGAAAATGGGGGTGCAGAGCTTGGTTTCAAGTCTCTACCACCATCCCTTCAAAAGTTATCCCCCGAAACCTGTCGAGGTATGCACCAGAGTCCTCGAGGTTCTGGTTGACCCACTTCCCGACCTCGTAGAGACTCGAGGGTGGCACCGTTGGATCCGGAATGTCCGAAAATGGGGGTGCAGAGCTTGGTTTCAAGTCTCTACCACCATCCCTTCAAAAGTTATCCCCCGAAAACCAGTGGAGGTATGATAATGACATGGTGCTAGGGTTATAACCTAACACTGATGGCATCACAGAGCCCATGCTAGATCAAAGCACAGTGTCTGTGACGTCATCACGTTGCCTTTGATGACATCACAGCCACCTAACATTCTGATGTGTTCACTTGTGTGTGTGTGTATGTGTGTTGTGGGTGTGTGTGTGTGTGTGTGTGTGTGTGTGTGCAGACAAAGTTATGGGGGTGCAGAGCCTGCTTTCAAGTCTGTACCACATTCACTTCAAACGTTATCCTCCAAAAACCCGTCGAGGTATGCACCAGAGTCCTCGAGGTTCTAGTTGACCCACTTCCCAACCTTGTAGAGACTCGATGGTGGTACCCTTGGATCCGGAATGTCCAAAAATGGGGGTGCAGAGCTTAGTTTCACGTCTCTACCACCTTTCCTTCAAACGTTATCCTCCAAAAACCCGTCGAGGTATGCACCAGAGTCTTCAAGGTTCTGGTTGACCCACTTCCCGACGTCGTAGAGACGCGAGGGTGGCACCGTTGGATCCGGAATGTCCAGAAATGGGGGTGCAGAGCTTGGTTTCAAGTCTCTACCACCATCCCTTCAAAAGTTAGCTCCCGAAACCTGTCGAGGTATGCACCAGAGTCCTCGAGGTTCTGGTTGACCCACTTCCCGACGTCGTAGAGACTCGATGGTGGCACCGTTGGATCCGGAATGTCCGAAAATGGGGGTGCAGAGCTTGGTTTCAAGTCTCTACCACCATCCCTTCAAAAGTTATCCCCCGAAAACCAGTGGAGGTATGATAATGACATGGTGCTAGGGTTATAACCTAACACTGATGGCATCACAGAGCCCATGCTAGATCAAAGCACAGTGTCTGTGACGTCATCACGTTGCCTTTGATGACATCACAGCCACCTAACATTCTGATGTGTTCACTTGTGTGTGTGTGTATGTGTGTTGTGGGTGTGGGTGTGTGTGTGTGTGTGTGTGTGTGTGTGCAGACAAAGTTATGGGGGTGCAGAGCCTGCTTTCAAGTCTGTACCACATTCACTTCAAAAGTTATTCCACAAAAACCCGTCCAGGTATGCACCAGAGTCCTCGAGGTTCTAGTTGACCCACTTCCCAACCTTGTAGAGACTCGATGGTGGTACCCTTGGATCCGGAATGTCCAAAAATGGGGGTGCAGAGCTTAGTTTCACGTCTCTACCACCTTTCCTTCAAACGTTATCCTCCAAAAACCCGTCGAGGTATGCACCAGAGTCTTCAAGGTTCTGGTTGACCCACTTCCCGACCTCGTAGAGACGCGATGGTGACACCGTTGGATCCGGAATGTTCGAAAATGGGGGTGCAGAGCTTGGTTTCAAGTCTCTACCACCATCCCTTCAAAAGTTATCCCCCGAAACCTGTCGAGGTATGCACCAGAGTCCTCGAGGTTCTGGTTGACCCACTTCCCGACCTCGTAGAGACTCCAGGGTGGCACCGTTGGATCCGGAATGTCCGAAAATGGGGGTGCAGAGCTTGGTTTCAAGTCTCTACCACCATCCCTTCAAAAGTTATCCCCCGAAACCTGTCGAGGTATGCACCAGAGTCCTCGAGGTTCTGGTTGACCCACTTCCCGACCTCGTAGAGACTCGAGGGTGGCACCGTTGGATCCGGAATGTCCGAAAATGGGGGTGCAGAGCTTGGTTTCAAGTCTCTACCACCATCCCTTCAAAAGTTATCCCCCGAAAACCAGTGGAGGTATGATAATGACATGGTGCTAGGGTTATAACCTAACACTGATGGCATCACAGAGCCCATGCTAGATCAAAGCACAGTGTCTGTGACGTCATCACGTTGCCTTTGATGACATCACAGCCACCTAACATTCTGATGTGTTCACTTGTGTGTGTGTGTATGTGTGTTGTGGGTGTGGGTGTGTGTGTGTGTGTGTGTGTGTGTGTGCAGACAAAGTTATGGGGGTGCAGAGCCTGCTTTCAAGTCTGTACCACATTCACTTCAAAAGTTATTCCACAAAAACCCGTCCAGGTATGCACCAGAGTCCTCGAGGTTCTAGTTGACCCACTTCCCAACCTTGTAGAGACTCGATGGTGGTACCCTTGGATCCGGAATGTCCAAAAATGGGGGTGCAGAGCTTAGTTTCACGTCTTTACCACCTTTCCTTCAAACGTTATCCTCCAAAAACCCGTCGAGGTATGCACCAGAGTCCTCGAAGTTCTGGTTGACCCACTTCCCGACCTCGTAGAGACTCGAGGGTGGCACCGTTGGATCCGGAATGTCCGAAAATGGGGGTGCAGAGCTTGGTTTCAAGTCTCTACCACCATCCCTTCAAAAGTTATCCCCCGAAAACCAGTGGAGGTATGATAATGACATGGTGCTAGGGTTATAACCTAACACTGATGGCATCACAGAGCCCATGCTAGATCAAAGCACAGTGTCTGTGACGTCATCACGTTGCCTTTGATGACATCACAGCCACCTAACATTCTGATGTGTTCACTTGTGTGTGTGTGTATGTGTGTTGTGGGTGTGGGTGTGTGTGTGTGTGTGTGTGTGTGTGTGTGCAGACAAAGTTATGGGCGTGCAGAGCCTGCTTTCAAGTCTGTACCACATTCACTTCAAAAGTTATTCCACAAAAACCCGTCGAGGTATGCACCAGAGTCCTCGAGGTTCTAGTTGACCCACTTCCCAACCTTGTAGAGACTCGATGGTGGTACCCTTGGATCCGGAATGTCCAAAAATGGGGGTGCAGAGCTTAGTTTCACGTCTCTACCACCTTTCCTTCAAACGTTATCCTCCAAAAACCCGTCGAGGTATGCACCAGAGTCTTCAAGGTTCTGGTTGACCCACTTCCCGACCTCGTAGAGACGCGAGGGTGGCACCGTTGGATCCGGAATGTTCGAAAATGGGGGTGCAGAGCTTGGTTTCAAGTCTCTACCACCATCCCTTCAAAAGTTATCCCCCGAAACCTGTCGAGGTATGCACCAGAGTCCTCGAGGTTCTGGTTGACCCACTTCCCGACCTCGTAGAGACTCGAGGGTGGCACCGTTGGATCCGGAATGTCCGAAAATGGGGGTGCAGAGCTTGGTTTCAAGTCTCTACCACCATCCCTTCAAAAGTTATCCCCCGAAAACCAGTGGAGGTATGATAATGACATGGTGCTAGGGTTATAACCTAACACTGATGGCATCACAGAGCCCATGCTAGATCAAAGCACAGTGTCTGTGACGTCATCACGTTGCCTTTGATGACATCACAGCCACCTAACATTCTGATGTGTTCACTTGTGTGTGTGTGTATGTGTGTTGTGGGTGTGGGTGTGTGTGTGTGTGTGTGTGTGTGTGTGCAGACAAAGTTATGGGGGTGCAGAGCCTGCTTTCAAGTCTGTACCACATTCACTTCAAACGTTATCCTCCAAAAACCCGTCGAGGTATGCACCAGAGTCCTCGAGGTTCTGGTTGACCCACTTCCCGACCTCGTAGAGACGCGAGGGTGGCACCGTTGGATCCGGAATGTCCGAAAATGGGGGTGCAGAGCTTGGTTTCAAGTCTCTACCACCATCCCTTCAAAAGTTATCCACCGAAACCTGTCGAGGTATGCACCAGAGTACTCGAGGTTCTGGTTGACCCACTTCCCGACCTCGTAGAGACTCGATGGTGGCACCGTTGGATCCGGAATGTCCGAAAATTGGGGTGCAGAGCTTGGTTTCAAGTCTCTACCACCATCCCTTCAAAAGTTATCCCCCGAAACCTGTCGAGGTATGCACCAGAGTCCTCGAGGTTCTGGTTGACCCACTTCGCGACCTCGTAGAGACTCGAGGGTGGCACCGTTGGATCCGGAATGTCCGAAAATGGGGGTGCAGAGCTTGGTTCCAAGTCTCTACCACCATCCCTTCAAAAGTTATCCCCCGAAAACCAGTGGAGGTATGATAATGACATGGTGCTAGGGTTATAACCTAACACTGATGGCATCACTGAGCCCATGCTAGATCAAAGCACAGTGTCTGTGACGTCATCACGTTGCCTTTGATGACATCACAGCCACCTAACATTCTGATGTGTTCACTTGTGTGTGTGTGTATGTGTGTTGTGGGTGTGGGTGTGTGTGTGTGTGTGTGTGTGTGTGTGTGTGCAGACAAAGTTATGGGGGTGCAGAGCCTGCTTTCAAGTCTGTACCACATTCACTTCAAAAGTTATTCCACAAAAACCCGTCCAGGTATGCACCAGAGTCCTCGAGGTTCTAGTTGACCCACTTCCCAACCTTGTAGAGACTCGATGGTGGTACCCTTGGATCCGGAATGTCCAAAAATGGGGGTGCAGAGCTTAGTTTCACGTCTCTACCACCTTTCCTTCAAACGTTATCCTCCAAAAACCCGTCGAGGTATGCACCAGAGTCTTCAAGGTTCTGGTTGACCCACTTCCCGACCTCGTAGAGACGCGAGGGTGGCACCGTTGGATCCGGAATGTCCAGAAATGGGGGTGCAGAGCTTGGTTTCAAGTCTCTACCACCATCCCTTCAAAAGTTAGCTCCCGAAACCTGTCGAGGTATGCACCAGAGTCCTCGAGGTTCTGGTTGACCCACTTCCCGACGTCGTAGAGACTCGATGGTGGCACCGTTGGATCCGGAATGTCCGAAAATGGGGGTGCAGAGCTTGGTTTCAAGTCTCTACCACCATCCCTTCAAAAGTTATCCCCCAAAACCTGTCGAGGTATGCACCAGAGTCCTCGAGGTTCTGGTTGACCCACTTCCCGACCTCGTAGAGACTCGAGGGTGGCACCGTTGGATCCGGAATGTCCGAAAATGGGGGTGCAGAGCTTGGTTTCAAGTCTCTACCACCATCCCTTCAAAAGTTATCCCCCGAAAACCAGTGGAGGTATGATAATGACATGGTGCTAGGGTTATAACCTAACACTGATGGCATCACAGAGCCCATGCTAGATCAAAGCACAGTGTCTGTGACGTCATCACATGCCTTTGATGACATCACAGCCACCTAACATTCTGATGTGTTCACTTGTGTGTGTGTGTATGTGTGTTGTGGGTGTGGGTGTGTGTGTGTGTGTGTGTGTGTGTGTGCAGACAAAGTTATGGGGGTGCAGAGCCTGCTTTCAAGTCTGTACCACATTCACTTCAAAAGTTATTCCACAAAAACCCGTCCAGGTATGCACCAGAGTCCTCGAGGTTCTAGTTGACCCACTTCCCAACCTTGTAGAGACTCGATGGTGGTACCCTTGGATCCGGAATGTCCAAAAATGGGGGTGCAGAGCTTAGTTTCACGTCTCTACCACCTTTCCTTCAAACGTTATCCTCCAAAAACCCGTCGAGGTATGCACCAGAGTCTTCAAGGTTCTGGTTGACCCACTTCCCGACCTCGTAGAGACGCGATGGTGACACCGTTGGATCCGGAATGTTCGAAAATGGGGGTGCAGAGCTTGGTTTCAAGTCTCTACCACCATCCCTTCAAAAGTTATCCCCCGAAACCTGTCGAGGTATGCACCAGAGTCCTCGAGGTTCTGGTTGACCCACTTCCCGACCTCGTAGAGACTCGAGGGTGGCACCGTTGGATCCGGAATGTCCGAAAATGGGGGTGCAGAGCTTACTTTCACGTCTCTACCACCTTTCCTTCAAACGTTATCCTCCAAAAACCCGTCGAGGTATGCACCAGAGTCTTCAAGGTTCTGGTTGACCCACTTCCCGACCTCGTAGAGACGCGAGGGTGGCACCGTTGGATCCGGAATGTTCGAAAATGGGGGTGCAGAGCTTGGTTTCAAGTCTCTACCACCATCCCTTCAAAAGTTATCCCCCGAAACCTGTCGAGGTATGCACCAGAGTCCTCG
>NC_139333.1:31936404-31941404 GCF_056507025.1 Lutjanus erythropterus | reverse complement strand
AGGTTCTAGTTGACCCACTTCCCAACCTTGTAGAGACTCGATGGTGGTACCCTTGGATCCGGAATGTCCAAAAATGGGGGTGCAGAGCTTAGTTTCACGTCTCTACCACCTTTCCTTCAAACGTTATCCTCCAAAAACCCGTCGAGGTATGCACCAGAGTCCTCAAGGTTCTGGTTGACCCACTTCCCGACCTCGTAGAGACGCGAGGGTGGCACCGTTGGATCCGGAATGTCCAGAAATGGGGGTGCAGAGCTTGGTTTCAAGTCTCTACCACCATCCCTTCAAAAGTTATCCCCCGAAACCTGTCGAGGTATGCACCAGAGTCCTCGAGGTTCTGGTTGACCCACTTCCCGACCTCGTAGAGACTCGAGGGTGGCACCGTTGGATCCGGAATGTCCGAAAATGGGGGTGCAGAGCTTGGTTTCAAGTCTCTACCACCATCCCTTCAAAAGTTATCCCCCGAAAACCAGTGGAGGTATGATAATGACATGGTGCTAGGGTTATAACCTAACACTGATGGCATCACAGAGCCCATGCTAGATCAAAGCACAGTGTCTGTGACGTCATCACGTTGCCTTTGATGACATCACAGCCACCTAACATTCTGATGTGTTCACTTGTGTGTGTGTGTATGTGTGTTGTGGGTGTGGGCGTGTGTGTGTGTGTGTGTGTGTGTGTGTTTGTGCAGACAAAGTTATGGGGGTGCAGAGCCTGCTTTCAAGTCTGTACCACATTCACTTCAAAAGTTATTCCACAAAAACCCGTCCAGGTATGCACCAGAGTCCTCGAGGTTCTAGTTGACCCACTTCCCAACCTTGTAGAGACTCGATGGTGGTACCCTTGGATCCGGAATGTCCAAAAATGGGGGTGCAGAGCTTAGTTTCACGTCTCTACCACCTTTCCTTCAAACGTTATCCTCCAAAAACCCGTCGAGGTATGCACCAGAGTCTTCAAGGTTCTGGTTGACCCACTTCCCGACCTCGTAGAGACGCGAGGGTGGCACCGTTGGATCCGGAATGTCCAGAAATGGGGGTGCAGAGCTTGGTTTCAAGTCTCTACCACCATCCCTTCAAAAGTTAGCCCCCGAAACCTGTCGAGGTATGCACCAGAGTCCTCGAGGTTCTGGTTGACCCACTTCCCGACGTCGTAGAGACTCGATGGTGGCACCGTTGGATCCGGAATGTCCGAAAATGGGGGTGCAGAGCTTGGTTTCAAGTCTCTACCACCATCCCTTCAAAAGTTATCCCCCGAAACCTGTCGAGGTATGCACCAGAGTCCTCGAGGTTCTGGTTGACCCACTTCCCGACTTCGTAGAGACTCGAGGGTGGCACCGTTGGATCCGGAATGTCCGAAAATGGGTGTGCAGAGCTTGGTTTCAAGTCTCTACCACCATCCCTTCAAAAGTTATCCCCCGAAAACCAGTGGAGGTATGATAATGACATGGTGCTAGGGTTATAACCTAACACTGATGGCATCACAGAGCCCATGCTAGATCAAAGCACAGTGTCTGTGACGTCATCACGTTGCCTTTGATGACATCACAGCCACCTAACATTCTGATGTGTTCACTTGTGTGTGTGTGTATGTGTGTTGTGGGTGTGTGTGTGTGTGTGTGTGTGTGTGTGTGTGTGCAGACAAAGTTATGGGGGTGCAGAGCCTGCTTTCAAGTCTGTACCACATTCACTTCAAAAGTTATTCCACAAAAACCCGTCCAGGTATGCACCAGAGTCCTCGAGGTTCTAGTTGACCCACTTCCCAACCTTGTAGAGACTCGATGGTGGTACCCTTGGATCCGGAATGTCCAAAAATGGGGGTGCAGAGCTTAGTTTCACGTCTCTACCACCTTTCCTTCAAACGTTATCCTCCAAAAACCCGTCGAGGTATGCACCAGAGTCCTCAAGGTTCTGGTTGACCCACTTCCCGACCTCGTAGAGACGCGAGGGTGGCACCGTTGGATCCGGAATGTCCAGAAATGGGGGTGCAGAGCTTGGTTTCAAGTCTCTACCACCATCCCTTCAAAAGTTATCCCCCGAAACCTGTCGAGGTATGCACCAGAGTCCTCGAGGTTCTGGTTGACCCACTTCCCGACCTCGTAGAGACTCGAGGGTGGCACCGTTGGATCCGGAATGTCCGAAAATGGGGGTGCAGAGCTTGGTTTCAAGTCTCTACCACCATCCCTTCAAAAGTTATCCCCCGAAAACCAGTGGAGGTATGATAATGACATGGTGCTAGGGTTATAACCTAACACTGATGGCATCACAGAGCCCATGCTAGATCAAAGCACAGTGTCTGTGACGTCATCACGTTGCCTTTGATGACATCACAGCCACCTAACATTCTGATGTGTTCACTTGTGTGTGTGTGTATGTGTGTTGTGGGTGTGGGCGTGTGTGTGTGTGTGTGTGTGTGTGTGTTTGTGCAGACAAAGTTATGGGGGTGCAGAGCCTGCTTTCAAGTCTGTACCACATTCACTTCAAAAGTTATTCCACAAAAACCCGTCCAGGTATGCACCAGAGTCCTCGAGGTTCTAGTTGACCCACTTCCCAACCTTGTAGAGACTCGATGGTGGTACCCTTGGATCCGGAATGTCCAAAAATGGGGGTGCAGAGCTTAGTTTCACGTCTCTACCACCTTTCCTTCAAACGTTATCCTCCAAAAACCCGTCGAGGTATGCACCAGAGTCTTCAAGGTTCTGGTTGACCCACTTCCCGACCTCGTAGAGACGCGAGGGTGGCACCGTTGGATCCGGAATGTCCAGAAATGGGGGTGCAGAGCTTGGTTTCAAGTCTCTACCACCATCCCTTCAAAAGTTAGCCCCCGAAACCTGTCGAGGTATGCACCAGAGTCCTCGAGGTTCTGGTTGACCCACTTCCCGACGTCGTAGAGACTCGATGGTGGCACCGTTGGATCCGGAATGTCCGAAAATGGGGGTGCAGAGCTTGGTTTCAAGTCTCTACCACCATCCCTTCAAAAGTTATCCCCCGAAACCTGTCGAGGTATGCACCAGAGTCCTCGAGGTTCTGGTTGACCCACTTCCCGACTTCGTAGAGACTCGAGGGTGGCACCGTTGGATCCGGAATGTCCGAAAATGGGGGTGCAGAGCTTGGTTTCAAGTCTCTACCACCATCCCTTCAAAAGTTATCCCCCGAAAACCAGTGGAGGTATGATAATGACATGGTGCTAGGGTTATAACCTAACACTGATGGCATCACAGAGCCCATGCTAGATCAAAGCACAGTGTCTGTGACGTCATCACGTTGCCTTTGATGACATCACAGCCACCTAACATTCTGATGTGTTCACTTGTGTGTGTGTGTATGTGTGTTGTGGGTGTGGGCGTGTGTGTGTGTGTGTGTGTGTGTGTGTTTGTGCAGACAAAGTTATGGGGGTGCAGAGCCTGCTTTCAAGTCTGTACCACATTCACTTCAAAAGTTATTCCACAAAAACCCGTCCAGGTATGCACCAGAGTCCTCGAGGTTCTAGTTGACCCACTTCCCAACCTTGTAGAGACTCGATGGTGGTACCCTTGGATCCGGAATGTCCAAAAATGGGGGTGCAGAGCTTAGTTTCACGTCTCTACCACCTTTCCTTCAAACGTTATCCTCCAAAAACCCGTCGAGGTATGCACCAGAGTCTTCAAGGTTCTGGTTGACCCACTTCCCGACCTCGTAGAGACGCGAGGGTGGCACCGTTGGATCCGGAATGTCCAGAAATGGGGGTGCAGAGCTTGGTTTCAAGTCTCTACCACCATCCCTTCAAAAGTTAGCCCCCGAAACCTGTCGAGGTATGCACCAGAGTCCTCGAGGTTCTGGTTGACCCACTTCCCGACGTCGTAGAGACTCGATGGTGGCACCGTTGGATCCGGAATGTCCGAAAATGGGGGTGCAGAGCTTGGTTTCAAGTCTCTACCACCATCCCTTCAAAAGTTATCCCCCGAAACCTGTCGAGGTATGCACCAGAGTCCTCGAGGTTCTGGTTGACCCACTTCCCGACTTCGTAGAGACTCGAGGGTGGCACCGTTGGATCCGGAATGTCCGAAAATGGGGGTGCAGAGCTTGGTTTCAAGTCTCTACCACCATCCCTTCAAAAGTTATCCCCCGAAAACCAGTGGAGGTATGATAATGACATGGTGCTAGGGTTATAACCTAACACTGATGGCATCACAGAGCCCATGCTAGATCAAAGCACAGTGTCTGTGACGTCATCACGTTGCCTTTGATGACATCACAGCCACCTAACATTCTGATGTGTTCACTTGTGTGTGTGTGTATGTGTGTTGTGGGTGTGGGTGTGTGTGTGTGTGTGTGCAGACAAAGTTATGGGGGTGCAGAGCCTGCTTTCAAGTCTGTACCACATTCACTTCAAAAGTTATTCCACAAAAACCCGTCCAGGTATGCACCAGAGTCCTCGAGGTTCTAGTTGACCCACTTCCCAACCTTGTAGAGACTCGATGGTGGTACCCTTGGATCCGGAATGTCCAAAAATGGGGGTGCAGAGCTTAGTTTCACGTCTCTACCACCTTTCCTTCAAACGTTATCCTCCAAAAACCCGTCGAGGTATGCACCAGAGTCCTCAAGGTTCTGGTTGACCCACTTCCCGACCTCGTAGAGACGCGAGGGTGGCACCGTTGGATCCGGAATGTCCAGAAATGGGGGTGCAGAGCTTGGTTTCAAGTCTCTACCACCATCCCTTCAAAAGTTATCCCCCGAAACCTGTCGAGGTATGCACCAGAGTCCTCGAGGTTCTGGTTGACCCACTTCCCGACCTCGTAGAGACTCGAGGGTGGCACCGTTGGATCCGGAATGTCCGAAAATGGGGGTGCAGAGCTTGGTTTCAAGTCTCTACCACCATCCCTTCAAAAGTTATCCCCCGAAAACCAGTGGAGGTATGATAATGACATGGTGCTAGGGTTATAACCTAACACTGATGGCATCACAGAGCCCATGCTAGATCAAAGCACAGTGTCTGTGACGTCATCACGTTGCCTTTGATGACATCAC
>NC_139333.1:31923904-31928904 GCF_056507025.1 Lutjanus erythropterus | reverse complement strand
TGTCCAGAAATGGGGGTGCAGAGCTTGGTTTCAAGTCTCTACCACCATCCCTTCAAAAGTTATCCCCCGAAACCTGTCGAGGTATGCACCAGAGTCCTCGAGGTTCTGGTTGACCCACTTCCCGACCTCGTAGAGACTCGATGGTGGCACCGTTGGATCCGGAATGTCCGAAAATGGGGGTGCAGAGCTTGGTTTCAAGTCTCTACCACCATCCCTTCAAAAGTTATCCCCCGTAACCTGTCGAGGTATGCACCAGAGTCCTCGAGGTTCTGGTTGACCCACTTCCCGACCTCGTAGAGACTCGAGGGTGGCACCGTTGGATCCGGAATGTCCAGAAATGGGGGTGCAGAGCTTGGTTTCAAGTCTCTACCACCATCCCTTCAAAAGTTATCCCCCGAAACCTGTCGAGGTATGCACCAGAGTCCTCGAGGTTCTGGTTGACCCACTTCCCGACCTCGTAGAGACTCGAGGGTGGCACCGTTGGATCCGGAATGTCCGAAAATGGGGGTGCAGAGCTTGGTTTCAAGTCTCTACCACCATCCCTTCAAAAGTTATCCCCCGAAAACCAGTGGAGGTATGATAATGACATGGTGCTAGGGTTATAACCTAACACTGATGGCATCACAGAGCCCATGCTAGATCAAAGCACAGTGTCTGTGACGTCATCACGTTGCCTTTGATGACATCACAGCCACCTAACATTCTGATGTGTTCACTTGTGTGTGTGTGTATGTGTGTTGTGGGTGTGGGCGTGTGTGTGTGTGTGTGTGTGTGTGTGTTTGTGCAAACAAAGTTATGGGGGTGCAGAGCCTGCTTTCAAGTCTGTACCACATTCACTTCAAAAGTTATTCCACAAAAACCCGTCCAGGTATGCACCAGAGTCCTCGAGGTTCTAGTTGACCCACTTCCCAACCTTGTAGAGACTCGATGGTGGTACCCTTGGATCCGGAATGTCCAAAAATGGGGGTGCAGAGCTTAGTTTCACGTCTCTACCACCTTTCCTTCAAACGTTATCCTCCAAAAACCCGTCGAGGTATGCACCAGAGTCTTCAAGGTTCTGGTTGACCCACTTCCCGACCTCGTAGAGACGCGAGGGTGGCACCGTTGGATCCGGAATGTCCAGAAATGGGGGTGCAGAGCTTGGTTTCAAGTCTCTACCACCATCCCTTCAAAAGTTAGCCCCCGAAACCTGTCGAGGTATGCACCAGAGTCCTCGAGGTTCTGGTTGACCCACTTCCCGACGTCGTAGAGACTCGATGGTGGCACCGTTGGATCCGGAATGTCCGAAAATGGGGGTGCAGAGCTTGGTTTCAAGTCTCTACCACCATCCCTTCAAAAGTTATCCCCCGAAACCTGTCGAGGTATGCACCAGAGTCCTCGAGGTTCTGGTTGACCCACTTCCCGACTTCGTAGAGACTCGAGGGTGGCACCGTTGGATCCGGAATGTCCGAAAATGGGGGTGCAGAGCTTGGTTTCAAGTCTCTACCACCATCCCTTCAAAGTTATCCCCCGAAAACCAGTGGAGGTATGATAATGACATGGTGCTAGGGTTATAACCTAACACTGATGGCATCACAGAGCCCATGCTAGATCAAAGCACAGTGTCTGTGACGTCATCACGTTGCCTTTGATGACATCACAGCCACCTAACATTCTGATGTGTTCACTTGTGTGTGTGTGTATGTGTGTTGTGGGTGTGGGTGTGTGTGTGTGTGTGTGCAGACAAAGTTATGGGGGTGCAGAGCCTGCTTTCAAGTCTGTACCACATTCACTTCAAAAGTTATTCCACAAAAACCCGTCCAGGTATGCACCAGAGTCCTCGAGGTTCTAGTTGACCCACTTCCCAACCTTGTAGAGACTCGATGGTGGTACCCTTGGATCCGGAATGTCCAAAAATGGGGGTGCAGAGCTTAGTTTCACGTCTCTACCACCTTTCCTTCAAACGTTATCCTCCAAAAACCCGTCGAGGTATGCACCAGAGTCCTCAAGGTTCTGGTTGACCCACTTCCCGACCTCGTAGAGACGCGAGGGTGGCACCGTTGGATCCGGAATGTCCAGAAATGGGGGTGCAGAGCTTGGTTTCAAGTCTCTACCACCATCCCTTCAAAAGTTAGCCCCCGAAACCTGTCGAGGTATGCACCAGAGTCCTCGAGGTTCTGGTTGACCCACTTCCCGACGTCGTAGAGACTCGATGGTGGCACCGTTGGATCCGGAATGTCCGAAAATGGGGGTGCAGAGCTTGGTTTCAAGTCTCTACCACCATCCCTTCAAAAGTTATCCCCCGAAACCTGTCGAGGTATGCACCAGAGTCCTCGAGGTTCTGGTTGACCCACTTCCCGACTTCGTAGAGACTCGAGGGTGGCACCGTTGGATCCGGAATGTCCGAAAATGGGGGTGCAGAGCTTGGTTTCAAGTCTCTACCACCATCCCTTCAAAAGTTATCCCCCGAAAACCAGTGGAGGTATGATAATGACATGGTGCTAGGGTTATAACCTAACACTGATGGCATCACAGAGCCCATGCTAGATCAAAGCACAGTGTCTGTGACGTCATCACGTTGCCTTTGATGACATCACAGCCACCTAACATTCTGATGTGTTCACTTGTGTGTGTGTGTATGTGTGTTGTGGGTGTGGGTGTGTGTGTGTGTGTGTGCAGACAAAGTTATGGGGGTGCAGAGCCTGCTTTCAAGTCTGTACCACATTCACTTCAAAAGTTATTCCACAAAAACCCGTCCAGGTATGCACCAGAGTCCTCGAGGTTCTAGTTGACCCACTTCCCAACCTTGTAGAGACTCGATGGTGGTACCCTTGGATCCGGAATGTCCAAAAATGGGGGTGCAGAGCTTAGTTTCACGTCTCTACCACCTTTCCTTCAAACGTTATCCTCCAAAAACCCGTCGAGGTATGCACCAGAGTCTTCAAGGTTCTGGTTGACCCACTTCCCGACCTCGTAGAGACGCGAGGGTGGCACCGTTGGATCCGGAATGTCCAGAAATGGGGGTGCAGAGCTTGGTTTCAAGTCTCTACCACCATCCCTTCAAAAGTTAGCTCCCGAAACCTGTCGAGGTATGCACCAGAGTCCTCGAGGTTCTGGTTGACCCACTTCCCGACCTCGTAGAGACTCGAGGGTGGCACCGTTGGATCCGGAATGTCCGAAAATGGGGGTGCAGAGCTTGGTTTCAAGTCTCTACCACCATCCCTTCAAAAGTTATCCCCCGAAAACCAGTGGAGGTATGATAATGACATGGTGCTAGGGTTATAACCTAACACTGATGGCATCACAGAGCCCATGCTAGATCAAAGCACAGTGTCTGTGACGTCATCACGTTGCCTTTGATGACATCACAGCCACCTAACATTCTGATGTGTTCACTTGTGTGTGTGTGTATGTGTGTTGTGGGTGTGGGTGTGTGTGTGTGTGTGTGCAGACAAAGTTATGGGGGTGCAGAGCCTGCTTTCAAGTCTGTACCACATTCACTTCAAAAGTTATTCCACAAAAACCCGTCCAGGTATGCACCAGAGTCCTCGAGGTTCTAGTTGACCCACTTCCCAACCTTGTAGAGACTCGATGGTGGTACCCTTGGATCCGGAATGTCCAAAAATGGGGGTGCAGAGCTTAGTTTCACGTCTCTACCACCTTTCCTTCAAACGTTATCCTCCAAAAACCCGTCGAGGTATGCACCAGAGTCTTCAAGGTTCTGGTTGACCCACTTCCCGACCTCGTAGAGACGCGAGGGTGGCACCGTTGGATCCGGAATGTCCAGAAATGGGGGTGCAGAGCTTGGTTTCAAGTCTCTACCACCATCCCTTCAAAAGTTAGCCCCCGAAACCTGTCGAGGTATGCACCAGAGTCCTCGAGGTTCTGGTTGACCCACTTCCCGACGTCGTAGAGACTCGATGGTGGCACCGTTGGATCCGGAATGTCCGAAAATGGGGGTGCAGAGCTTGGTTTCAAGTCTCTACCACCATCCCTTCAAAAGTTATCCCCCGAAACCTGTCGAGGTATGCACCAGAGTCCTCGAGGTTCTGGTTGACCCACTTCCCGACTTCGTAGAGACTCGAGGGTGGCACCGTTGGATCCGGAATGTCCGAAAATGGGGGTGCAGAGCTTGGTTTCAAGTCTCTACCACCATCCCTTCAAAAGTTATCCCCCGAAACCTGTCGAGGTATGCACCAGAGTCCTCGAGGTTCTGGTTGACCCACTTCCCGACCTCGTAGAGACTCGAGGGTGGCACCGTTGGATCCGGAATGTCCGAAAATTGGGGTGCAGAGCTTGGTTTCAAGTCTCTACCACCATCCCTTCAAAAGTTATCTCCCGAAAACCAGTGGAGGTATGATAATGACATGGTGCTAGGGTTATAACCTAACACTGATGGCATCACAGAGCCCATGCTAGATCAAAGCACAGTGTCTGTGACGTCATCACGTTGCCTTTGATGACATCACAGCCACCTAACATTCTGATGTGTTCACTTGTGTGTGTGTGTATGTGTGTTGTGGGTGTGGGTGTGTGTGTGTGTGTGTGTGTGTGTTTGTGCAGACAAAGTTATGGGGGTGCAGAGCCTGCTTTCAAGTCTGTACCACAGTCACTTCAAAAGTTATTCCACAAAAACCCGTCCAGGTATGCACCAGAGTCCTCGAGGTTCTAGTTGACCCACTTCCCAACCTTGTAGAGACTCGATGGTGGTACCCTTGGATCCGGAATGTCCAAAAATGGGGGTGCAGAGCTTAGTTTCACGTCTCTACCACCTTTCCTTCAAACGTTATCCTCCAAAAACCCATCGAGGTATGCACCAGAGTCCTCGAGGTTCTGGTTGACCCACTTCCCGACCTCGTAGAGACTCCAGGGTGGCACCGTTGGATCCGGAATGTCCGAAAATGGGGTTGCAGAGCTTGGTTTCAAGTCTCTACCACCATCCCTTCAAAAGTTATCCCCCGAAACCTGTCGAGGTATGCACCAGAGTCCTCGAGGTTCTGGTTGACCCACTTCCCGACCTC
>NC_139333.1:31913904-31918904 GCF_056507025.1 Lutjanus erythropterus | reverse complement strand
CTGGTTGACCCACTTCCCGACCTCGTAGAGATGCGAGGGTGGCACCGTTGGATCCGGAATGTCCAGAAATGGGGGTGCAGAGCTTGGTTTCAAGTCTCTACCACCATCCCTTCAAAAGTTAGCCCCCGAAACCTGTCGAGGTATGCACCAGAGTCCTCGAGGTTCTAGTTGACCCACTTCCCAACCTTGTAGAGACTCGATGGTGGTACCCTTGGATCCGGAATGTCCAAAAATGGGGGTGCAGAGCTTAGTTTCACGTCTCTACCACCTTTCCTTCAAACGTTATCCTCCAAAAACCCATCGAGGTATGCACCAGAGTCCTCGAGGTTCTGGTTGACCCACTTCCCGACCTCGTAGAGACTCCAGGGTGGCACCGTTGGATCCGGAATGTCCGAAAATGGGGTTGCAGAGCTTGGTTTCAAGTCTCTACCACCATCCCTTCAAAAGTTATCCCCCGAAACCTGTCGAGGTATGCACCAGAGTCCTCGAGGTTCTGGTTGACCCACTTCCCGACCTCGTAGAGACTCGAGGGTGGCACCGTTGGATCCGGAATGTCCGAAAATGGGGGTGCAGAGCTTGGTTTCAAGTCTCTACCACCATCCCTTCAAAAGTTATCCCCCGAAAACCAGTGGAGGTATGATAATGACATGGTGCTAGGGTTATAACCTAACACTGATGGCATCACAGAGCCCATGCTAGATCAAAGCACAGTGTCTGTGACGTCATCACGTTGCCTTTGATGACATCACAGCCACCTAACATTCTGATGTGTTCACTTGTGTGTGTGTGTATGTGTGTTGTGGGTGTGGGTGTGTGTGTGTGTGTGTGTGTGTGTTTGTGCAGACAAAGTTATGGGGGTGCAGAGCCTGCTTTCAAGTCTGTACCACATTCACTTCAAAAGTTATTCCACAAAAACCCGTCCAGGTATGCACCAGAGTCCTCGAGGTTCTAGTTGACCCACTTCCCAACCTTGTAGAGACTCGATGGTGGTACCTTTGGATCCGGAATGTCCAAAAATGGGGGTGCAGAGCTTAGTTTCACGTCTCTACCACCTTTCCTTCAAACGTTATCCTCCAAAAACACGTCGAGGTATGCACCAGAGTCTTCAAGGTTCTGGTTGACCCACTTCCCGACCTCGTAGAGACGCGTGGGTGGCACCGTTGGATCCGGAATGTCCAGAAATGGGGGTGCAGAGCTTGGTTTCAAGTCTCTACCACCATCCCTTCAAAAGTTAGCCCCCGAAACCTGTCGAGGTATGCACCAGAGTCCTCGAGGTTCTGGTTGACCCACTTACCGACGTCGTAGAGACTCGATGGTGGCACCGTTGGATCCGGAATGTCTGAAAATGGGGGTGCAGAGCTTGGTTTCAAGTCTCTACCACCATCCCTTCAAAAGTTATCCCCCGAAACCTGTCGAGGTATGCACCAGAGTCCTCGAGGTTCTGGTTGACCCACTTCCCGACCTCGTAGAGACTCGAGGGTGGCACCGTTGGATCCGGAATGTCCGAAAATGGGGGTGCAGAGCTTGGTTTCAAGTCTCTACCACCATCCCTTCAAAAGTTATCCCCCGAAAACCAGTGGAGGTATTATAATGACATGGTGCTAGGGTTATAACCTAACACTGATGGCATCACAGAGCCCATGCTAGATCAAAGCACAGTGTCTGTGACGTCATCACGTTGCCTTTGATGACATCACAGCCACCTAACATTCTGATGTGTTCACTTGTGTGTGTGTGTATGTGTGTTGTGGGTGTGGGTGTGTGTGTGTGTGTGTGTGTGTGTGTGCAGACAAAGTTATGGGGGTGCAGAGCCTGCTTTCAAGTCTGTACCACATTCACTTCAAAAGTTATTCCACAAAAACCCGTCGAGGTATGCACCAGAGTCCTCGAGGTTCTAGTTGACCCACTTCCCAACCTTGTAGAGACTCGATGGTGGTACCCTTGGATCCGGAATGTCCAAAAATGGGGGTGCAGAGCTTAGTTTCACGTCTCTACCACCTTTCCTTCAAACGTTATCCTCCCAAAACCCGTCGACGTATGCACCAGAGTCTTCAAGGTTCTGGTTGACCCACTTCCCGACCTCGTAGAGACGCGAGGGTGGCACCGTTGGATCCGGAATGTCCAGAAATGGGGGTGCAGAGCTTGGTTTCAAGTCTCTACCACCATCCCTTCAAAAGTTAGCCCCCGAAACCTGTCGAGGTATGCACCAGAGTCTTCGAGGTTCTGGTTGACCCACTTACCGACGTCGTAGAGACTCGATGGTGACACCGTTGGATCCGGAATGTCCGAAAATGGGGGTGCAGAGCTTGGTTTCACGTCTCTACCACCTTTCCTTCAAACGTTATCCTCCAAAAACCCGTCGAGGTATGCACCAGAGTCTTCAAGGTTCTGGTTGACCCACTTCCCGACCTCGTAGAGACGCGAGGGTGTCACCGTTGGATCCGGAATGTCCAGAAATGGGGGTGCAGAGCTTGGTTTCAAGTCTCTACCACCATCCCTTCAAAAGTTATCCCCCGAAACCTGTCGAGGTATGCACCAGAGTCCTCGAGGTTCTGGTTGACCCACTTCCCGACCTCGTAGAGACTCGAGGGTGGCACCGTTGGATCCGGAATGTCCGAAAATGGGGGTGCAGAGCTTGGTTTCAAGTCTCTACCACCATCCCTTCAAAAGTTATCCCCCGAAAACCAGTGGAGGTATGATAATGACATGGTGCTAGGGTTATAACCTAACACTGATGGCATCACAGAGCCCATGCTAGATCAAAGCACAGTGTCTGTGACGTCATCACGTTGCCTTTGATGACATCACAGCCACCTAACATTCTGATGTGTTCACTTGTGTGTGTGTGTATGTGTGTTGTGGGTGTGGGTGTGTGTGTGTGTGTGTGTGTGTTTGTGCAGACAAAGTTATGGGGGTGCAGAGCCTGCTTTCAAGTCTGTACCACATTCACTTCAAAAGTTATTCCACAAAAACCCGTCCAGGTATGCACCAGAGTCTTCAAGGTTCTGGTTGACCCACTTCCCGACCTCGTAGAGATGCGAGGGTGGCACCGTTGGATCCGGAATGTCCAGAAATGGGGGTGCAGAGCTTGGTTTCAAGTCTCTACCACCATCCCTTCAAAAGTTAGCCCCCGAAACCTGTCGAGGTATGCACCAGAGTCCTCGAGGTTCTAGTTGACCCACTTCCCAACCTTGTAGAGACTCGATGGTGGTACCCTTGGATCCGGAATGTCCAAAAATGGGGGTGCAGAGCTTAGTTTCACGTCTCTACCACCTTTCCTTCAAACGTTATCCTCCAAAAACCCATCGAGGTATGCACCAGAGTCCTCGAGGTTCTGGTTGACCCACTTCCCGACCTCGTAGAGACTCCAGGGTGGCACCGTTGGATCCGGAATGTCCGAAAATGGGGTTGCAGAGCTTGGTTTCAAGTCTCTACCACCATCCCTTCAAAAGTTATCCCCCGAAACCTGTCGAGGTATGCACCAGAGTCCTCGAGGTTCTGGTTGACCCACTTCCCGACCTCGTAGAGACTCGAGGGTGGCACCGTTGGATCCGGAATGTCCGAAAATGGGGGTGCAGAGCTTGGTTTCAAGTCTCTACCACCATCCCTTCAAAAGTTATCCCCCGAAAACCAGTGGAGGTATGATAATGACATGGTGCTAGGGTTATAACCTAACACTGATGGCATCACAGAGCCCATGCTAGATCAAAGCACAGTGTCTGTGACGTCATCACGTTGCCTTTGATGACATCACAGCCACCTAACATTCTGATGTGTTCACTTGTGTGTGTGTGTATGTGTGTTGTGGGTGTGGGTGTGTGTGTGTGTGTGTGTGTGTGTTTGTGCAGACAAAGTTATGGGGGTGCAGAGCCTGCTTTCAAGTCTGTACCACATTCACTTCAAAAGTTATTCCACAAAAACCCGTCCAGGTATGCACCAGAGTCCTCGAGGTTCTAGTTGACCCACTTCCCAACCTTGTAGAGACTCGATGGTGGTACCTTTGGATCCGGAATATCCAAAAATGGGGGTGCAGAGCTTAGTTTCACGTCTCTACCACCTTTCCTTCAAACGTTATCCTCCAAAAACACGTCGAGGTATGCACCAGAGTCTTCAAGGTTCTGGTTGACCCACTTCCCGACCTCGTAGAGACGCGTGGGTGGCACCGTTGGATCCGGAATGTCCAGAAATGGGGGTGCAGAGCTTGGTTTCAAGTCTCTACCACCATCCCTTCAAAAGTTAGCCCCCGAAACCTGTCGAGGTATGCACCAGAGTCCTCGAGGTTCTGGTTGACCCACTTACCGACGTCGTAGAGACTCGATGGTGGCACCGTTGGATCCGGAATGTCTGAAAATGGGGGTGCAGAGCTTGGTTTCAAGTCTCTACCACCATCCCTTCAAAAGTTATCCCCCGAAACCTGTCGAGGTATGCACCAGAGTCCTCGAGGTTCTGGTTGACCCACTTCCCGACCTCGTAGAGACTCGAGGGTGGCACCGTTGGATCCGGAATGTCCGAAAATGGGGGTGCAGAGCTTGGTTTCAAGTCTCTACCACCATCCCTTCAAAAGTTATCCCCCGAAAACCAGGGGAGGTATGATAATGACATGGTGCTAGGGTTATAACCTAACACTGATGGCATCACAGAGCCCATGCTAGATCAAAGCACAGTGTCTGTGACGTCATCACGTTGCCTTTGATGACATCACAGCCACCTAACATTCTGATGTGTTCACTTGTGTGTGTGTGTATGTGTGTTGTGGGTGTGGGTGTGTGTGTGTGTGTGTGTGTGTGTGTTTGTGCAGACAAAGTTAGGGGGGTGCAGAGCCTGCTTTCAAGTCTGTACCACATTCACTTCAAAAGTTATTCCACAAAAACCCGTCCAGGTATGCACCAGAGTCCTCGAGGTTCTAGTTGACCCACTTCCCAACCTTGTAGAGACTCGATGGTGGTACCCTTGGATCCAGAATGTCCAAAAATGGGGGTGCAGAGCTTAGTTTCACGTCT
>NC_139333.1:31901404-31906404 GCF_056507025.1 Lutjanus erythropterus | reverse complement strand
GGTATGATAATGACATGGTGCTAGGGTTATAACCTAACACTGATGGCATCACAGAGCCCATGCTAGATCAAAGCACAGTGTCTGTGACGTCATCACGTTGCCTTTGATGACATCACAGCCACCTAACATTCTGATGTGTTCACTTGTGTGTGTGTGTATGTGTGTTGTGGGTGTGGGTGTGTGTGTGTGTGTGTGTGTGTGTGTGTGCAGACAAAGTTATGGGGGTGCAGAGCCTGCTTTCAAGTCTGTACCACATTCACTTCAAAAGTTATTCCACAAAAACCCGTCCAGGTATGCACCAGAGTCCTCGAGGTTCTAGTTGACCCACTTCCCAACCTTGTAGAGACTCGATGGTGGTACCCTTGGATCCGGAATGTCCAAAAATGGGGGTGCAGAGCTTAGTTTCACGTCTCTACCACCTTTCCTTCAAACGTTATCCTCCAAAAACCCGTCGAGGTATGCACCAGAGTCTTCAAGGTTCTGGTTGACCCACTTCCCGACCTCGTAGAGACGCGAGGGTGGCACCGTTGGATCCGGAATGTCCGAAAATGGGGGTGCAGAGCTTGGTTTCAAGTCTCTACCACCATCCCTTCAAAAGTTTGCTCCCGAAACCTGTCGAGGTATGCACCAGAGTCCTCGAGGTTCTAGTTGACCCACTTCCCAACCTTGTAGAGACTCGATGGTGGTACCCTTGGATCCGGAATGTCCAAAAATGGGGGTGCAGAGCTTAGTTTCACGTCTCTACCACCTTTCCTTCAAACGTTATCCTCCAAAAACCCATCGAGGTATGCACCAGAGTCCTCGAGGTTCTGGTTGACCCACTTCCCGACCTCGTAGAGACTCCAGGGTGGCACCGTTGGATCCGGAATGTCCGAAAATGGGGTTGCAGAGCTTGGTTTCAAGTCTCTACCACCATCCCTTCAAAAGTTATCCCCCGAAACCTGTCGAGGTATGCACCAGAGTCCTCGAGGTTCTGGTTGACCCACTTCCCGACCTCGTAGAGACTCGAGGGTGGCACCGTTGGATCCGGAATGTCCGAAAATGGGGGTGCAGAGCTTGGTTTCAAGTCTCTACCACCATCCCTTCAAAAGTTATCCCCCGAAAACCAGTGGAGGTATGATAATGACATGGTGCTAGGGTTATAACCTAACACTGATGGCATCACAGAGCCCATGCTAGATCAAAGCACAGTGTCTGTGACGTCATCACGTTGCCTTTGATGACATCACAGCCACCTAACATTCTGATGTGTTCACTTGTGTGTGTGTGTATGTGTGTTGTGGGTGTGGGTGTGTGTGTGTGTGTGTGTGTGTTTGTGCAGACAAAGTTAGGGGGGTGCAGAGCCTGCTTTCAAGTCTGTACCACATTCACTTCAAAAGTTATTCCACAAAAACCCGTCGAGGTATGCACCAGAGTCCTCGAGGTTCTAGTTGACCCACTTCCCAACCTTGTAGAGACTCGATGGTGGTACCTTTGGATCCGGAATGTCCAAAAATGGGGGTGCAGAGCTTAGTTTCACGTCTCTACCACCTTTCCTTCAAACGTTATCCTCCAAAAACCCGTCGAGGTATGCACCAGAGTCTTCAAGGTTCTGGTTGACCCACTTCCCGACCTCGTAGAGACGCGTGGGTGGCACCGTTGGATCCGGAATGTCCAGAAATGGGGGTGCAGAGCTTGGTTTCAAGTCTCTACCACCATCCCTTCAAAAGTTAGCCCCCGAAACCTGTCGAGGTATGCACCAGAGTCCTCGAGGTTCTGGTTGACCCACTTACCGACGTCGTAGAGACTCGATGGTGGCACCGTTGGATCCGGAATGTCTGAAAATGGGGGTGCAGAGCTTGGTTTCAAGTCTCTACCACCATCCCTTCAAAAGTTATCCCCCGAAACCTGTCGAGGTATGCACCAGAGTCCTCGAGGTTCTGGTTGACCCACTTCCCGACCTCGTAGAGACTCGAGGGTGGCACCGTTGGATCCGGAATGTCCGAAAATGGGGGTGCAGAGCTTGGTTTCAAGTCTCTACCACCATCCCTTCAAAAGTTATCCCCCGAAAACCAGTGGAGGTATGATAATGACATGGTGCTAGGGTTATAACCTAACACTGATGGCATCACAGAGCCCATGCTAGATCAAAGCACAGTGTCTGTGACGTCATCACGTTGCCTTTGATGACATCACAGCCACCTAACATTCTGATGTGTTCACTTGTGTGTGTGTGTATGTGTGTTGTGGGTGTGGGTGTGTGTGTGTGTGTGTGTGTGTGTGTGTGCAGACAAAGTTATGGGGGTGCAGAGCCTGCTTTCAAGTCTGTACCACATTCACTTCAAAAGTTATTCCACAAAAACCCGTCCAGGTATGCACCAGAGTCCTCGAGGTTCTAGTTGACCCACTTCCCAACCTTGTAGAGACTCGATGGTGGTACCCTTGGATCCGGGATGTCCAAAAATGGGGGTGCAGAGCTTAGTTTCACGTCTCTACCACCTTTCCTTCAAACGTTATCCTCCAAAAACCCATCGAGGTATGCACCAGAGTCCTCGAGGTTCTGGTTGACCCACTTCCCGACCTCGTAGAGACTCCAGGGTGGCACCGTTGGATCCGGAATGTCCGAAAATGGGGGTGCAGAGCTTGGTTTCAAGTCTCTACCACCATCCCTTCAAAAGTTATCCCCCGAAACCTGTCGAGGTATGCACCAGAGTCCTCGAGGTTCTGGTTGACCCACTTCCCGACCTCGTAGAGACTCGAGGGTGGCACCGTTGGATCCGGAATGTCCGAAAATGGGGGTGCAGAGCTTGGTTTCAAGTCTCTACCACCATCCCTTCAAAAGTTATCCCCCGAAAACCAGTGGAGGTATGATAATGACATGGTGCTAGGGTTATAACCTAACACTGATGGCATCACAGAGCCCATGCTAGATCAAAGCACAGTGTCTGTGACGTCATCACGTTGCCTTTGATGACATCACAGCCACCTAACATTCTGATGTGTTCACTTGTGTGTGTGTGTATGTGTGTTGTGGGTGTGGGTGTGTGTGTGTGTGTGTGTGTGTGTTTGTGCAGACAAAGTTATGGGGGTGCAGAGCCTGCTTTCAAGTCTGTACCACATTCACTTCAAAAGTTATTCCACAAAAACCCGTCCAGGTATGCACCAGAGTCCTCGAGGTTCTAGTTGACCCACTTCCCAACCTTGTAGAGACTCGATGGTGGTACCCTTGGATCCGGAATGTCCAAAAATGGGAGTGCAGAGCTTAGTTTCACGTCTCTACCACCTTTCCTTCAAACGTTATCCTCCAAAAACCCGTCGAGGTATGCACCAGAGTCTTCAAGGTTCTGGTTGACCCACTTCCCGACCTCGTAGAGACGCGAGGGTGGCACCGTTGGATCCGGAATGTCCGAAAATGGGGGTGCAGAGCTTGGTTTCAAGTCTCTACCACCATCCCTTCAAAAGTTAGCTCCCGAAACCTGTCGAGGTATGCACCAGAGTCCTCGAGGTTCTGGTTGACCCACTTCCCGACGTCATAGAGACTCGATGGTGGCACCGTTGGATCCGGAATGTCCGAAAATGGGGGTGCAGAGCTTGGTTTCAAGTCTCTACCACCATCCCTTCAAACGTTATCCTCCAAAAACCCATCGAGGTATGCACCAGAGTCCTCGAGGTTCTGGTTGACCCACTTCCCGACCTCGTAGAGACTCGAGGGTGGCACCGTTGGATCCGGAATGTCCGAAAATGGGGGTGCAGAGCTTGGTTTCAAGTCTCTACCACCATCCCTTCAAAAGTTATCCCCCGAAAACCAGTGGAGGTATGATAATGACATGGTGCTAGGGTTATAACCTAACACTGATGGCATCACAGAGCCCATGCTAGATCAAAGCACAGTGTCTGTGACGTCATCACGTTGCCTTTGATGACATCACAGCCACCTAACATTCTGATGTGTTCACTTGTGTGTGTGTGTATGTGTGTTGTGGGTGTGGGTGTGTGTGTGTGTGTGTGTGTGTTTGTGCAGACAAAGTTAGGGTGGTGCAGAGCCTGCTTTCAAGTCTGTACCACATTCACTTCAAAAGTTATTCCACAAAAACCCGTCGAGGTATGCACCAGAGTCCTCGAGGTTCTAGTTGACCCACTTCCCAACCTTGTAGAGACTCGATGGTGGTACCTTTGGATCCGGAATGTCCAAAAATGGGGGTGCAGAGCTTAGTTTCACGTCTCTACCACCTTTCCTTCAAACGTTATCCTCCAAAAACCCGTCGAGGTATGCACCAGAGTCTTCAAGGTTCTGGTTGACCCACTTCCCGACCTCGTAGAGACGCGTGGGTGGCACCGTTGGATCCGGAATGTCCAGAAATGGGGGTGCAGAGCTTGGTTTCAAGTCTCTACCACCATCCCTTCAAAAGTTAGCCCCCGAAACCTGTCGAGGTATGCACCAGAGTCCTCGAGGTTCTGGTTGACCCACTTACCGACGTCGTAGAGACTCGATGGTGGCACCGTTGGATCCGGAATGTCCGAAAATGGGGGTGCAGAGCTTGGTTTCAAGTCTCTACCACCATCCCTTCAAAAGTTATCCCCCGAAACCTGTCGAGGTATGCACCAGAGTCCTCGAGGTTCTGGTTGACCCACTTCCCGACCTCGTAGAGACTCGAGGGTGGCACCGTTGGATCCGGAATGTCCGAAAATGGGGGTGCAGAGCTTGGTTTCAAGTCTCTACCACCATCCCTTCAAAAGTTATCCCCCGAAAACCAGTGGAGGTATGATAATGACATGGTGCTAGGGTTATAACCTAACACTGATGGCATCACAGAGCCCATGCTAGATCAAAGCACAGTGTCTGTGACGTCATCACGTTGCCTTTGATGACATCACAGCCACCTAACATTCTGATGTGTTCACTTGTGTGTGTGTGTATGTGTGTTGTGGGTGTGGGTGTGTGTGTGTGTGTGTGTGTGTGTTTGTGCAGACAAAGTTATGGGGGTGCAGAGCCTGCTTTCAAGTCTGTACCACATTCACTT
>NC_139333.1:31878904-31891404 GCF_056507025.1 Lutjanus erythropterus | reverse complement strand
CCACCATCCCTTCAAAAGTTATCCCCCGAAACCTGTCGAGGTATGCACCAGAGTCCTCGAGGTTCTAGTTGACCCACTTCCCAACCTTGTAGAGACTCGATGGTGGTACCCTTGGATCCGGAATGTCCAAAAATGGGGGTGCAGAGCTTAGTTTCACGTCTCTACCACCTTTCCTTCAAACGTTATCCTCCAAAAACCCGTCGAGGTATGCACCAGAGTCTTCAAGGTTCTGGTTGACCCACTTCCCGACCTCGTAGAGACGCGAGGGTGGCACCGTTGGATCCGGAATATCCAGAAATGGGGGTGCAGAGCTTGGTTTCAAGTCTCTACCACCATCCCTTCAAAAGTTATCCCCCGAAAACCAGTGGAGGTATGATAATGACATGGTGCTAGGGTTATAACCTAACACTGATGGCATCACAGAGCCCATGCTAGATCAAAGCACAGTGTCTGTGACGTCATCACGTTGCCTTTGATGACATCACAGCCACCTAACATTCTGATGTGTTCACTTGTGTGTGTGTGTATGTGTGTTGTGGGTGTGGGTGTGTGTGTGTGTGTGTGTGTGTTTGTGCAGACAAAGTTATGGGGGTGCAGAGCCTGCTTTCAAGTCTGTACCACATTCACTTCAAAAGTTATTCCACAAAAACCCGTCCAGGTATGCACCAGAGTCCTCGAGGTTCTAGTTGACCCACTTCCCAACCTTGTAGAGACTCGATGGTGGTACCCTTGGATCCGGAATGTCCAAAAATGGGGGTGCAGAGCTTAGTTTCACGTCTCTACCACCTTTCCTTCAAACGTTATCGTCCAAAAACCCGTCGAGGTATGCACCAGAGTCTTCAAGGTTCTGGTTGACCCACTTCCCGACCTCGTAGAGACGCGAGGGTGGCACCGTTGGATCCGGAATGTCCAGAAATGGGGGTGCAGAGCTTGGTTTCAAGTCTCTACCACCATCCCTTCAAAAGTTAGCTCCCGAAACCTGTCGAGGTATGCACCAGAGTCCTCGAGGTTCTGGTTGACCCACTTCCCGACGTCGTAGAGACTCGATGGTGGCACCGTTGGATCCGGAATGTCCGAAAATGGGGGTGCAGAGCTTGGTTTCAAGTCTCTACCACCATCCCTTCAAAAGTTATCCCCCGAAAACCAGTGGAGGTATGATAATGACATGGTGCTAGGGTTATAACCTAACACTGATGGCATCACAGAGCCCATGCTAGATCAAAGCACAGTGTCTGTGACGTCATCACGTTGCCTTTGATGACATCACAGCCACCTAACATTCTGATGTGTTCACTTGTGTGTGTGTGTATGTGTGTTGTGGGTGTGGGTGTGTGTGTGTGTGTGTGTGTGTTTGTGCAGACAAAGTTATGGGGGTGCAGAGCCTGCTTTCAAGTCTGTACCACATTCACTTCAAAAGTTATTCCACAAAAACCCGTCCAGGTATGCACCAGAGTCCTCGAGGTTCTAGTTGACCCACTTCCCAACCTTGTAGAGACTCGATGGTGGTACCCTTGGATCCGGAATGTCCAAAAATGGGGGTGCAGAGCTTAGTTTCACGTCTCTACCACCTTTCCTTCAAACGTTATCCTCCAAAAACCCGTCGAGGTATGCACCAGAGTCCTCGAGGTTCTGGTTGACCCACTTCCCGACCTCGTAGAGACTCGAGGGTGGCACCGTTGGATCCGGAATGTCCGAAAATGGGGGTGCCGAGCTTGGTTTCAAGTCTCTACCACCATCCCTTCAAAAGTTATCCCCCGAAAACCAGTGGACGTATGATAATGACATGGTGCTAGGGTTATAACCTAACACTGATGGCATCACAGAGCCCATGCTAGATCAAAGCACAGT
Organism: Lutjanus erythropterus; assembly: GCF_056507025.1. NCBI lineage: Eukaryota > Metazoa > Chordata > Actinopteri > Lutjaniformes > Lutjanidae > Lutjanus > Lutjanus erythropterus. The sequence goes on along the minus strand of NC_139333.1, from coordinate 31,889,556 downwards.
GTCTGTGACGTCATCACGTTGCCTTTGATGACATCACAGCCACCTAACATTCTGATGTGTTCACTTGTGTGTGTGTGTATGTGTGTTGTGGGTGTGGGTGTGTGTGTGTGTGTGTGTGTGTTTGTGCAGACAAAGTTATGGGGGTGCAGAGCCTGCTTTCAAGTCTGTACCACATTCACTTCAAAAGTTATTCCACAAAAACCCGTCCAGGTATGCACCAGAGTCTTCAAGGTTCTGGTTGACCCACTTCCCGACCTCGTAGAGACGCGAGGGTGGCACCGTTGGATCCGGAATGTCCAGAAATGGGGGTGCAGAGCTTGGTTTCAAGTCTCTACCACCATCCCTTCAAAAGTTAGCCCCCGAAACCTGTCGAGGTATGCACCAGAGTCCTCGAGGTTCTGGTTGACCCACTTCCCGACGTCGTAGAGACTCGATGGTGGCACCGTTGGATCCGGAATGTCCGAAAATGGGGGTGCAGAGCTTGGTTTCAAGTCTCTACCACCATCCCTTCAAAAGTTATCCCCCGAAACCTGTCGAGGTATGCACCAGAGTCCTCGAGGTTCTGGTTGACCCACTTCCCGACTTCGTAGAGACTCGAGGGTGGCACCGTTGGATCCGGAATGTCCGAAAATGGGGGTGCAGAGCTTGGTTTCAAGTCTCTACCACCATCCCTTCAAAAGTTATCCCCCGAAACCTGTCGAGGTATGCACCAGAGTCCTCGAGGTTCTGGTTGACCCACTTCCCGACCTCGTAGAGATTCGAGGGTGGCACCGTTGGATCCGGAATGTCCGAAAATTGGGGTGCAGAGCTTGGTTTCAAGTCTCTACCACCATCCCTTCAAAAGTTATCCCCCGAAAACCAGTGGAGGTATGATAATGACATGGTGCTAGGGTTATAACCTAACACTGATGGCATCACAGAGCCCATGCTAGATCAAAGCACAGTGTCTGTGACGTCATCACGTTGCCTTTGATGACATCACAGCCACCTAACATTCTGATGTGTTCACTTGTGTGTGTGTGTATGTGTGTTGTGGGTGTGGGTGTGTGTGTGTGTGTGTGTGTGTGTTTGTGCAGACAAAGTTATGGGGGTGCAGAGCCTGCTTTCAAGTCTGTACCACAGTCACTTCAAAAGTTATTCCACAAAAACCCGTCCAGGTATGCACCAGAGTCCTCGAGGTTCTAGTTGACCCACTTCCCAACCTTGTAGAGACTCGATGGTGGTACCCTTGGATCCGGAATGTCCAAAAATGGGGGTGCAGAGCTTAGTTTCACGTCTCTACCACCTTTCCTTCAAACGTTATCCTCCAAAAACCCATCGAGGTATGCACCAGAGTCCTCGAGGTTCTGGTTGACCCACTTCCCGACCTCGTAGAGACTCCAGGGTGGCACCGTTGGATCCGGAATGTCCGAAAATGGGGTTGCAGAGCTTGGTTTCAAGTCTCTACCACCATCCCTTCAAAAGTTATCCCCCGAAACCTGTCGAGGTATGCACCAGAGTCCTCGAGGTTCTGGTTGACCCACTTCCCGACCTCGTAGAGACTCGAGGGTGGCACCGTTGGATCCGGAATGTCCGAAAATGGGGGTGCAGAGCTTGGTTTCAAGTCTCTACCACCATCCCTTCAAAAGTTATCCCCCGAAAACCAGTGGAGGTATGATAATGACATGGTGCTAGGGTTATAACCTAACACTGATGGCATCACAGAGCCCATGCTAGATCAAAGCACAGTGTCTGTGACGTCATCACGTTGCCTTTGATGACATCACAGCCACCTAACATTCTGATGTGTTCACTTGTGTGTGTGTGTATGTGTGTTGTGGGTGTGGGTGTGTGTGTGTGTGTGTGTGTGTGTTTGTGCAGACAAAGTTATGGGGGTGCAGAGCCTGCTTTCAAGTCTGTACCACATTCACTTCAAAAGTTATTCCACAAAAACCCGTCCAGGTATGCACCAGAGTCCTCGAGGTTCTAGTTGACCCACTTCCCAACCTTGTAGAGACTCGATGGTGGTACCCTTGGATCCAGAATGTCCAAAAATGGGGGTGCAGAGCTTAGTTTCACGTCTCTACCACCTTTCCTTCAAACGTTATCCTCCAAAAACCCGTCGAGGTATGCACCAGAGTCTTCAAGGTTCTGGTTGACCCACTTCCCGACCTCGTAGAGACGCGAGGTTGGCACCGTTGGATCCGGAATGTCCAGAAATGGGGGTGCAGAGCTTGGTTTCAAGTCTCTACCACCATCCCTTCAAAAGTTAGCCCCCGAAACCTGTCGAGGTATGCACCAGAGTCCTCGAGGTTCTGGTTGACCCACTTCCCGACGTCATAGAGACTCGATGGTGGCACCGTTGGATCCGGAATGTCCGAAAATGGGGGTGCAGAGCTTGGTTTCAAGTCTCTACCACCATCCCTTCAAACGTTATCCTCCAAAAACCCATCGAGGTATGCACCAGAGTCCTCGAGGTTCTGGTTGACCCACTTCCCGACCTCGTAGAGACTCGAGGGTGGCACCGTTGGATCCGGAATGTCCGAAAATGGGGGTGCAGAGCTTGGTTTCAAGTCTCTACCACCATCCCTTCAAAAGTTATCCCCCGATAACCAGTGGAGGTATGATAATGACATGGTGCTAGGGTTATAACCTAACACTGATGGCATCACAGAGCCCATGCTAGATCAAAGCACAGTGTCTGTGACGTCATCACGTTGCCTTTGATGACATCACAGCCACCTAACATTCTGATGTGTTCACTTGTGTGTGTGTGTATGTGTGTTGTGGGTGTGGGTGTGTGTGTGTGTGTGTGTGTGTTTGTGCAGACAAAGTTAGGGGGGTGCAGAGCCTGCTTTCAAGTCTGTACCACATTCACTTCAAAAGTTATTCCACAAAAACCCGTCGAGGTATGCACCAGAGTCCTCGAGGTTCTAGTTGACCCACTTCCCAACCTTGTAGAGACTCGATGGTGGTACCTTTGGATCCGGAATGTCCAAAAATGGGGGTGCAGAGCTTAGTTTCACGTCTCTACCACCTTTCCTTCAAACGTTATCCTCCAAAAACCCGTCGAGGTATGCACCAGAGTCTTCAAGGTTCTGGTTGACCCACTTCCCGACCTCGTAGAGACGCGTGGGTGGCACCGTTGGATCCGGAATGTCCAGAAATGGGGGTGCAGAGCTTGGTTTCAAGTCTCTACCACCATCCCTTCAAAAGTTAGCCCCCGAAACCTGTCGAGGTATGCACCAGAGTCCTCGAGGTTCTGGTTGACCCACTTACCGACGTCGTAGAGACTCGATGGTGGCACCGTTGGATCCGGAATGTCTGAAAATGGGGGTGCAGAGCTTGGTTTCAAGTCTCTACCACCATCCCTTCAAAAGTTATCCCCCGAAACCTGTCGAGGTATGCACCAGAGTCCTCGAGGTTCTGGTTGACCCACTTCCCGACCTCGTAGAGACTCGAGGGTGGCACCGTTGGATCCGGAATGTCCGAAAATGGGGGTGCAGAGCTTGGTTTCAAGTCTCTACCACCATCCCTTCAAAAGTTATCCCCCGAAAACCAGTGGAGGTATGATAATGACATGGTGCTAGGGTTATAACCTAACACTGATGGCATCACAGAGCCCATGCTAGATCAAAGCACAGTGTCTGTGACGTCATCACGTTGCCTTTGATGACATCACAGCCACCTAACATTCTGATGTGTTCACTTGTGTGTGTGTGTATGTGTGTTGTGGGTGTGGGTGTGTGTGTGTGTGTGTGTGTGTGTTTGTGCAGACAAAGTTATGGGGGTGCAGAGCCTGCTTTCAAGTCTGTACCACAGTCACTTCAAAAGTTATTCCACAAAAACCCGTCCAGGTATGCACCAGAGTCCTCGAGGTTCTAGTTGACCCACTTCCCAACCTTGTAGAGACTCGATGGTGGTACCCTTGGATCCGGAATGTCCAAAAATGGGGGTGCAGAGCTTAGTTTCACGTCTCTACCACCTTTCCTTCAAACGTTATCCTCCAAAAACCCATCGAGGTATGCACCAGAGTCCTCGAGGTTCTGGTTGACCCACTTCCCGACCTCGTAGAGACTCCAGGGTGGCACCGTTGGATCCGGAATGTCCGAAAATGGGGTTGCAGAGCTTGGTTTCAAGTCTCTACCACCATCCCTTCAAAAGTTATCCCCCGAAACCTGTCGAGGTATGCACCAGAGTCCTCGAGGTTCTGGTTGACCCACTTCCCGACCTCGTAGAGACTCGAGGGTGGCACCGTTGGATCCGGAATGTCCGAAAATGGGGGTGCAGAGCTTGGTTTCAAGTCTCTACCACCATCCCTTCAAAAGTTATCCCCCGAAAACCAGTGGAGGTATGATAATGACATGGTGCTAGGGTTATAACCTAACACTGATGGCATCACAGAGCCCATGCTAGATCAAAGCACAGTGTCTGTGACGTCATCACGTTGCCTTTGATGACATCACAGCCACCTAACATTCTGATGTGTTCACTTGTGTGTGTGTGTATGTGTGTTGTGGGTGTGGGTGTGTGTGTGTGTGTGTGTGTGTGTTTGTGCAGACAAAGTTATGGGGGTGCAGAGCCTGCTTTCAAGTCTGTACCACAGTCACTTCAAAAGTTATTCCACAAAAACCCGTCCAGGTATGCACCAGAGTCCTCGAGGTTCTAGTTGACCCACTTCCCAACCTTGTAGAGACTCGATGGTGGTACCCTTGGATCCGGAATGTCCAAAAATGGGGGTGCAGAGCTTAGTTTCACGTATCTACCACCTTTCCTTCAAACGTTATCCTCCAAAAACCCATCGAGGTATGCACCAGAGTCCTCGAGGTTCTGGTTGACCCACTTCCCGACCTCGTAGAGACTCCAGGGTGGCACCGTTGGATCCGGAATGTCCGAAAATGGGGTTGCAGAGCTTGGTTTCAAGTCTCTACCACCATCCCTTCAAAAGTTATCCCCCGAAACCTGTCGAGGTATGCACCAGAGTCCTCGAGGTTCTGGTTGACCCACTTCCCGACCTCGTAGAGACTCGAGGGTGGCACCGTTGGATCCGGAATGTCCGAAAATGGGGGTGCAGAGCTTGGTTTCAAGTCTCTACCACCATCCCTTCAAAAGTTATCCCCCGAAAACCAGTGGAGGTATGATAATGACATGGTGCTAGGGTTATAACCTAACACTGATGGCATCACAGAGCCCATGCTAGATCAAAGCACAGTGTCTGTGACGTCATCACGTTGCCTTTGATGACATCACAGCCACCTAACATTCTGATGTGTTCACTTGTGTGTGTGTGTATGTGTGTTGTGGGTGTGGGTGTGTGTGTGTGTGTGTGTGTGTGTTTGTGCAGACAAAGTTATGGGGGTGCAGAGCCTGCTTTCAAGTCTGTACCACATTCACTTCAAAAGTTATTCCACAAAAACCCGTCCAGGTATGCACCAGAGTCCTCGAGGTTCTAGTTGACCCACTTCCCAACCTTGTAGAGACTCGATGGTGGTACCCTTGGATCCAGAATGTCCAAAAATGGGGGTGCAGAGCTTAGTTTCACGTCTCTACCACCTTTCCTTCAAACGTTATCCTCCAAAAACCCGTCGAGGTATGCACCAGAGTCTTCAAGGTTCTGGTTGACCCACTTCCCGACCTCGTAGAGACGCGAGGTTGGCACCGTTGGATCCGGAATGTCCAGAAATGGGGGTGCAGAGCTTGGTTTCAAGTCTCTACCACCATCCCTTCAAAAGTTAGCCCCCGAAACCTGTCGAGGTATGCACCAGAGTCCTCGAGGTTCTGGTTGACCCACTTCCCGACGTCATAGAGACTCGATGGTGGCACCGTTGGATCCGGAATGTCCGAAAATGGGGGTGCAGAGCTTGGTTTCAAGTCTCTACCACCATCCCTTCAAACGTTATCCTCCAAAAATCCATCGAGGTATGCACCAGAGTCCTCGAGGTTCTGGTTGACCCACTTCCCGACCTCGTAGAGACTCGAGGGTGGCACCGTTGGATCCGGAATGTCCGAAAATGGGGGTGCAGAGCTTGGTTTCAAGTCTCTACCACCATCCCTTCAAAAGTTATCCCCCGAAAACCAGTGGAGGTATGATAATGACATGGTGCTAGGGTTATAACCTAACACTGATGGCATCACAGAGCCCATGCTAGATCAAAGCACAGTGTCTGTGACGTCATCACGTTGCCTTTGATGACATCACAGCCACCTAACATTCTGATGTGTTCACTTGTGTGTGTGTGTATGTGTGTTGTGGGTGTGGGTGTGTGTGTGTGTGTGTGTGTGTTTGTGCAGACAAAGTTATGGGGGTGCAGAGCCTGCTTTCAAGTCTGTACCACATTCACTTCAAAAGTTATTCCACAAAAACCCGTCCAGGTATGCACCAGAGTCCTCGAGGTTCTAGTTGACCCACTTCCCAACCTTGTAGAGACTCGATGGTGGTACCCTTGGATCCGGAATGTCCAAAAATGGGGGTGCAGAGCTTAGTTTCACGTCTCTACCACCTTTCCTTCAAACGTTATCGTCCAAAAACCCGTCGAGGTATGCACCAGAGTCTTCAAGGTTCTGGTTGACCCACTTCCCGACCTCGTAGAGACGCGAGGGTGGCACCGTTGGATCCGGAATGTCCAGAAATGGGGGTGCAGAGCTTGGTTTCAAGTCTCTACCACCATCCCTTCAAAAGTTAGCTCCCGAAACCTGTCGAGGTATGCACCAGAGTCCTCGAGGTTCTGGTTGACCCACTTCCCGACGTCGTAGAGACTCGATGGTGGCACCGTTGGATCCGGAATGTCCGAAAATGGGGGTGCAGAGCTTGGTTTCAAGTCTCTACCACCATCCCTTCAAAAGTTATCCCCCGAAAACCAGTGGAGGTATGATAATGACATGGTGCTAGGGTTATAACCTAACACTGATGGCATCACAGAGCCCATGCTAGATCAAAGCACAGTGTCTGTGACGTCATCACGTTGCCTTTGATGACATCACAGCCACCTAACATTCTGATGTGTTCACTTGTGTGTGTGTGTATGTGTGTTGTGGGTGTGGGTGTGTGTGTGTGTGTGTGTGTGTTTGTGCAGACAAAGTTATGGGGGTGCAGAGCCTGCTTTCAAGTCTGTACCACATTCACTTCAAAAGTTATTCCACAAAAACCCGTCCAGGTATGCACCAGAGTCCTCGAGGTTCTAGTTGACCCACTTCCCAACCTTGTAGAGACTCGATGGTGGTACCCTTGGATCCGGAATGTCCAAAAATGGGGGTGCAGAGCTTAGTTTCACGTCTCTACCACCTTTCCTTCAAACGTTATCCTCCAAAAACCCGTCGAGGTATGCACCAGAGTCCTCGAGGTTCTGGTTGACCCACTTCCCGACCTCGTAGAGACTCGAGGGTGGCACCGTTGGATCCGGAATGTCCGAAAATGGGGGTGCCGAGCTTGGTTTCAAGTCTCTACCACCATCCCTTCAAAAGTTATCCCCCGAAAACCAGTGGACGTATGATAATGACATGGTGCTAGGGTTATAACCTAACACTGATGGCATCACAGAGCCCATGCTAGATCAAAGCACAGTGTCTGTGACGTCATCACGTTGCCTTTGATGACATCACAGCCACCTAACATTCTGATGTGTTCACTTGTGTGTGTGTGTATGTGTGTTGTGGGTGTGGGTGTGTGTGTGTGTGTGTGTGTGTTTGTGCAGACAAAGTTATGGGGGTGCAGAGCCTGCTTTCAAGTCTGTACCACATTCACTTCAAAAGTTATTCCACAAAAACCCGTCCAGGTATGCACCAGAGTCTTCAAGGTTCTGGTTGACCCACTTCCCGACCTCGTAGAGACGCGAGGGTGGCACCGTTGGATCCGGAATGTCCAGAAATGGGGGTGCAGAGCTTGGTTTCAAGTCTCTACCACCATCCCTTCAAAAGTTAGCCCCCGAAACCTGTCGAGGTATGCACCAGAGTCCTCGAGGTTCTGGTTGACCCACTTCCCGACGTCGTAGAGACTCGATGGTGGCACCGTTGGATCCGGAATGTCCGAAAATGGGGGTGCAGAGCTTGGTTTCAAGTCTCTACCACCATCCCTTCAAAAGTTATCCCCCGAAACCTGTCGAGGTATGCACCAGAGTCCTCGAGGTTCTGGTTGACCCACTTCCCGACCTCGTAGAGACTCGAGGGTGGCACCGTTGGATCCGGAATGTCCGAAAATTGGGGTGCAGAGCTTGGTTTCAAGTCTCTACCACCATCCCTTCAAAAGTTATCCCCCGAAAACCAGTGGAGGTATGATAATGACATGGTGCTAGGGTTATAACCTAACACTGATGGCATCACAGAGCCCATGCTAGATCAAAGCACAGTGTCTGTGACGTCATCACGTTGCCTTTGATGACATCACAGCCACCTAACATTCTGATGTGTTCACTTGTGTGTGTGTGTATGTGTGTTGTGGGTGTGGGTGTGTGTGTGTGTGTGTGTGTGTGTTTGTGCAGACAAAGTTATGGGGGTGCAGAGCCTGCTTTCAAGTCTGTACCACAGTCACTTCAAAAGTTATTCCACAAAAACCCGTCCAGGTATGCACCAGAGTCCTCGAGGTTCTAGTTGACCCACTTCCCAACCTTGTAGAGACTCGATGGTGGTACCCTTGGATCCGGAATGTCCAAAAATGGGGGTGCAGAGCTTAGTTTCACGTCTCTACCACCTTTCCTTCAAACGTTATCCTCCAAAAACCCATCGAGGTATGCACCAGAGTCCTCGAGGTTCTGGTTGACCCACTTCCCGACCTCGTAGAGACTCCAGGGTGGCACCGTTGGATCCGGAATGTCCGAAAATGGGGTTGCAGAGCTTGGTTTCAAGTCTCTACCACCATCCCTTCAAAAGTTATCCCCCGAAACCTGTCGAGGTATGCACCAGAGTCCTCGAGGTTCTGGTTGACCCACTTCCCGACCTCGTAGAGACTCGAGGGTGGCACCGTTGGATCCGGAATGTCCGAAAATGGGGGTGCAGAGCTTGGTTTCAAGTCTCTACCACCATCCCTTCAAAAGTTATCCCCCGAAAACCAGTGGAGGTATGATAATGACATGGTGCTAGGGTTATAACCTAACACTGATGGCATCACAGAGCCCATGCTAGATCAAAGCACAGTGTCTGTGACGTCATCACGTTGCCTTTGATGACATCACAGCCACCTAACATTCTGATGTGTTCACTTGTGTGTGTGTGTATGTGTGTTGTGGGTGTGGGTGTGTGTGTGTGTGTGTGTGTGTGTTTGTGCAGACAAAGTTATGGGGGTGCAGAGCCTGCTTTCAAGTCTGTACCACATTCACTTCAAAAGTTATTCCACAAAAACCCGTCCAGGTATGCACCAGAGTCCTCGAGGTTCTAGTTGACCCACTTCCCAACCTTGTAGAGACTCGATGGTGGTACCCTTGGATCCAGAATGTCCAAAAATGGGGGTGCAGAGCTTAGTTTCACGTCTCTACCACCTTTCCTTCAAACGTTATCCTCCAAAAACCCGTCGAGGTATGCACCAGAGTCTTCAAGGTTCTGGTTGACCCACTTCCCGACCTCGTAGAGACGCGAGGTTGGCACCGTTGGATCCGGAATGTCCAGAAATGGGGGTGCAGAGCTTGGTTTCAAGTCTCTACCACCATCCCTTCAAAAGTTAGCCCCCGAAACCTGTCGAGGTATGCACCAGAGTCCTCGAGGTTCTGGTTGACCCACTTCCCGACGTCATAGAGACTCGATGGTGGCACCGTTGGATCCGGAATGTCCGAAAATGGGGGTGCAGAGCTTGGTTTCAAGTCTCTACCACCATCCCTTCAAACGTTATCCTCCAAAAACCCATCGAGGTATGCACCAGAGTCCTCGAGGTTCTGGTTGACCCACTTCCCGACCTCGTAGAGACTCGAGGGTGGCACCGTTGGATCCGGAATGTCCGAAAATGGGGGTGCAGAGCTTGGTTTCAAGTCTCTACCACCATCCCTTCAAAAGTTATCCCCCGAAAACCAGTGGAGGTATGATAATGACATGGTGCTAGGGTTATAACCTAACACTGATGGCATCACAGAGCCCATGCTAGATCAAAGCACAGTGTCTGTGACGTCATCACGTTGCCTTTGATGACATCACAGCCACCTAACATTCTGATGTGTTCACTTGTGTGTGTGTGTATGTGTGTTGTGGGTGTGGGTGTGTGTGTGTGTGTGTGTGTGTTTGTGCAGACAAAGTTAGGGGGGTGCAGAGCCTGCTTTCAAGTCTGTACCACATTCACTTCAAAAGTTATTCCACAAAAACCCGTCGAGGTATGCACCAGAGTCCTCGAGGTTCTAGTTGACCCACTTCCCAACCTTGTAGAGACTCGATGGTGGTACCTTTGGATCCGGAATGTCCAAAAATGGGGGTGCAGAGCTTAGTTTCACGTCTCTACCACCTTTCCTTCAAACGTTATCCTCCAAAAACCCATCGAGGTATGCACCAGAGTCCTCGAGGTTCTGGTTGACCCACTTCCCGACCTCGTAGAGACTCCAGGGTGGCACCGTTGGATCCGGAATGTCCGAAAATGGGGGTGCAGAGCTTGGTTTCAAGTCTCTACCACCATCCCTTCAAAAGTTAGCCCCCGAAACCTGTCGAGGTATGCACCAGAGTCCTCGAGGTTCTGGTTGACCCACTTCCCGACCTCGTAGAGACTC
>NC_139333.1:31811404-31866404 GCF_056507025.1 Lutjanus erythropterus | reverse complement strand
TTGGTTTCAAGTCTCTACCACCATCCCTTCAAAAGTTATCCCCCGAAAACCAGTGGAGGTATGATAATGACATGGTGCTACGGTTATAACCTAACACTGATGGCATCACAGAGCCCATGCTAGATCAAAGCACAGTGTCTGTGACGTCATCACGTTGCCTTTGATGACATCACAGCCACCTAACATTCTGATGTGTTCACTTGTGTGTGTGTGTGTATGTGTTGTGGGTGTGGGTGTGTGTGTGTGTGTGTGTGTGTGTGTGTGTGCAGACAGAGTTATGGGGGTGCAGAGCCTGCTTTCAAGTCTGTACCACATTCACTTCAAAAGTTATTCCACAAAAACCCGTCGAGGTATGCACCAGAGTCCTCGAGGTTCTAGTTGACCCACTTCCCAACCTTGTAGAGACTCGATGGTGGTACCCTTGGATCCGGAATGTCCAAAAATGGGGGTGCAGAGCTTAGTTTCACGTCTCTACCACCTTTCCTTCAAACGTTATCCTCCAAAAACCCGTCGAGGTATGCACCAGAGTCTTCAAGGTTCTGGTTGACCCACTTCCCGACGTCGTAGAGACTCGATGGTGGCACCGTTGGATCCGGAATGTCCGAAAATGGGGGTGCAGAGCTTGGTTTCAAGTCTCTACCACCATCCCTTCAAAAGTTATCCCCCGAAACCTGTCGAGGTATGCACCAGAGTCCTCGAGGTTCTGGTTGACCCACTTCCCGACCTCGTAGAGACTCCAGGGTGGCACCGTTGGATCCGGAATGTCCGAAAATGGGGGTGCAGAGCTTGGTTTCAAGTCTCTACCACCATCCCTTCAAAAGTTATCCCCCGAAAACCAGTGGAGGTATGATAATGACATGGTGCTAGGGTTATAACCTAACAGTGATGGCATCACAGAGCCCATGCTAGATCAAAGCACAGTGTCTGTGACGTCATCACGTTGCCTTTGATGACATCACAGCCACCTAACATTCTGATGTGTTCACTTGTGTGTGTGTGTATGTGTGTTGTGGGTGTGTGTGTGTGTGTGTGTGTGTTTGTGTGTGTGTGTGTGCAGACAAAGTTATGGGGGTGCAGAGCCTGCTTTCAAGTCTGTACCACATTCACTTCAAAAGTTATTCCACAAAAACCCGTCCAGGTATGCACCAGAGTCCTCGAGGTTCTAGTTGACCCACTTCCCAACCTTGTAGAGACTCGATGGTGGTACCCTTGGATCCGGAATGTCCAAAAATGGGGGTGCAGAGCTTAGTTTCACGTCTCTACCACCTTTCCTTCAAACGTTATCCTCCAAAAACCCGTCGAGGTATGCACCAGAGTCTTCAAGGTTCTGGTTGACCCACTTCCCGACGTCGTAGAGACTCGATGGTGGCACCGTTGGATCCGGAATGTCCGAAAATGGGGGTGCAGAGCTTGGTTTCAAGTCTCTACCACCATCCCTTCAAAAGTTATCTCCCGAAACCTGTCGAGGTATGCACCAGAGTCCTCGAGGTTCTGGTTGACCCACTTCCCGACCTCGTAGAGACTCCAGGGTGGCACCGTTGGATCCGGAATGTCCGAAAATGGGGGTGCAGAGCTTGGTTTCAAGTCTCTACCACCATCCCTTCAAAAGTTATCCCCCAAAAACCAGTGGAGGTATGATAATGACATGGTGCTAGGGTTATAACCTAACACTGATGGCATCACAGAGCCCATGCTAGATCAAAGCACAGTGTCTGTGACGTCATCACGTTGCCTTTGATGACATCACAGCCACCTAACATTCTGATGTGTTCACTTGTGTGTGTGTGTATGTGTGTTGTGGGTGTGGGTGTGTGTGTGTGTGTGTGTGTGTGTGTGTGTGCAGACAAAGTTATGGGGGTGCAGAGCCTGCTTTCAAGTCTGTACCACATTCACTTCAAAAGTTATTCCACAAAAACCGGTCCAGGTATGCACCAGAGTCCTCGAGGTTCTAGTTGACCCACTTCCCAACCTTGTAGAGACTCGATGGTGGTACCCTTGGATCCGGAATGTCCAAAAATGGGGGTGCAGAGCTTAGTTTCACGTCTCTACCACCTTTCCTTCAAACGTTATCCTCCAAAAACCCGTCGAGGTATGCACCAGAGTCTTCAAGGTTCTGGTTGACCCACTTCCCGACCTCGTAGAGACGCGAGGGTGGCACCGTTGGATCCGGAATGTCCAGAAATGGGGGTGCAGAGCTTGGTTTCAAGTCTCTACCACCATCCCTTCAAAAGTTATCCCCCGAAACCTGTCGAGGTATGCACCAGAGTCCTCGAGGTTCTGGTTGACCCACTTCCCGACCTCGTAGAGACTCGAGGGTGGCACCGTTGGATCCGGAATGTCCGAAAATGGGGGTGCAGAGCTTGGTTTCAAGTCTCTACCACCATCCCTTCAAAAGTTATCCCCCGAAAACCAGTGGAGGTATGATAATGACATGGTGCTAGGGTTATAACCTAACACTGATGGCATCACAGAGCCCATGCTAGATCAAAGCACAGTGTCTGTGACGTCATCACGTTGCCTTTGATGACATCACAGCCACCTAACATTCTGATGTGTTCACTTGTGTGTGTGTGTATGTGTGTTGTGGGTGTGGGTGTGTGTGTGTGTGTGTGTGTGTGTGTGTGTGCAGACAAAGTTATGGGGGTGCAGAGCCTGCTTTCAAGTCTGTACCACATTCACTTCAAAAGTTATTCCACAAAAACCCGTCCAGGTATGCACCAGAGTCCTCGAGGTTCTGGTTGAGCCACTTCCCGACCTCGTAGAGACGCGAGGGTGGCACCGTTGGATCCGGAATGTCCAGAAATGGGGGTGCAGAGCTTGGTTTCAAGTCTCTACCACCATCCCTTCAAAAGTTATCCCCCGAAACCTGTCGAGGTATGCACCAGAGTCCTCGAGGTTCTGGTTGACCCACTTCCCGACGTCGTAGAGACTCGGGGGTGGCACCGTTGGATCCGGAATGTCCGAAAATGGGCGTGCAGAGCTTGGTTTCAAGTCTCTACCACCATCCCTTCAAAAGTTATCCCCCAAAACCTGTCGAGGTATGCACCAGAGTCCTCGAGGTTCTGGTTGACCCACTTCCCGACCTCGTAGAGACTCGAGGGTGGCACCGTTGGATCCGGAATGTCCGAAAATGGGGGTGCAGAGCTTGGTTTCAAGTCTCTACCACCATCCCTTCAAAAGTTATCCCCCGAAAACCAGTGGAGGTATGATAATGACATGGTGCTAGGGTTATAACCTAACACTGATGGCATCACAGAGCCCATGCTAGATCAAAGCACAGTGTCTGTGACGTCATCACGTTGCCTTTGATGACATCACAGCCACCTAACATTCTGATGTGTTCACTTGTGTGTGTGTGTATGTGTGTTGTGGGTGTGTGTGTGTGTGTGTGTGTGTGTGTGTGTGTGTGTGTGTGCAGACAAAGTTATGGGGGTGCAGAGCCTGCTTTCAAGTCTGTACCACATTCACTTCAAAAGTTATTCCACAAAAACCCGTCCAGGTATGCACCAGAGTCCTCGAGGTTCTAGTTGACCCACTTCCCAACCTTGTAGAGACTCGATGGTGGTACCCTTGGATCCGGAATGTCCAAAAATGGGGGTGCAGAGCTTAGTTTCACGTCTCTACCACCTTTCCTTCAAACGTTATCCTCCAAAAACCCGTCGAGGTATGCACCAGAGTCTTCAAGGTTCTGGTTGACCCACTTCCCGACCTCGTAGAGACGCGAGGGTGGCACCGTTGGATCCGGAATGTCCAGAAATGGGGGTGCAGAGCTTGGTTTCAAGTCTCTACCACCATCCCTTCAAAAGTTATCCCCCGAAACCTGTCGAGGTATGCACCAGAGTCCTCGAGGTTCTGGTTGACCCACTTCCCGACGTCGTAGAGACTCGATGGTGGCACCGTTGGATCCGGAATGTCCGAAAATGGGGGTGCAGAGCTTGGTTTCAAGTCTCTACCACCATCCCTTCAAAAGTTATCCCCCGAAACCTGTCGAGGTATGCACCAGAGTCCTCGAGGTTCTGGTTGACCCACTTCCCGACCTCGTAGAGACTCCAGGGTGGCACCGTTGGATCCGGAATGTCCGAAAATGGGGGTGCAGAGCTTGGTTTCAAGTCTCTACCACCATCCCTTCAAAAGTTATCCCCCGAAAACCAGTGGAGGTATGATAATGACATGGTGCTAGGGTTATAACCTAACAGTGATGGCATCACAGAGCCCATGCTAGATCAAAGCACAGTGTCTGTGACGTCATCACGTTGCCTTTGATGACATCACAGCCACCTAACATTCTGATGTGTTCACTTGTGTGTGTGTGTATGTGTGTTGTGGGTGTGTGTGTGTGTGTGTGTGTGTTTGTGTGTGTGTGTGTGCAGACAAAGTTATGGGGGTGCAGAGCCTGCTTTCAAGTCTGTACCACATTCACTTCAAAAGTTATTCCACAAAAACCCGTCCAGGTATGCACCAGAGTCCTCGAGGTTCTAGTTGACCCACTTCCCAACCTTGTAGAGACTCGATGGTGGTACCCTTGGATCCGGAATGTCCAAAAATGGGGGTGCAGAGCTTAGTTTCACGTCTCTACCACCTTTCCTTCAAACGTTATCCTCCAAAAACCCGTCGAGGTATGCACCAGAGTCTTCAAGGTTCTGGTTGACCCACTTCCCGACGTCGTAGAGACTCGATGGTGGCACCGTTGGATCCGGAATGTCCGAAAATGGGGGTGCAGAGCTTGGTTTCAAGTCTCTACCACCATCCCTTCAAAAGTTATCTCCCGAAACCTGTCGAGGTATGCACCAGAGTCCTCGAGGTTCTGGTTGACCCACTTCCCGACCTCGTAGAGACTCCAGGGTGGCACCGTTGGATCCGGAATGTCCGAAAATGTGGGTGCAGAGCTTGGTTTCAAGTCTCTACCACCATCCCTTCAAAAGTTATCCCCCAAAAACCAGTGGAGGTATGATAATGACATGGTGCTAGGGTTATAACCTAACACTGATGGCATCACAGAGCCCATGCTAGATCAAAGCACAGTGTCTGTGACGTCATCACGTTGCCTTTGATGACATCACAGCCACCTAACATTCTGATGTGTTCACTTGTGTGTGTGTGTATGTGTGTTGTGGGTGTGGGTGTGTGTGTGTGTGTGTGTGTGTGTGTGTGTGTGTGCAGACAAAGTTATGGGGGTGCAGAGCCTGCTTTCAAGTCTGTACCACATTCACTTCAAAAGTTATTCCACAAAAACCGGTCCAGGTATGCACCAGAGTCCTCGAGGTTCTAGTTGACCCACTTCCCAACCTTGTAGAGACTCGATGGTGGTACCCTTGGATCCGGAATGTCCAAAAATGGGGGTGCAGAGCTTAGTTTCACGTCTCTACCACCTTTCCTTCAAACGTTATCCTCCAAAAACCCGTCGAGGTATGCACCAGAGTCTTCAAGGTTCTGGTTGACCCACTTCCCGACCTCGTAGAGACGCGAGGGTGGCACCGTTGGATCCGGAATGTCCAGAAATGGGGGTGCAGAGCTTGGTTTCAAGTCTCTACCACCATCCCTTCAAAAGTTATCCCCCGAAACCTGTCGAGGTATGCACCAGAGTCCTCGAGGTTCTGGTTGACCCACTTCCCGACCTCGTAGAGACTCGAGGGTGGCACCGTTGGATCCGGAATGTCCGAAAATGGGGGTGCAGAGCTTGGTTTCAAGTCTCTACCACCATCCCTTCAAAAGTTATCCCCCGAAACCTGTCGAGGTATGCACCAGAGTCCTCGAGGTTCTGGTTGACCCACTTCCCGACCTCGTAGAGACTCCAGGGTGGCACCGTTGGATCCGGAATGTCCGAAAATGGGGGTGCAGAGCTTGGTTTCAAGTCTCTACCACCATCCCTTCAAAAGTTATCCCCCGAAAACCAGTGGAGGTATGATAATGACATGGTGCTAGGGTTATAACCTAACACTGATGGCATCACAGAGCCCATGCTAGATCAAAGCACAGTGTCTGTGACGTCATCACGTTGCCTTTGATGACATCACAGCCACCTAACATTCTGATGTGTTCACTTGTGTGTGTGTGTATGTGTGTTGTGGGTGTGTGTGTGTGTGTGTGTGTGTGTGTGTGTGTGTGCAGACAAAGTTATGGGGGTGCAGAGCCTGCTTTCAAGTCTGTACCACATTCACTTCAAAAGTTATTCCACAAAAACCCGTCCAGGTATGCACCAGAGTCCTCGAGGTTCTAGTTGACCCACTTCCCAACCTTGTAGAGACTCGATGGTGGTACCCTTGGATCCGGAATGTCCAAAAATGGGGGTGCAGAGCTTAGTTTCACGTCTCTACCACCTTTCCTTCAAACGTTATCCTCCAAAAACCCGTCGAGGTATGCACCAGAGTCTTCAAGGTTCTGGTTGACCCACTTCCCGACCTCGTAGAGACGCGAGGGTGGCACCGTTGGATCCGGAATGTCCAGAAATGGGGGTGCAGAGCTTGGTTTCAAGTCTCTACCACCATCCCTTCAAAAGTTATCCCCCGAAACCTGTCGAGGTATGCACCAGAGTCCTCGAGGTTCTGGTTGACCCACTTCCCGACGTCGTAGAGACTCGATGGTGGCACCGTTGGATCCGGAATGTCCGAAAATGGGGGTGCAGAGCTTGGTTTCAAGTCTCTACCACCATCCCTTCAAAAGTTATCCCCCGAAACCTGTCGAGGTATGCACCAGAGTCCTCGAGGTTCTGGTTGACCCACTTCCCGACCTCGTAGAGACTCCAGGGTGGCACCGTTGGATCCGGAATGTCCGAAAATGGGGGTGCAGAGCTTGGTTTCAAGTCTCTACCACCATCCCTTCAAAAGTTATCCCCCGAAAACCAGTGGAGGTATGATAATGACATGGTGCTAGGGTTATAACCTAACACTGATGGCATCACAGAGCCCATGCTAGATCAAAGCACAGTGTCTGTGACGTCATCACGTTGCCTTTGATGACATCACAGCCACCTAACATTCTGATGTGTTCACTTGTGTGTGTGTGTATGTGTGTTGTGGGTGTGTGTGTGTGTGTGTGTGTGTTTGTGTGTGTGTGTGTGCAGACAAAGTTATGGGGGTGCAGAGCCTGCTTTCAAGTCTGTACCACATTCACTTCAAAAGTTATTCCACAAAAACCCGTCCAGGTATGCACCAGAGTCCTCGAGGTTCTAGTTGACCCACTTCCCAACCTTGTAGAGACTCGATGGTGGTACCCTTGGATCCGGAATGTCCAAAAATGGGGGTGCAGAGCTTAGTTTCACGTCTCTACCACCTTTCCTTCAAACGTTATCCTCCAAAAACCCGTCGAGGTATGCACCAGAGTCTTCAAGGTTCTGGTTGACCCACTTCCCGACGTCGTAGAGACTCGATGGTGGCACCGTTGGATCCGGAATGTCCGAAAATGGGGGTGCAGAGCTTGGTTTCAAGTCTCTACCACCATCCCTTCAAAAGTTATCTCCCGAAACCTGTCGAGGTATGCACCAGAGTCCTCGAGGTTCTGGTTGACCCACTTCCCGACCTCGTAGAGACTCCAGGGTGGCACCGTTGGATCCGGAATGTCCGAAAATGTGGGTGCAGAGCTTGGTTTCAAGTCTCTACCACCATCCCTTCAAAAGTTATCCCCCAAAAACCAGTGGAGGTATGATAATGACATGGTGCTAGGGTTATAACCTAACACTGATGGCATCACAGAGCCCATGCTAGATCAAAGCACAGTGTCTGTGACGTCATCACGTTGCCTTTGATGACATCACAGCCACCTAACATTCTGATGTGTTCACTTGTGTGTGTGTGTATGTGTGTTGTGGGTGTGGGTGTGTGTGTGTGTGTGTGTGTGTGTGTGTGTGTGTGCAGACAAAGTTATGGGGGTGCAGAGCCTGCTTTCAAGTCTGTACCACATTCACTTCAAAAGTTATTCCACAAAAACCGGTCCAGGTATGCACCAGAGTCCTCGAGGTTCTAGTTGACCCACTTCCCAACCTTGTAGAGACTCGATGGTGGTACCCTTGGATCCGGAATGTCCAAAAATGGGGGTGCAGAGCTTAGTTTCACGTCTCTACCACCTTTCCTTCAAACGTTATCCTCCAAAAACCCGTCGAGGTATGCACCAGAGTCTTCAAGGTTCTGGTTGACCCACTTCCCGACCTCGTAGAGACGCGAGGGTGGCACCGTTGGATCCGGAATGTCCAGAAATGGGGGTGCAGAGCTTGGTTTCAAGTCTCTACCACCATCCCTTCAAAAGTTATCCCCCGAAACCTGTCGAGGTATGCACCAGAGTCCTCGAGGTTCTGGTTGACCCACTTCCCGACCTCGTAGAGACTCGAGGGTGGCACCGTTGGATCCGGAATGTCCGAAAATGGGGGTGCAGAGCTTGGTTTCAAGTCTCTACCACCATCCCTTCAAAAGTTATCCCCCGAAACCTGTCGAGGTATGCACCAGAGTCCTCGAGGTTCTGGTTGACCCACTTCCCGACCTCGTAGAGACTCCAGGGTGGCACCGTTGGATCCGGAATGTCCGAAAATGGGGGTGCAGAGCTTGGTTTCAAGTCTCTACCACCATCCCTTCAAAAGTTATCCCCCGAAAACCAGTGGAGGTATGATAATGACATGGTGCTAGGGTTATAACCTAACACTGATGGCATCACAGAGCCCATGCTAGATCAAAGCACAGTGTCTGTGACGTCATCACGTTGCCTTTGATGACATCACAGCCACCTAACATTCTGATGTGTTCACTTGTGTGTGTGTGTATGTGTGTTGTGGGTGTGTGTGTGTGTGTGTGTGTGTGTGTGTGTGTGTGCAGACAAAGTTATGGGGGTGCAGAGCCTGCTTTCAAGTCTGTACCACATTCACTTCAAAAGTTATTCCACAAAAACCCGTCCAGGTATGCACCAGAGTCCTCGAGGTTCTAGTTGACCCACTTCCCAACCTTGTAGAGACTCGATGGTGGTACCCTTGGATCCGGAATGTCCAAAAATGGGGGTGCAGAGCTTAGTTTCACGTCTCTACCACCTTTCCTTCAAACGTTATCCTCCAAAAACCCGTCGAGGTATGCACCAGAGTCTTCAAGGTTCTGGTTGACCCACTTCCCGACCTCGTAGAGACGCGAGGGTGGCACCGTTGGATCCGGAATGTCCAGAAATGGGGGTGCAGAGCTTGGTTTCAAGTCTCTACCACCATCCCTTCAAAAGTTATCCCCCGAAACCTGTCGAGGTATGCACCAGAGTCCTCGAGGTTCTGGTTGACCCACTTCCCGACGTCGTAGAGACTCGATGGTGGCACCGTTGGATCCGGAATGTCCGAAAATGGGGGTGCAGAGCTTGGTTTCAAGTCTCTACCACCATCCCTTCAAAAGTTATCCCCCGAAACCTGTCGAGGTATGCACCAGAGTCCTCGAGGTTCTGGTTGACCCACTTCCCGACCTCGTAGAGACTCCAGGGTGGCACCGTTGGATCCGGAATGTCCGAAAATGGGGGTGCAGAGCTTGGTTTCAAGTCTCTACCACCATCCCTTCAAAAGTTATCCCCCGAAAACCAGTGGAGGTATGATAATGACATGGTGCTAGGGTTATAACCTAACACTGATGGCATCACAGAGCCCATGCTAGATCAAAGCACAGTGTCTGTGACGTCATCACGTTGCCTTTGATGACATCACAGCCACCTAACATTCTGATGTGTTCACTTGTGTGTGTGTGTATGTGTGTTGTGGGTGTGTGTGTGTGTGTGTGTGTGTTTGTGTGTGTGTGTGTGCAGACAAAGTTATGGGGGTGCAGAGCCTGCTTTCAAGTCTGTACCACATTCACTTCAAAAGTTATTCCACAAAAACCCGTCCAGGTATGCACCAGAGTCCTCGAGGTTCTAGTTGACCCACTTCCCAACCTTGTAGAGACTCGATGGTGGTACCCTTGGATCCGGAATGTCCAAAAATGGGGGTGCAGAGCTTAGTTTCACGTCTCTACCACCTTTCCTTCAAACGTTATCCTCCAAAAACCCGTCGAGGTATGCACCAGAGTCTTCAAGGTTCTGGTTGACCCACTTCCCGACGTCGTAGAGACGCGAGGGTGGCACCGTTGGATCCGGAATGTCCAGAAATGGGGGTGCAGAGCTTGGTTTCAAGTCTCTACCACCATCCCTTCAAAAGTTATCCCCCGAAACCTGTCGAGGTATGCACCAGAGTCCTCGAGGTTCTGGTTGACCCACTTCCCGACGTCGTAGAGACTCGATGGTGGCACCGTTGGATCCGGAATGTCCGAAAATGGGGGTGCAGAGCTTGGTTTCAAGTCTCTACCACCATCCCTTCAAAAGTTATCCCCCGAAACCTGTCGAGGTATGCACCAGAGTCCTCGAGGTTCTGGTTGACCCACTTCCCGACCTCGTAGAGACTCCAGGGTGGCACCGTTGGATCCGGAATGTCCGAAAATGGGGGTGCAGAGCTTGGTTTCAAGTCTCTACCACCATCCCTTCAAAAGTTATCCCCCGAAAACCAGTGGAGGTATGATAATGACATGGTGCTAGGGTTATAACCTAACAGTGATGGCATCACAGAGCCCATGCTAGATCAAAGCACAGTGTCTGTGACGTCATCACGTTGCCTTTGATGACATCACAGCCACCTAACATTCTGATGTGTTCACTTGTGTGTGTGTGTATGTGTGTTGTGGGTGTGTGTGTGTGTGTGTGTGTGTTTGTGTGTGTGTGTGTGCAGACAAAGTTATGGGGGTGCAGAGCCTGCTTTCAAGTCTGTACCACATTCACTTCAAAAGTTATTCCACAAAAACCCGTCCAGGTATGCACCAGAGTCCTCGAGGTTCTAGTTGACCCACTTCCCAACCTTGTAGAGACTCGATGGTGGTACCCTTGGATCCGGAATGTCCAAAAATGGGGGTGCAGAGCTTAGTTTCACGTCTCTACCACCTTTCCTTCAAACGTTATCCTCCAAAAACCCGTCGAGGTATGCACCAGAGTCTTCAAGGTTCTGGTTGACCCACTTCCCGACGTCGTAGAGACTCGGGGGTGGCACCGTTGGATCCGGAATGTCCGAAAATGGGGGTGCAGAGCTTGGTTTCAAGTCTCTACCACCATCCCTTCAAAAGTTATCCCCCGAAACCTGTCGAGGTATGCACCAGAGTCCTCGAGGTTCTGGTTGACCCACTTCCCGACGTCGTAGAGACTCGATGGTGGCACCGTTGTATCCGGAATGTCCGAAAATGGGGGTGCAGAGCTTGGTTTCAAGTCTCTACCACCATCCCTTCAAAAGTTATCCCCCGAAACCTGTCGAGGTATGCACCAGAGTCCTCGAGGTTCTGGTTGACCCACTTCCCGACCTCGTAGAGACTCCAGGGTGGCACCGTTGGATCCGGAATGTCCGAAAATGGGGGTGCAGAGCTTGGTTTCAAGTCTCTACCACCATCCCTTCAAAAGTTATCCCCCGAAAACCAGTGGAGGTATGATAATGACATGGTGCTAGGGTTATAACCTAACAGTGATGGCATCACAGAGCCCATGCTAGATCAAAGCACAGTGTCTGTGACGTCATCACGTTGCCTTTGATGACATCACAGCCACCTAACATTCTGATGTGTTCACTTGTGTGTGTGTGTATGTGTGTTGTGGGTGTGTGTGTGTGTGTGTGTGTGTTTGTGTGTGTGTGTGTGCAGACAAAGTTATGGGGGTGCAGAGCCTGCTTTCAAGTCTGTACCACATTCAATTCAAAAGTTATTCCACAAAAACCCGTCCAGGTATGCACCAGAGTCCTCGAGGTTCTAGTTGACCCACTTCCCAACCTTGTAGAGACTCGATGGTGGTACCCTTGGATCCGGAATGTCCAAAAATGGGGGTGCAGAGCTTAGTTTCACGTCTCTACCACCTTTCCTTCAAACGTTATCCTCCAAAAACCCGTCGAGGTATGCACCAGAGTCTTCAAGGTTCTGGTTGACCCACTTCCCGACGTCGTAGAGACTCGATGGTGGCACCGTTGGATCCGGAATGTCCGAAAATGGGGGTGCAGAGCTTGGTTTCAAGTCTCTACCACCATCCCTTCAAAAGTTATCTCCCGAAACCTGTCGAGGTATGCACCAGAGTCCTCGAGGTTCTGGTTGACCCACTTCCCGACCTCGTAGAGACTCCAGGGTGGCACCGTTGGATCCGGAATGTCCGAAAATGGGGGTGCAGAGCTTGGTTTCAAGTCTCTACCACCATCCCTTCAAAAGTTATCCCCCAAAAACCAGTGGAGGTATGATAATGACATGGTGCTAGGGTTATAACCTAACACTGATGGCATCACAGAGCCCATGCTAGATCAAAGCACAGTGTCTGTGACGTCATCACGTTGCCTTTGATGACATCACAGCCACCTAACATTCTGATGTGTTCACTTGTGTGTGTGTGTATGTGTGTTGTGGGTGTGGGTGTGTGTGTGTGTGTGTGTGTGTGTGTGTGTGCAGACAAAGTTATGGGGGTGCAGAGCCTGCTTTCAAGTCTGTACCACATTCACTTCAAAAGTTATTCCACAAAAACCGGTCCAGGTATGCACCAGAGTCCTCGAGGTTCTAGTTGACCCACTTCCCAACCTTGTAGAGACTCGATGGTGGTACCCTTGGATCCGGAATGTCCAAAAATGGGGGTGCAGAGCTTAGTTTCACGTCTCTACCACCTTTCCTTCAAACGTTATCCTCCAAAAACCCGTCGAGGTATGCACCAGAGTCTTCAAGGTTCTGGTTGACCCACTTCCCGACCTCGTAGAGACGCGAGGGTGGCACCGTTGGATCCGGAATGTCCAGAAATGGGGGTGCAGAGCTTGGTTTCAAGTCTCTACCACCATCCCTTCAAAAGTTATCCCCCGAAACCTGTCGAGGTATGCACCAGAGTCCTCGAGGTTCTGGTTGACCCACTTCCCGACCTCGTAGAGACTCGAGGGTGGCACCGTTGGATCCGGAATGTCCGAAAATGGGGGTGCAGAGCTTGGTTTCAAGTCTCTACCACCATCCCTTCAAAAGTTATCCCCCGAAAACCAGTGGAGGTATGATAATGACATGGTGCTAGGGTTATAACCTAACACTGATGGCATCACAGAGCCCATGCTAGATCAAAGCACAGTGTCTGTGACGTCATCACGTTGCCTTTGATGACATCACAGCCACCTAACATTCTGATGTGTTCACTTGTGTGTGTGTGTATGTGTGTTGTGGGTTTGGGTGTGTGTGTGTGTGTGTGTGTGTGTGTGTGTGTGCAGACAAAGTTATGGGGGTGCAGAGCCTGCTTTCAAGTCTGTACCACATTCACTTCAAAAGTTATTCCACAAAAACCCGTCCAGGTATGCACCAGAGTCCTCGAGGTTCTGGTTGAGCCACTTCCCGACCTCGTAGAGACGCGAGGGTGGCACCGTTGGATCCGGAATGTCCAGAAATGGGGGTGCAGAGCTTGGTTTCAAGTCTCTACCACCATCCCTTCAAAAGTTATCCCCCGAAACCTGTCGAGGTATGCACCAGAGTCCTCGAGGTTCTGGTTGACCCACTTCCCGACGTCGTAGAGACTCGGGGGTGGCACCGTTGGATCCGGAATGTCCGAAAATGGGCGTGCAGAGCTTGGTTTCAAGTCTCTACCACCATCCCTTCAAAAGTTATCCCCCAAAACCTGTCGAGGTATGCACCAGAGTCCTCGAGGTTCTGGTTGACCCACTTCCCGACCTCGTAGAGACTCGAGGGTGGCACCGTTGGATCCGGAATGTCCGAAAATGGGGGTGCAGAGCTTGGTTTCAAGTCTCTACCACCATCCCTTCAAAAGTTATCCCCCGAAAACCAGTGGAGGTATGATAATGACATGGTGCTAGGGTTATAACCTAACACTGATGGCATCACAGAGCCCATGCTAGATCAAAGCACAGTGTCTGTGACGTCATCACGTTGCCTTTGATGACATCACAGCCACCTAACATTCTGATGTGTTCACTTGTGTGTGTGTGTATGTGTGTTGTGGGTGTGTGTGTGTGTGTGTGTGTGTGTGTGTGTGTGTGTGTGTGCAGACAAAGTTATGGGGGTGCAGAGCCTGCTTTCAAGTCTGTACCACATTCACTTCAAAAGTTATTCCACAAAAACCCGTCCAGGTATGCACCAGAGTCCTCGAGGTTCTAGTTGACCCACTTCCCAACCTTGTAGAGACTCGATGGTGGTACCCTTGGATCCGGAATGTCCAAAAATGGGGGTGCAGAGCTTAGTTTCACGTCTCTACCACCTTTCCTTCAAACGTTATCCTCCAAAAACCCGTCGAGGTATGCACCAGAGTCTTCAAGGTTCTGGTTGACCCACTTCCCGACCTCGTAGAGACGCGAGGGTGGCACCGTTGGATCCGGAATGTCCAGAAATGGGGGTGCAGAGCTTGGTTTCAAGTCTCTACCACCATCCCTTCAAAAGTTATCCCCCGAAAACCAGTGGAGGTATGATAATGACATGGTGCTAGGGTTATAACCTAACACTGATGGCATCACAGAGCCCATGCTAGATCAAAGCACAGTGTCTGTGACGTCATCACGTTGCCTTTGATGACATCACAGCCACCTAACATTCTGATGTGTTCACTTGTGTGTGTGTGTATGTGTGTTGTGGGTTTGGGTGTGTGTGTGTGTGTGTGTGTGTGTGTGTGTGCAGACAAAGTTATGGGGGTGCAGAGCCTGCTTTCAAGTCTGTACCACATTCACTTCAAAAGTTATTCCACAAAAACCCGTCCAGGTATGCACCAGAGTCCTCGAGGTTCTGGTTGAGCCACTTCCCGACCTCGTAGAGACGCGAGGGTGGCACCGTTGGATCCGGAATGTCCAGAAATGGGGGTGCAGAGCTTGGTTTCAAGTCTCTACCACCATCCCTTCAAAAGTTATCCCCCGAAACCTGTCGAGGTATGCACCAGAGTCCTCGAGGTTCTGGTTGACCCACTTCCCGACGTCGTAGAGACTCGGGGGTGGCACCGTTGGATCCGGAATGTCCGAAAATGGGCGTGCAGAGCTTGGTTTCAAGTCTCTACCACCATCCCTTCAAAAGTTATCCCCCAAAACCTGTCGAGGTATGCACCAGAGTCCTCGAGGTTCTGGTTGACCCACTTCCCGACCTCGTAGAGACTCGAGGGTGGCACCGTTGGATCCGGAATGTCCGAAAATGGGGGTGCAGAGCTTGGTTTCAAGTCTCTACCACCATCCCTTCAAAAGTTATCCCCCGAAAACCAGTGGAGGTATGATAATGACATGGTGCTAGGGTTATAACCTAACACTGATGGCATCACAGAGCCCATGCTAGATCAAAGCACAGTGTCTGTGACGTCATCACGTTGCCTTTGATGACATCACAGCCACCTAACATTCTGATGTGTTCACTTGTGTGTGTGTGTATGTGTGTTGTGGGTGTGTGTGTGTGTGTGTGTGTGTGTGTGTGTGTGTGTGTGTGCAGACAAAGTTATGGGGGTGCAGAGCCTGCTTTCAAGTCTGTACCACATTCACTTCAAAAGTTATTCCACAAAAACCCGTCCAGGTATGCACCAGAGTCCTCGAGGTTCTAGTTGACCCACTTCCCAACCTTGTAGAGACTCGATGGTGGTACCCTTGGATCCGGAATGTCCAAAAATGGGGGTGCAGAGCTTAGTTTCACGTCTCTACCACCTTTCCTTCAAACGTTATCCTCCAAAAACCCGTCGAGGTATGCACCAGAGTCTTCAAGGTTCTGGTTGACCCACTTCCCGACCTCGTAGAGACGCGAGGGTGGCACCGTTGGATCCGGAATGTCCAGAAATGGGGGTGCAGAGCTTGGTTTCAAGTCTCTACCACCATCCCTTCAAAAGTTATCCCCCGAAACCTGTCGAGGTATGCACCAGAGTCCTCGAGGTTCTGGTTGACCCACTTCCCGACGTCGTAGAGACTCGATGGTGGCACCGTTGGATCCGGAATGTCCGAAAATGGGGGTGCAGAGCTTGGTTTCAAGTCTCTACCACCATCCCTTCAAAAGTTATCCCCCGAAACCTGTCGAGGTATGCACCAGAGTCCTCGAGGTTCTGGTTGACCCACTTCCCGACCTCGTAGAGACTCCAGGGTGGCACCGTTGGATCCGGAATGTCCGAAAATGGGGGTGCAGAGCTTGGTTTCAAGTCTCTACCACCATCCCTTCAAAAGTTATCCCCCGAAAACCAGTGGAGGTATGATAATGACATGGTGCTAGGGTTATAACCTAACACTGATGGCATCACAGAGCCCATGCTAGATCAAAGCACAGTGTCTGTGACGTCATCACGTTGCCTTTGATGACATCACAGCCACCTAACATTCTGATGTGTTCACTTGTGTGTGTGTGTATGTGTGTTGTGGGTGTGTGTGTGTGTGTGTGTGTGTGTGTGTGTGTGTGTGCAGACAAAGTTATGGGGGTGCAGAGCCTGCTTTCAAGTCTGTACCACATTCACTTCAAAAGTTATTCCACAAAAACCCGTCCAGGTATGCACCAGAGTCCTCGAGGTTCTAGTTGACCCACTTCCCAACCTTGTAGAGACTCGATGGTGGTACCCTTGGATCCGGAATGTCCAAAAATGGGGGTGCAGAGCTTGGTTTCAAGTCTCTACCACCATCCCTTCAAAAGTTATCCCCCGAAACCTGTCGAGGTATGCACCAGAGTCCTCGAGGTTCTGGTTGACCCACTTCCCGACGTCGTAGAGACTCGGGGGTGGCACCGTTGGATCCGGAATGTCCGAAAATGGGGGTGCAGAGCTTGGTTTCAAGTCTCTACCACCATCCCTTCAAAAGTTATCCCCCGAAAACCAGTGGAGGTATGATAATGACATGGTGCTAGGGTTATAACCTAACACTGATGGCATCACAGAGCCCATGCTAGATCAAAGCACAGTGTCTGTGACGTCATCACGTTGCCTTTGATGACATCACAGCCACCTAACATTCTGATGTGTTCACTTGTGTGTGTGTGTATGTGTGTTGTGGGTGTGTGTGTGTGTGTGTGTGTGTGTGTGTGTGTGTGTGTGCAGACAAAGTTATGGGGGTGCAGAGCCTGCTTTCAAGTCTGTACCACATTCACTTCAAAAGTTATTCCACAAAAACCCGTCCAGGTATGCACCAGAGTCCTCGAGGTTCTAGTTGACCCACTTCCCAACCTTGTAGAGACTCGATGGTGGTACCCTTGGATCCGGAATGTCCAAAAATGGGGGTGCAGAGCTTAGTTTCACGTCTCTACCACCTTTCCTTCAAACGTTATCCTCCAAAAACCCGTCGAGGTATGCACCAGAGTCTTCAAGGTTCTGGTTGACCCACTTCCCGACCTCGTAGAGACGCGAGGGTGGCACCGTTGGATCCGGAATGTCCAGAAATGGGGGTGCAGAGCTTGGTTTCAAGTCTCTACCACCATCCCTTCAAAAGTTATCCCCCGAAACCTGTCGAGGTATGCACCAGAGTCCTCGAGGTTCTGGTTGACCCACTTCCCGACGTCGTAGAGACTCGATGGTGGCACCGTTGGATCCGGAATGTCCGAAAATGGGGGTGCAGAGCTTGGTTTCAAGTCTCTACCACCATCCCTTCAAAAGTTATCCCCCGAAACCTGTCGAGGTATGCACCAGAGTCCTCGAGGTTCTGGTTGACCCACTTCCCGACCTCGTAGAGACTCCAGGGTGGCACCGTTGGATCCGGAATGTCCGAAAATGGGGGTGCAGAGCTTGGTTTCAAGTCTCTACCACCATCCCTTCAAAAGTTATCCCCCGAAAACCAGTGGAGGTATGATAATGACATGGTGCTAGGGTTATAACCTAACACTGATGGCATCACAGAGCCCATGCTAGATCAAAGCACAGTGTCTGTGACGTCATCACGTTGCCTTTGATGACATCACAGCCACCTAACATTCTGATGTGTTCACTTGTGTGTGTGTGTATGTGTGTTGTGGGTGTGTGTGTGTGTGTGTGTGTGTGTGTGTGTGTGTGCAGACAAAGTTATGGGGGTGCAGAGCCTGCTTTCAAGTCTGTACCACATTCACTTCAAAAGTTATTCCACAAAAACCCGTCCAGGTATGCACCAGAGTCCTCGAGGTTCTAGTTGACCCACTTCCCAACCTTGTAGAGACTCGATGGTGGTACCCTTGGATCCGGAATGTCCAAAAATGGGGGTGCAGAGCTTAGTTTCACGTCTCTACCACCTTTCCTTCAAACGTTATCCTCCAAAAACCCGTCGAGGTATGCACCAGAGTCTTCAAGGTTCTGGTTGACCCACTTCCCGACCTCGTAGAGACGCGAGGGTGGCACCGTTGGATCCGGAATGTCCAGAAATGGGGGTGCAGAGCTTGGTTTCAAGTCTCTACCACCATCCCTTCAAAAGTTATCCCCCGAAACCTGTCGAGGTATGCACCAGAGTCCTCGAGGTTCTGGTTGACCCACTTCCCGACGTCGTAGAGACTCGATGGTGGCACCGTTGGATCCGGAATGTCCGAAAATGGGGGTGCAGAGCTTGGTTTCAAGTCTCTACCACCATCCCTTCAAAAGTTATCCCCCGAAACCTGTCGAGGTATGCACCAGAGTCCTCGAGGTTCTGGTTGACCCACTTCCCGACCTCGTAGAGACTCCAGGGTGGCACCGTTGGATCCGGAATGTCCGAAAATGGGGGTGCAGAGCTTGGTTTCAAGTCTCTACCACCATCCCTTCAAAAGTTATCCCCCGAAAACCAGTGGAGGTATGATAATGACATGGTGCTAGGGTTATAACCTAACACTGATGGCATCACAGAGCCCATGCTAGATCAAAGCACAGTGTCTGTGACGTCATCACGTTGCCTTTGATGACATCACAGCCACCTAACATTCTGATGTGTTCACTTGTGTGTGTGTGTATGTGTGTTGTGGGTGTGTGTGTGTGTGTGTGTGTGTGTGTGTGTGTGTGCAGACAAAGTTATGGGGGTGCAGAGCCTGCTTTCAAGTCTGTACCACATTCACTTCAAAAGTTATTCCACAAAAACCCGTCCAGGTATGCACCAGAGTCCTCGAGGTTCTAGTTGACCCACTTCCCAACCTTGTAGAGACTCGATGGTGGTACCCTTGGATCCGGAATGTCCAAAAATGGGGGTGCAGAGCTTAGTTTCACGTCTCTACCACCTTTCCTTCAAACGTTATCCTCCAAAAACCCGTCGAGGTATGCACCAGAGTCTTCAAGGTTCTGGTTGACCCACTTCCCGACCTCGTAGAGACGCGAGGGTGGCACCGTTGGATCCGGAATGTCCAGAAATGGGGGTGCAGAGCTTGGTTTCAAGTCTCTACCACCATCCCTTCAAAAGTTATCCCCCGAAACCTGTCGAGGTATGCACCAGAGTCCTCGAGGTTCTGGTTGACCCACTTCCCGACCTCGTAGAGACTCGATGGTGGCACCGTTGGATCCGGAATGTCCGAAAATGGGGGTGCAGAGCTTGGTTTCAAGTCTCTACCACCATCCCTTCAAAAGTTATCCCCCGAAAACCAGTGGAGGTATGATAATGACATGGTGCTAGGGTTATAACCTAACACTGATGGCATCACAGAGCCCATGCTAGATCAAAGCACAGTGTCTGTGACGTCATCACGTTGCCTTTGATGACATCACAGCCACCTAACATTCTGATGTGTTCACTTGTGTGTGTGTGTATGTGTGTTGTGGGTGTGTGTGTGTGTGTGTGTGTGTGTGTGTGTGTGTGCAGACAAAGTTATGGGGGTGCAGAGCCTGCTTTCAAGTCTGTACCACATTCACTTCAAAAGTTATTCCACAAAAACCCGTCCAGGTATGCACCAGAGTCCTCGAGGTTCTAGTTGACCCACTTCCCAACCTTGTAGAGACTCGATGGTGGTACCCTTGGATCCGGAATGTCCAAAAATGGGGGTGCAGAGCTTGGTTTCAAGTCTCTACCACCATCCCTTCAAAAGTTATCCCCCGAAACCTGTCGAGGTATGCACCAGAGTCCTCGAGGTTCTGGTTGACCCACTTCCCGACGTCGTAGAGACTCGGGGGTGGCACCGTTGGATCCGGAATGTCCGAAAATGGGGGTGCAGAGCTTGGTTTCAAGTCTCTACCACCATCCCTTCAAAAGTTATCCCCCGAAAACCAGTGGAGGTATGATAATGACATGGTGCTAGGGTTATAACCTAACACTGATGGCATCACAGAGCCCATGCTAGATCAAAGCACAGTGTCTGTGACGTCATCACGTTGCCTTTGATGACATCACAGCCACCTAACATTCTGATGTGTTCACTTGTGTGTGTGTGTATGTGTGTTGTGGGTGTGTGTGTGTGTGTGTGTGTGTGTGTGTGTGTGTGTGTGCAGACAAAGTTATGGGGGTGCAGAGCCTGCTTTCAAGTCTGTACCACATTCACTTCAAAAGTTATTCCACAAAAACCCGTCCAGGTATGCACCAGAGTCCTCGAGGTTCTAGTTGACCCACTTCCCAACCTTGTAGAGACTCGATGGTGGTACCCTTGGATCCGGAATGTCCAAAAATGGGGGTGCAGAGCTTAGTTTCACGTCTCTACCACCTTTCCTTCAAACGTTATCCTCCAAAAACCCGTCGAGGTATGCACCAGAGTCTTCAAGGTTCTGGTTGACCCACTTCCCGACCTCGTAGAGACGCGAGGGTGGCACCGTTGGATCCGGAATGTCCAGAAATGGGGGTGCAGAGCTTGGTTTCAAGTCTCTACCACCATCCCTTCAAAAGTTATCCCCCGAAACCTGTCGAGGTATGCACCAGAGTCCTCGAGGTTCTGGTTGACCCACTTCCCGACCTCGTAGAGACTCCAGGGTGGCACCGTTGGATCCGGAATGTCCGAAAATGGGGGTGCAGAGCTTGGTTTCAAGTCTCTACCACCATCCCTTCAAAAGTTATCCCCCGAAAACCAGTGGAGGTATGATAATGACATGGTGCTAGGGTTATAACCTAACACTGATGGCATCACAGAGCCCATGCTAGATCAAAGCACAGTGTCTGTGACGTCATCACGTTGCCTTTGATGACATCACAGCCACCTAACATTCTGATGTGTTCACTTGTGTGTGTGTGTATGTGTGTTGTGGGTGTGTGTGTGTGTGTGTGTGTGTGTGTGTGTGTGTGCAGACAAAGTTATGGGGGTGCAGAGCCTGCTTTCAAGTCTGTACCACATTCACTTCAAAAGTTATTCCACAAAAACCCGTCCAGGTATGCACCAGAGTCCTCGAGGTTCTAGTTGACCCACTTCCCAACCTTGTAGAGACTCGATGGTGGTACCCTTGGATCCGGAATGTCCAAAAATGGGGGTGCAGAGCTTAGTTTCACGTCTCTACCACCTTTCCTTCAAACGTTATCCTCCAAAAACCCGTCGAGGTATGCACCAGAGTCTTCAAGGTTCTGGTTGACCCACTTCCCGACCTCGTAGAGACGCGAGGGTGGCACCGTTGGATCCGGAATGTCCAGAAATGGGGGTGCCGAGCTTGGTTTCAAGTCTCTACCACCATCCCTTCAAAAGTTATCCCCCGAAACCTGTCGAGGTATGCACCAGAGTCCTCGAGGTTCTGGTTGACCCACTTCCCGACCTCGTAGAGACTCGATGGTGGCACCGTTGGATCCGGAATGTCCGAAAATGGGGGTGCAGAGCTTGGTTTCAAGTCTCTACCACCATCCCTTCAAAAGTTATCCCCCGAAAACCAGTGGAGGTATGATAATGACATGGTGCTAGGGTTATAACCTAACACTGATGGCATCACAGAGCCCATGCTAGATCAAAGCACAGTGTCTGTGACGTCATCACGTTGCCTTTGATGACATCACAGCCACCTAACATTCTGATGTGTTCACTTGTGTGTGTGTGTATGTGTGTTGTGGGTGTGTGTGTGTGTGTGTGTGTGTGTGTGTGTGTGTGTGTGCAGACAAAGTTATGGGGGTGCAGAGCCTGCTTTCAAGTCTGTACCACATTCACTTCAAAAGTTATTCCACAAAAACCCGTCCAGGTATGCACCAGAGTCCTCGAGGTTCTAGTTGACCCACTTCCCAACCTTGTAGAGACTCGATGGTGGTACCCTTGGATCCGGAATGTCCAAAAATGGGGGTGCAGAGCTTAGTTTCACGTCTCTACCACCTTTCCTTCAAACGTTATCCTCCAAAAACCCGTCGAGGTATGCACCAGAGTCTTCAAGGTTCTGGTTGACCCACTTCCCGACCTCGTAGAGACGCGAGGGTGGCACCGTTGGATCCGGAATGTCCAGAAATGGGGGTGCAGAGCTTGGTTTCAAGTCTCTACCACCATCCCTTCAAAAGTTATCCCCCGAAACCTGTCGAGGTATGCACCAGAGTCCTCGAGGTTCTGGTTGACCCACTTCCCGACGTCGTAGAGACTCGATGGTGGCACCGTTGGATCCGGAATGTCCGAAAATGGGGGTGCAGAGCTTGGTTTCAAGTCTCTACCACCATCCCTTCAAAAGTTATCCCCCGAAAACCAGTGGAGGTATGATAATGACATGGTGCTAGGGTTATAACCTAACACTGATGGCATCACAGAGCCCATGCTAGATCAAAGCACAGTGTCTGTGACGTCATCACGTTGCCTTTGATGACATCACAGCCACCTAACATTCTGATGTGTTCACTTGTGTGTGTGTGTATGTGTGTTGTGGGTGTGTGTGTGTGTGTGTGTGTGTGTGTGTGTGTGTGTGTGTGCAGACAAAGTTATGGGGGTGCAGAGCCTGCTTTCAAGTCTGTACCACATTCACTTCAAAAGTTATTCCACAAAAACCCGTCCAGGTATGCACCAGAGTCCTCGAGGTTCTAGTTGACCCACTTCCCAACCTTGTAGAGACTCGATGGTGGTACCCTTGGATCCGGAATGTCCAAAAATGGGGGTGCAGAGCTTGGTTTCAAGTCTCTACCACCATCCCTTCAAAAGTTATCCCCCGAAACCTGTCGAGGTATGCACCAGAGTCCTCGAGGTTCTGGTTGACCCACTTCCCGACGTCGTAGAGACTCGGGGGTGGCACCGTTGGATCCGGAATGTCCGAAAATGGGGGTGCAGAGCTTGGTTTCAAGTCTCTACCACCATCCCTTCAAAAGTTATCCCCCGAAAACCAGTGGAGGTATGATAATGACATGGTGCTAGGGTTATAACCTAACACTGATGGCATCACAGAGCCCATGCTAGATCAAAGCACAGTGTCTGTGACGTCATCACGTTGCCTTTGATGACATCACAGCCACCTAACATTCTGATGTGTTCACTTGTGTGTGTGTGTATGTGTGTTGTGGGTGTGTGTGTGTGTGTGTGTGTGTGTGTGTGTGTGTGTGTGCAGACAAAGTTATGGGGGTGCAGAGCCTGCTTTCAAGTCTGTACCACATTCACTTCAAAAGTTATTCCACAAAAACCCGTCCAGGTATGCACCAGAGTCCTCGAGGTTCTAGTTGACCCACTTCCCAACCTTGTAGAGACTCGATGGTGGTACCCTTGGATCCGGAATGTCCAAAAATGGGGGTGCAGAGCTTAGTTTCACGTCTCTACCACCTTTCCTTCAAACGTTATCCTCCAAAAACCCGTCGAGGTATGCACCAGAGTCTTCAAGGTTCTGGTTGACCCACTTCCCGACCTCGTAGAGACGCGAGGGTGGCACCGTTGGATCCGGAATGTCCAGAAATGGGGGTGCAGAGCTTGGTTTCAAGTCTCTACCACCATCCCTTCAAAAGTTATCCCCCGAAACCTGTCGAGGTATGCACCAGAGTCCTCGAGGTTCTGGTTGACCCACTTCCCGACGTCGTAGAGACTCGATGGTGGCACCGTTGGATCCGGAATGTCCGAAAATGGGGGTGCAGAGCTTGGTTTCAAGTCTCTACCACCATCCCTTCAAAAGTTATCCCCCGAAACCTGTCGAGGTATGCACCAGAGTCCTCGAGGTTCTGGTTGACCCACTTCCCGACGTCGTAGAGACTCGGGGGTGGCACCGTTGGATCCGGAATGTCCGAAAATGGGGGTGCAGAGCTTGGTTTCAAGTCTCTACCACCATCCCTTCAAAAGTTATCCCCCGAAAACCAGTGGAGGTATGATAATGACATGGTGCTAGGGTTATAACCTAACACTGATGGCATCACAGAGCCCATGCTAGATCAAAGCACAGTGTCTGTGACGTCATCACGTTGCCTTTGATGACATCACAGCCACCTAACATTCTGATGTGTTCACTTGTGTGTGTGTGTATGTGTGTTGTGGGTGTGTGTGTGTGTGTGTGTGTGTGTGTGTGTGTGTGTGTGGAGACAAAGTTATGGGGGTGCAGAGCCTGCTTTCAAGTCTGTACCACATTCACTTCAAAAGTTATTCCACAAAAACCCGTCCAGGTATGCACCAGAGTCCTCGAGGTTCTAGTTGACCCACTTCCCAACCTTGTAGAGACTCGATGGTGGTACCCTTGGATCCGGAATGTCCAAAAATGGGGGTGCAGAGCTTAGTTTCACGTCTCTACCACCTTTCCTTCAAACGTTATCCTCCAAAAACCCGTCGAGGTATGCACCAGAGTCTTCAAGGTTCTGGTTGACCCACTTCCCGACCTCGTAGAGACGCGAGGGTGGCACCGTTGGATCCGGAATGTCCAGAAATGGGGGTGCAGAGCTTGGTTTCAAGTCTCTACCACCATCCCTTCAAAAGTTATCCCCCGAAACCTGTCGAGGTATGCACCAGAGTCCTCGAGGTTCTGGTTGACCCACTTCCCGACGTCGTAGAGACTCGATGGTGGCACCGTTGGATCCGGAATGTCCGAAAATGGGGGTGCAGAGCTTGGTTTCAAGTCTCTACCACCATCCCTTCAAAAGTTATCCCCCGAAACCTGTCGAGGTATGCACCAGAGTCCTCGAGGTTCTGGTTGACCCACTTCCCGACCTCGTAGAGACTCCAGGGTGGCACCGTTGGATCCGGAATGTCCGAAAATGGGGGTGCAGAGCTTGGTTTCAAGTCTCTACCACCATCCCTTCAAAAGTTATCCCCCGAAAACCAGTGGAGGTATGATAATGACATGGTGCTAGGGTTATAACCTAACACTGATGGCATCACAGAGCCCATGCTAGATCAAAGCACAGTGTCTGTGACGTCATCACGTTGCCTTTGATGACATCACAGCCACCTAACATTCTGATGTGTTCACTTGTGTGTGTGTGTATGTGTGTTGTGGGTGTGTGTGTGTGTGTGTGTGTGTGTGTGTGTGTGTGTGCAGACAAAGTTATGGGGGTGCAGAGCCTGCTTTCAAGTCTGTACCACATTCACTTCAAAAGTTATTCCACAAAAACCCGTCCAGGTATGCACCAGAGTCCTCGAGGTTCTAGTTGACCCACTTCCCAACCTTGTAGAGACTCGATGGTGGTACCCTTGGATCCGGAATGTCCAAAAATGGGGGTGCAGAGCTTGGTTTCAAGTCTCTACCACCATCCCTTCAAAAGTTATCCCCCGAAACCTGTCGAGGTATGCACCAGAGTCCTCGAGGTTCTGGTTGACCCACTTCCCGACGTCGTAGAGACTCGGGGGTGGCACCGTTGGATCCGGAATGTCCGAAAATGGGGGTGCAGAGCTTGGTTTCAAGTCTCTACCACCATCCCTTCAAAAGTTATCCCCCGAAAACCAGTGGAGGTATGATAATGACATGGTGCTAGGGTTATAACCTAACACTGATGGCATCACAGAGCCCATGCTAGATCAAAGCACAGTGTCTGTGACGTCATCACGTTGCCTTTGATGACATCACAGCCACCTAACATTCTGATGTGTTCACTTGTGTGTGTGTGTATGTGTGTTGTGGGTGTGTGTGTGTGTGTGTGTGTGTGTGTGTGTGTGTGTGTGCAGACAAAGTTATGGGGGTGCAGAGCCTGCTTTCAAGTCTGTACCACATTCACTTCAAAAGTTATTCCACAAAAACCCGTCCAGGTATGCACCAGAGTCCTCGAGGTTCTAGTTGACCCACTTCCCAACCTTGTAGAGACTCGATGGTGGTACCCTTGGATCCGGAATGTCCAAAAATGGGGGTGCAGAGCTTAGTTTCACGTCTCTACCACCTTTCCTTCAAACGTTATCCTCCAAAAACCCGTCGAGGTATGCACCAGAGTCTTCAAGGTTCTGGTTGACCCACTTCCCGACCTCGTAGAGACGCGAGGGTGGCACCGTTGGATCCGGAATGTCCAGAAATGGGGGTGCAGAGCTTGGTTTCAAGTCTCTACCACCATCCCTTCAAAAGTTATCCCCCGAAACCTGTCGAGGTATGCACCAGAGTCCTCGAGGTTCTGGTTGACCCACTTCCCGACGTCGTAGAGACTCGATGGTGGCACCGTTGGATCCGGAATGTCCGAAAATGGGGGTGCAGAGCTTGGTTTCAAGTCTCTACCACCATCCCTTCAAAAGTTATCCCCCGAAACCTGTCGAGGTATGCACCAGAGTCCTCGAGGTTCTGGTTGACCCACTTCCCGACCTCGTAGAGACTCCAGGGTGGCACCGTTGGATCCGGAATGTCCGAAAATGGGGGTGCAGAGCTTGGTTTCAAGTCTCTACCACCATCCCTTCAAAAGTTATCCCCCGAAAACCAGTGGAGGTATGATAATGACATGGTGCTAGGGTTATAACCTAACACTGATGGCATCACAGAGCCCATGCTAGATCAAAGCACAGTGTCTGTGACGTCATCACGTTGCCTTTGATGACATCACAGCCACCTAACATTCTGATGTGTTCACTTGTGTGTGTGTGTATGTGTGTTGTGGGTGTGTGTGTGTGTGTGTGTGTGTGTGTGTGTGTGTGCAGACAAAGTTATGGGGGTGCAGAGCCTGCTTTCAAGTCTGTACCACATTCACTTCAAAAGTTATTCCACAAAAACCCGTCCAGGTATGCACCAGAGTCCTCGAGGTTCTAGTTGACCCACTTCCCAACCTTGTAGAGACTCGATGGTGGTACCCTTGGATCCGGAATGTCCAAAAATGGGGGTGCAGAGCTTAGTTTCACGTCTCTACCACCTTTCCTTCAAACGTTATCCTCCAAAAACCCGTCGAGGTATGCACCAGAGTCTTCAAGGTTCTGGTTGACCCACTTCCCGACCTCGTAGAGACGCGAGGGTGGCACCGTTGGATCCGGAATGTCCAGAAATGGGGGTGCAGAGCTTGGTTTCAAGTCTCTACCACCATCCCTTCAAAAGTTATCCCCCGAAACCTGTCGAGGTATGCACCAGAGTCCTCGAGGTTCTGGTTGACCCACTTCCCGACGTCGTAGAGACTCGATGGTGGCACCGTTGGATCCGGAATGTCCGAAAATGGGGGTGCAGAGCTTGGTTTCAAGTCTCTACCACCATCCCTTCAAAAGTTATCCCCCGAAACCTGTCGAGGTATGCACCAGAGTCCTCGAGGTTCTGGTTGACCCACTTCCCGACCTCGTAGAGACTCCAGGGTGGCACCGTTGGATCCGGAATGTCCGAAAATGGGGGTGCAGAGCTTGGTTTCAAGTCTCTACCACCATCCCTTCAAAAGTTATCCCCCGAAAACCAGTGGAGGTATGATAATGACATGGTGCTAGGGTTATAACCTAACACTGATGGCATCACAGAGCCCATGCTAGATCAAAGCACAGTGTCTGTGACGTCATCACGTTGCCTTTGATGACATCACAGCCACCTAACATTCTGATGTGTTCACTTGTGTGTGTGTGTATGTGTGTTGTGGGTGTGTGTGTGTGTGTGTGTGTGTGTGTGTGTGTGTGCAGACAAAGTTATGGGGGTGCAGAGCCTGCTTTCAAGTCTGTACCACATTCACTTCAAAAGTTATTCCACAAAAACCCGTCCAGGTATGCACCAGAGTCCTCGAGGTTCTAGTTGACCCACTTCCCAACCTTGTAGAGACTCGATGGTGGTACCCTTGGATCCGGAATGTCCAAAAATGGGGGTGCAGAGCTTAGTTTCACGTCTCTACCACCTTTCCTTCAAACGTTATCCTCCAAAAACCCGTCGAGGTATGCACCAGAGTCTTCAAGGTTCTGGTTGACCCACTTCCCGACCTCGTAGAGACGCGAGGGTGGCACCGTTGGATCCGGAATGTCCAGAAATGGGGGTGCCGAGCTTGGTTTCAAGTCTCTACCACCATCCCTTCAAAAGTTATCCCCCGAAACCTGTCGAGGTATGCACCAGAGTCCTCGAGGTTCTGGTTGACCCACTTCCCGACCTCGTAGAGACTCGATGGTGGCACCGTTGGATCCGGAATGTCCGAAAATGGGGGTGCAGAGCTTGGTTTCAAGTCTCTACCACCATCCCTTCAAAAGTTATCCCCCGAAAACCAGTGGAGGTATGATAATGACATGGTGCTAGGGTTATAACCTAACACTGATGGCATCACAGAGCCCATGCTAGATCAAAGCACAGTGTCTGTGACGTCATCACGTTGCCTTTGATGACATCACAGCCACCTAACATTCTGATGTGTTCACTTGTGTGTGTGTGTATGTGTGTTGTGGGTGTGTGTGTGTGTGTGTGTGTGTGTGTGTGTGTGTGTGTGTGCAGACAAAGTTATGGGGGTGCAGAGCCTGCTTTCAAGTCTGTACCACATTCACTTCAAAAGTTATTCCACAAAAACCCGTCCAGGTATGCACCAGAGTCCTCGAGGTTCTAGTTGACCCACTTCCCAACCTTGTAGAGACTCGATGGTGGTACCCTTGGATCCGGAATGTCCAAAAATGGGGGTGCAGAGCTTGGTTTCAAGTCTCTACCACCATCCCTTCAAAAGTTATCCCCCGAAACCTGTCGAGGTATGCACCAGAGTCCTCGAGGTTCTGGTTGACCCACTTCCCGACGTCGTAGAGACTCGGGGGTGGCACCGTTGGATCCGGAATGTCCGAAAATGGGGGTGCAGAGCTTGGTTTCAAGTCTCTACCACCATCCCTTCAAAAGTTATCCCCCGAAAACCAGTGGAGGTATGATAATGACATGGTGCTAGGGTTATAACCTAACACTGATGGCATCACAGAGCCCATGCTAGATCAAAGCACAGTGTCTGTGACGTCATCACGTTGCCTTTGATGACATCACAGCCACCTAACATTCTGATGTGTTCACTTGTGTGTGTGTGTATGTGTGTTGTGGGTGTGTGTGTGTGTGTGTGTGTGTGTGTGTGTGTGTGTGTGCAGACAAAGTTATGGGGGTGCAGAGCCTGCTTTCAAGTCTGTACCACATTCACTTCAAAAGTTATTCCACAAAAACCCGTCCAGGTATGCACCAGAGTCCTCGAGGTTCTAGTTGACCCACTTCCCAACCTTGTAGAGACTCGATGGTGGTACCCTTGGATCCGGAATGTCCAAAAATGGGGGTGCAGAGCTTAGTTTCACGTCTCTACCACCTTTCCTTCAAACGTTATCCTCCAAAAACCCGTCGAGGTATGCACCAGAGTCTTCAAGGTTCTGGTTGACCCACTTCCCGACCTCGTAGAGACGCGAGGGTGGCACCGTTGGATCCGGAATGTCCAGAAATGGGGGTGCAGAGCTTGGTTTCAAGTCTCTA
The DNA here is from genome assembly GCF_056507025.1 of Lutjanus erythropterus. NCBI lineage: Eukaryota > Metazoa > Chordata > Actinopteri > Lutjaniformes > Lutjanidae > Lutjanus > Lutjanus erythropterus. Next base: position 31,836,911 of record NC_139333.1, on the reverse strand, counting down.
CCACCATCCCTTCAAAAGTTATCCCCCGAAACCTGTCGAGGTATGCACCAGAGTCCTCGAGGTTCTGGTTGACCCACTTCCCGACGTCGTAGAGACTCGATGGTGGCACCGTTGGATCCGGAATGTCCGAAAATGGGGGTGCAGAGCTTGGTTTCAAGTCTCTACCACCATCCCTTCAAAAGTTATCCCCCGAAACCTGTCGAGGTATGCACCAGAGTCCTCGAGGTTCTGGTTGACCCACTTCCCGACGTCGTAGAGACTCGGGGGTGGCACCGTTGGATCCGGAATGTCCGAAAATGGGGGTGCAGAGCTTGGTTTCAAGTCTCTACCACCATCCCTTCAAAAGTTATCCCCCGAAAACCAGTGGAGGTATGATAATGACATGGTGCTAGGGTTATAACCTAACACTGATGGCATCACAGAGCCCATGCTAGATCAAAGCACAGTGTCTGTGACGTCATCACGTTGCCTTTGATGACATCACAGCCACCTAACATTCTGATGTGTTCACTTGTGTGTGTGTGTATGTGTGTTGTGGGTGTGTGTGTGTGTGTGTGTGTGTGTGTGTGTGTGTGCAGACAAAGTTATGGGGGTGCAGAGCCTGCTTTCAAGTCTGTACCACATTCACTTCAAAAGTTATTCCACAAAAACCCGTCCAGGTATGCACCAGAGTCCTCGAGGTTCTAGTTGACCCACTTCCCAACCTTGTAGAGACTCGATGGTGGTACCCTTGGATCCGGAATGTCCAAAAATGGGGGTGCAGAGCTTAGTTTCACGTCTCTACCACCTTTCCTTCAAACGTTATCCTCCAAAAACCCGTCGAGGTATGCACCAGAGTCTTCAAGGTTCTGGTTGACCCACTTCCCGACCTCGTAGAGACGCGAGGGTGGCACCGTTGGATCCGGAATGTCCAGAAATGGGGGTGCAGAGCTTGGTTTCAAGTCTCTACCACCATCCCTTCAAAAGTTATCCCCCGAAACCTGTCGAGGTATGCACCAGAGTCCTCGAGGTTCTGGTTGACCCACTTCCCGACCTCGTAGAGACTCGATGGTGGCACCGTTGGATCCGGAATGTCCGAAAATGGGGGTGCAGAGCTTGGTTTCAAGTCTCTACCACCATCCCTTCAAAAGTTATCCCCCGAAAACCAGTGGAGGTATGATAATGACATGGTGCTAGGGTTATAACCTAACACTGATGGCATCACAGAGCCCATGCTAGATCAAAGCACAGTGTCTGTGACGTCATCACGTTGCCTTTGATGACATCACAGCCACCTAACATTCTGATGTGTTCACTTGTGTGTGTGTGTATGTGTGTTGTGGGTGTGGGTGTGTGTGTGTGTGTGTGTGTGTGTGTGTGTGCAGACAAAGTTATGGGGGTGCAGAGCCTGCTTTCAAGTCTGTACCACATTCACTTCAAAAGTTATTCCACAAAAACCGGTCCAGGTATGCACCAGAGTCCTCGAGGTTCTAGTTGACCCACTTCCCAACCTTGTAGAGACTCGATGGTGGTACCCTTGGATCCGGAATGTCCAAAAATGGGGGTGCAGAGCTTAGTTTCACGTCTCTACCACCTTTCCTTCAAACGTTATCCTCCAAAAACCCGTCGAGGTATGCACCAGAGTCTTCAAGGTTCTGGTTGACCCACTTCCCGACCTCGTAGAGACGCGAGGGTGGCACCGTTGGATCCGGAATGTCCAGAAATGGGGGTGCAGAGCTTGGTTTCAAGTCTCTACCACCATCCCTTCAAAAGTTATCCCCCGAAACCTGTCGAGGTATGCACCAGAGTCCTCGAGGTTCTGGTTGACCCACTTCCCGACCTCGTAGAGACTCGAGGGTGGCACCGTTGGATCCGGAATGTCCGAAAATGGGGGTGCAGAGCTTGGTTTCAAGTCTCTACCACCATCCCTTCAAAAGTTATCCCCCGAAAACCAGTGGAGGTATGATAATGACATGGTGCTAGGGTTATAACCTAACACTGATGGCATCACAGAGCCCATGCTAGATCAAAGCACAGTGTCTGTGACGTCATCACGTTGCCTTTGATGACATCACAGCCACCTAACATTCTGATGTGTTCACTTGTGTGTGTGTGTATGTGTGTTGTGGGTGTGGGTGTGTGTGTGTGTGTGTGTGTGTGTGTGTGTGTGCAGACAAAGTTATGGGGGTGCAGAGCCTGCTTTCAAGTCTGTACCACATTCACTTCAAAAGTTATTCCACAAAAACCCGTCCAGGTATGCACCAGAGTCCTCGAGGTTCTGGTTGAGCCACTTCCCGACCTCGTAGAGACGCGAGGGTGGCACCGTTGGATCCGGAATGTCCAGAAATGGGGGTGCAGAGCTTGGTTTCAAGTCTCTACCACCATCCCTTCAAAAGTTATCCCCCGAAACCTGTCGAGGTATGCACCAGAGTCCTCGAGGTTCTGGTTGACCCACTTCCCGACGTCGTAGAGACTCGGGGGTGGCACCGTTGGATCCGGAATGTCCGAAAATGGGCGTGCAGAGCTTGGTTTCAAGTCTCTACCACCATCCCTTCAAAAGTTATCCCCCAAAACCTGTCGAGGTATGCACCAGAGTCCTCGAGGTTCTGGTTGACCCACTTCCCGACCTCGTAGAGACTCGAGGGTGGCACCGTTGGATCCGGAATGTCCGAAAATGGGGGTGCAGAGCTTGGTTTCAAGTCTCTACCACCATCCCTTCAAAAGTTATCCCCCGAAAACCAGTGGAGGTATGATAATGACATGGTGCTAGGGTTATAACCTAACACTGATGGCATCACAGAGCCCATGCTAGATCAAAGCACAGTGTCTGTGACGTCATCACGTTGCCTTTGATGACATCACAGCCACCTAACATTCTGATGTGTTCACTTGTGTGTGTGTGTATGTGTGTTGTGGGTGTGTGTGTGTGTGTGTGTGTGTGTGTGTGTGTGTGTGTGTGTGCAGACAAAGTTATGGGGGTGCAGAGCCTGCTTTCAAGTCTGTACCACATTCACTTCAAAAGTTATTCCACAAAAACCCGTCCAGGTATGCACCAGAGTCCTCGAGGTTCTAGTTGACCCACTTCCCAACCTTGTAGAGACTCGATGGTGGTACCCTTGGATCCGGAATGTCCAAAAATGGGGGTGCAGAGCTTAGTTTCACGTCTCTACCACCTTTCCTTCAAACGTTATCCTCCAAAAACCCGTCGAGGTATGCACCAGAGTCTTCAAGGTTCTGGTTGACCCACTTCCCGACCTCGTAGAGACGCGAGGGTGGCACCGTTGGATCCGGAATGTCCAGAAATGGGGGTGCAGAGCTTGGTTTCAAGTCTCTACCACCATCCCTTCAAAAGTTATCCCCCGAAACCTGTCGAGGTATGCACCAGAGTCCTCGAGGTTCTGGTTGACCCACTTCCCGACGTCGTAGAGACTCGATGGTGGCACCGTTGGATCCGGAATGTCCGAAAATGGGGGTGCAGAGCTTGGTTTCAAGTCTCTACCACCATCCCTTCAAAAGTTATCCCCCGAAACCTGTCGAGGTATGCACCAGAGTCCTCGAGGTTCTGGTTGACCCACTTCCCGACCTCGTAGAGACTCCAGGGTGGCACCGTTGGATCCGGAATGTCCGAAAATGGGGGTGCAGAGCTTGGTTTCAAGTCTCTACCACCATCCCTTCAAAAGTTATCCCCCGAAAACCAGTGGAGGTATGATAATGACATGGTGCTAGGGTTATAACCTAACACTGATGGCATCACAGAGCCCATGCTAGATCAAAGCACAGTGTCTGTGACGTCATCACGTTGCCTTTGATGACATCACAGCCACCTAACATTCTGATGTGTTCACTTGTGTGTGTGTGTATGTGTGTTGTGGGTGTGTGTGTGTGTGTGTGTGTGTGTGTGTGTGTGTGCAGACAAAGTTATGGGGGTGCAGAGCCTGCTTTCAAGTCTGTACCACATTCACTTCAAAAGTTATTCCACAAAAACCCGTCCAGGTATGCACCAGAGTCCTCGAGGTTCTAGTTGACCCACTTCCCAACCTTGTAGAGACTCGATGGTGGTACCCTTGGATCCGGAATGTCCAAAAATGGGGGTGCAGAGCTTGGTTTCAAGTCTCTACCACCATCCCTTCAAAAGTTATCCCCCGAAACCTGTCGAGGTATGCACCAGAGTCCTCGAGGTTCTGGTTGACCCACTTCCCGACGTCGTAGAGACTCGGGGGTGGCACCGTTGGATCCGGAATGTCCGAAAATGGGGGTGCAGAGCTTGGTTTCAAGTCTCTACCACCATCCCTTCAAAAGTTATCCCCCGAAAACCAGTGGAGGTATGATAATGACATGGTGCTAGGGTTATAACCTAACACTGATGGCATCACAGAGCCCATGCTAGATCAAAGCACAGTGTCTGTGACGTCATCACGTTGCCTTTGATGACATCACAGCCACCTAACATTCTGATGTGTTCACTTGTGTGTGTGTGTATGTGTGTTGTGGGTGTGTGTGTGTGTGTGTGTGTGTGTGTGTGTGTGTGTGTGCAGACAAAGTTATGGGGGTGCAGAGCCTGCTTTCAAGTCTGTACCACATTCACTTCAAAAGTTATTCCACAAAAACCCGTCCAGGTATGCACCAGAGTCCTCGAGGTTCTAGTTGACCCACTTCCCAACCTTGTAGAGACTCGATGGTGGTACCCTTGGATCCGGAATGTCCAAAAATGGGGGTGCAGAGCTTAGTTTCACGTCTCTACCACCTTTCCTTCAAACGTTATCCTCCAAAAACCCGTCGAGGTATGCACCAGAGTCTTCAAGGTTCTGGTTGACCCACTTCCCGACCTCGTAGAGACGCGAGGGTGGCACCGTTGGATCCGGAATGTCCAGAAATGGGGGTGCAGAGCTTGGTTTCAAGTCTCTACCACCATCCCTTCAAAAGTTATCCCCCGAAACCTGTCGAGGTATGCACCAGAGTCCTCGAGGTTCTGGTTGACCCACTTCCCGACGTCGTAGAGACTCGATGGTGGCACCGTTGGATCCGGAATGTCCGAAAATGGGGGTGCAGAGCTTGGTTTCAAGTCTCTACCACCATCCCTTCAAAAGTTATCCCCCGAAACCTGTCGAGGTATGCACCAGAGTCCTCGAGGTTCTGGTTGACCCACTTCCCGACGTCGTAGAGACTCGGGGGTGGCACCGTTGGATCCGGAATGTCCGAAAATGGGGGTGCAGAGCTTGGTTTCAAGTCTCTACCACCATCCCTTCAAAAGTTATCCCCCGAAAACCAGTGGAGGTATGATAATGACATGGTGCTAGGGTTATAACCTAACACTGATGGCATCACAGAGCCCATGCTAGATCAAAGCACAGTGTCTGTGACGTCATCACGTTGCCTTTGATGACATCACAGCCACCTAACATTCTGATGTGTTCACTTGTGTGTGTGTGTATGTGTGTTGTGGGTGTGTGTGTGTGTGTGTGTGTGTGTGTGTGTGTGTGTGTGCAGACAAAGTTATGGGGGTGCAGAGCCTGCTTTCAAGTCTGTACCACATTCACTTCAAAAGTTATTCCACAAAAACCCGTCCAGGTATGCACCAGAGTCCTCGAGGTTCTAGTTGACCCACTTCCCAACCTTGTAGAGACTCGATGGTGGTACCCTTGGATCCGGAATGTCCAAAAATGGGGGTGCAGAGCTTAGTTTCACGTCTCTACCACCTTTCCTTCAAACGTTATCCTCCAAAAACCCGTCGAGGTATGCACCAGAGTCTTCAAGGTTCTGGTTGACCCACTTCCCGACCTCGTAGAGACGCGAGGGTGGCACCGTTGGATCCGGAATGTCCAGAAATGGGGGTGCAGAGCTTGGTTTCAAGTCTCTACCACCATCCCTTCAAAAGTTATCCCCCGAAACCTGTCGAGGTATGCACCAGAGTCCTCGAGGTTCTGGTTGACCCACTTCCCGACCTCGTAGAGACTCCAGGGTGGCACCGTTGGATCCGGAATGTCCGAAAATGGGGGTGCAGAGCTTGGTTTCAAGTCTCTACCACCATCCCTTCAAAAGTTATCCCCCGAAAACCAGTGGAGGTATGATAATGACATGGTGCTAGGGTTATAACCTAACACTGATGGCATCACAGAGCCCATGCTAGATCAAAGCACAGTGTCTGTGACGTCATCACGTTGCCTTTGATGACATCACAGCCACCTAACATTCTGATGTGTTCACTTGTGTGTGTGTGTATGTGTGTTGTGGGTGTGTGTGTGTGTGTGTGTGTGTGTGTGTGTGTGTGCAGACAAAGTTATGGGGGTGCAGAGCCTGCTTTCAAGTCTGTACCACATTCACTTCAAAAGTTATTCCACAAAAACCCGTCCAGGTATGCACCAGAGTCCTCGAGGTTCTAGTTGACCCACTTCCCAACCTTGTAGAGACTCGATGGTGGTACCCTTGGATCCGGAATGTCCAAAAATGGGGGTGCAGAGCTTAGTTTCACGTCTCTACCACCTTTCCTTCAAACGTTATCCTCCAAAAACCCGTCGAGGTATGCACCAGAGTCTTCAAGGTTCTGGTTGACCCACTTCCCGACCTCGTAGAGACGCGAGGGTGGCACCGTTGGATCCGGAATGTCCAGAAATGGGGGTGCCGAGCTTGGTTTCAAGTCTCTACCACCATCCCTTCAAAAGTTATCCCCCGAAACCTGTCGAGGTATGCACCAGAGTCCTCGAGGTTCTGGTTGACCCACTTCCCGACCTCGTAGAGACTCGATGGTGGCACCGTTGGATCCGGAATGTCCGAAAATGGGGGTGCAGAGCTTGGTTTCAAGTCTCTACCACCATCCCTTCAAAAGTTATCCCCCGAAAACCAGTGGAGGTATGATAATGACATGGTGCTAGGGTTATAACCTAACACTGATGGCATCACAGAGCCCATGCTAGATCAAAGCACAGTGTCTGTGACGTCATCACGTTGCCTTTGATGACATCACAGCCACCTAACATTCTGATGTGTTCACTTGTGTGTGTGTGTATGTGTGTTGTGGGTGTGTGTGTGTGTGTGTGTGTGTGTGTGTGTGTGTGTGTGTGTGCAGACAAAGTTATGGGGGTGCAGAGCCTGCTTTCAAGTCTGTACCACATTCACTTCAAAAGTTATTCCACAAAAACCCGTCCAGGTATGCACCAGAGTCCTCGAGGTTCTAGTTGACCCACTTCCCAACCTTGTAGAGACTCGATGGTGGTACCCTTGGATCCGGAATGTCCAAAAATGGGGGTGCAGAGCTTAGTTTCACGTCTCTACCACCTTTCCTTCAAACGTTATCCTCCAAAAACCCGTCGAGGTATGCACCAGAGTCTTCAAGGTTCTGGTTGACCCACTTCCCGACCTCGTAGAGACGCGAGGGTGGCACCGTTGGATCCGGAATGTCCAGAAATGGGGGTGCAGAGCTTGGTTTCAAGTCTCTACCACCATCCCTTCAAAAGTTATCCCCCGAAACCTGTCGAGGTATGCACCAGAGTCCTCGAGGTTCTGGTTGACCCACTTCCCGACGTCGTAGAGACTCGATGGTGGCACCGTTGGATCCGGAATGTCCGAAAATGGGGGTGCAGAGCTTGGTTTCAAGTCTCTACCACCATCCCTTCAAAAGTTATCCCCCGAAACCTGTCGAGGTATGCACCAGAGTCCTCGAGGTTCTGGTTGACCCACTTCCCGACCTCGTAGAGACTCCAGGGTGGCACCGTTGGATCCGGAATGTCCGAAAATGGGGGTGCAGAGCTTGGTTTCAAGTCTCTACCACCATCCCTTCAAAAGTTATCCCCCGAAAACCAGTGGAGGTATGATAATGACATGGTGCTAGGGTTATAACCTAACACTGATGGCATCACAGAGCCCATGCTAGATCAAAGCACAGTGTCTGTGACGTCATCACGTTGCCTTTGATGACATCACAGCCACCTAACATTCTGATGTGTTCACTTGTGTGTGTGTGTATGTGTGTTGTGGGTGTGTGTGTGTGTGTGTGTGTGTGTGTGTGTGTGTGCAGACAAAGTTATGGGGGTGCAGAGCCTGCTTTCAAGTCTGTACCACATTCACTTCAAAAGTTATTCCACAAAAACCCGTCCAGGTATGCACCAGAGTCCTCGAGGTTCTAGTTGACCCACTTCCCAACCTTGTAGAGACTCGATGGTGGTACCCTTGGATCCGGAATGTCCAAAAATGGGGGTGCAGAGCTTGGTTTCAAGTCTCTACCACCATCCCTTCAAAAGTTATCCCCCGAAACCTGTCGAGGTATGCACCAGAGTCCTCGAGGTTCTGGTTGACCCACTTCCCGACGTCGTAGAGACTCGGGGGTGGCACCGTTGGATCCGGAATGTCCGAAAATGGGGGTGCAGAGCTTGGTTTCAAGTCTCTACCACCATCCCTTCAAAAGTTATCCCCCGAAAACCAGTGGAGGTATGATAATGACATGGTGCTAGGGTTATAACCTAACACTGATGGCATCACAGAGCCCATGCTAGATCAAAGCACAGTGTCTGTGACGTCATCACGTTGCCTTTGATGACATCACAGCCACCTAACATTCTGATGTGTTCACTTGTGTGTGTGTGTATGTGTGTTGTGGGTGTGTGTGTGTGTGTGTGTGTGTGTGTGTGTGTGTGTGTGCAGACAAAGTTATGGGGGTGCAGAGCCTGCTTTCAAGTCTGTACCACATTCACTTCAAAAGTTATTCCACAAAAACCCGTCCAGGTATGCACCAGAGTCCTCGAGGTTCTAGTTGACCCACTTCCCAACCTTGTAGAGACTCGATGGTGGTACCCTTGGATCCGGAATGTCCAAAAATGGGGGTGCAGAGCTTAGTTTCACGTCTCTACCACCTTTCCTTCAAACGTTATCCTCCAAAAACCCGTCGAGGTATGCACCAGAGTCTTCAAGGTTCTGGTTGACCCACTTCCCGACCTCGTAGAGACGCGAGGGTGGCACCGTTGGATCCGGAATGTCCAGAAATGGGGGTGCAGAGCTTGGTTTCAAGTCTCTACCACCATCCCTTCAAAAGTTATCCCCCGAAACCTGTCGAGGTATGCACCAGAGTCCTCGAGGTTCTGGTTGACCCACTTCCCGACGTCGTAGAGACTCGATGGTGGCACCGTTGGATCCGGAATGTCCGAAAATGGGGGTGCAGAGCTTGGTTTCAAGTCTCTACCACCATCCCTTCAAAAGTTATCCCCCGAAACCTGTCGAGGTATGCACCAGAGTCCTCGAGGTTCTGGTTGACCCACTTCCCGACGTCGTAGAGACTCGGGGGTGGCACCGTTGGATCCGGAATGTCCGAAAATGGGGGTGCAGAGCTTGGTTTCAAGTCTCTACCACCATCCCTTCAAAAGTTATCCCCCGAAAACCAGTGGAGGTATGATAATGACATGGTGCTAGGGTTATAACCTAACACTGATGGCATCACAGAGCCCATGCTAGATCAAAGCACAGTGTCTGTGACGTCATCACGTTGCCTTTGATGACATCACAGCCACCTAACATTCTGATGTGTTCACTTGTGTGTGTGTGTATGTGTGTTGTGGGTGTGTGTGTGTGTGTGTGTGTGTGTGTGTGTGTGTGTGTGTGCAGACAAAGTTATGGGGGTGCAGAGCCTGCTTTCAAGTCTGTACCACATTCACTTCAAAAGTTATTCCACAAAAACCCGTCCAGGTATGCACCAGAGTCCTCGAGGTTCTAGTTGACCCACTTCCCAACCTTGTAGAGACTCGATGGTGGTACCCTTGGATCCGGAATGTCCAAAAATGGGGGTGCAGAGCTTAGTTTCACGTCTCTACCACCTTTCCTTCAAACGTTATCCTCCAAAAACCCGTCGAGGTATGCACCAGAGTCTTCAAGGTTCTGGTTGACCCACTTCCCGACCTCGTAGAGACGCGAGGGTGGCACCGTTGGATCCGGAATGTCCAGAAATGGGGGTGCAGAGCTTGGTTTCAAGTCTCTACCACCATCCCTTCAAAAGTTATCCCCCGAAACCTGTCGAGGTATGCACCAGAGTCCTCGAGGTTCTGGTTGACCCACTTCCCGACGTCGTAGAGACTCGATGGTGGCACCGTTGGATCCGGAATGTCCGAAAATGGGGGTGCAGAGCTTGGTTTCAAGTCTCTACCACCATCCCTTCAAAAGTTATCCCCCGAAACCTGTCGAGGTATGCACCAGAGTCCTCGAGGTTCTGGTTGACCCACTTCCCGACGTCGTAGAGACTCGGGGGTGGCACCGTTGGATCCGGAATGTCCGAAAATGGGGGTGCAGAGCTTGGTTTCAAGTCTCTACCACCATCCCTTCAAAAGTTATCCCCCGAAAACCAGTGGAGGTATGATAATGACATGGTGCTAGGGTTATAACCTAACACTGATGGCATCACAGAGCCCATGCTAGATCAAAGCACAGTGTCTGTGACGTCATCACGTTGCCTTTGATGACATCACAGCCACCTAACATTCTGATGTGTTCACTTGTGTGTGTGTGTATGTGTGTTGTGGGTGTGTGTGTGTGTGTGTGTGTGTGTGTGTGTGTGTGTGTGCAGACAAAGTTATGGGGGTGCAGAGCCTGCTTTCAAGTCTGTACCACATTCACTTCAAAAGTTATTCCACAAAAACCCGTCCAGGTATGCACCAGAGTCCTCGAGGTTCTAGTTGACCCACTTCCCAACCTTGTAGAGACTCGATGGTGGTACCCTTGGATCCGGAATGTCCAAAAATGGGGGTGCAGAGCTTAGTTTCACGTCTCTACCACCTTTCCTTCAAACGTTATCCTCCAAAAACCCGTCGAGGTATGCACCAGAGTCTTCAAGGTTCTGGTTGACCCACTTCCCGACCTCGTAGAGACGCGAGGGTGGCACCGTTGGATCCGGAATGTCCAGAAATGGGGGTGCAGAGCTTGGTTTCAAGTCTCTACCACCATCCCTTCAAAAGTTATCCCCCGAAACCTGTCGAGGTATGCACCAGAGTCCTCGAGGTTCTGGTTGACCCACTTCCCGACGTCGTAGAGACTCGATGGTGGCACCGTTGGATCCGGAATGTCCGAAAATGGGGGTGCAGAGCTTGGTTTCAAGTCTCTACCACCATCCCTTCAAAAGTTATCCCCCGAAACCTGTCGAGGTATGCACCAGAGTCCTCGAGGTTCTGGTTGACCCACTTCCCGACCTCGTAGAGACTCCAGGGTGGCACCGTTGGATCCGGAATGTCCGAAAATGGGGGTGCAGAGCTTGGTTTCAAGTCTCTACCACCATCCCTTCAAAAGTTATCCCCTGAAAACCAGTGGAGGTATGATAATGACATGGTGCTAGGGTTATAACCTAACACTGATGGCATCACAGAGCCCATGCTAGATCAAAGCACAGTGTCTGTGACGTCATCACGTTGCCTTTGATGACATCACAGCCACCTAACATTCTGATGTGTTCACTTGTGTGTGTGTGTATGTGTGTTGTGGGTGTGTGTGTGTGTGTGTGTGTGTGTGTGTGTGTGTGCAGACAAAGTTATGGGGGTGCAGAGCCTGCTTTCAAGTCTGTACCACATTCACTTCAAAAGTTATTCCACAAAAACCCGTCCAGGTATGCACCAGAGTCCTCGAGGTTCTAGTTGACCCACTTCCCAACCTTGTAGAGACTCGATGGTGGTACCCTTGGATCCGGAATGTCCAAAAATGGGGGTGCAGAGCTTGGTTTCAAGTCTCTACCACCATCCCTTCAAAAGTTATCCCCCGAAACCTGTCGAGGTATGCACCAGAGTCCTCGAGGTTCTGGTTGACCCACTTCCCGACGTCGTAGAGACTCGGGGGTGGCACCGTTGGATCCGGAATGTCCGAAAATGGGGGTGCAGAGCTTGGTTTCAAGTCTCTACCACCATCCCTTCAAAAGTTATCCCCCGAAAACCAGTGGAGGTATGATAATGACATGGTGCTAGGGTTATAACCTAACACTGATGGCATCACAGAGCCCATGCTAGATCAAAGCACAGTGTCTGTGACGTCATCACGTTGCCTTTGATGACATCACAGCCACCTAACATTCTGATGTGTTCACTTGTGTGTGTGTGTATGTGTGTTGTGGGTGTGTGTGTGTGTGTGTGTGTGTGTGTGTGTGTGTGTGTGCAGACAAAGTTATGGGGGTGCAGAGCCTGCTTTCAAGTCTGTACCACATTCACTTCAAAAGTTATTCCACAAAAACCCGTCCAGGTATGCACCAGAGTCCTCGAGGTTCTAGTTGACCCACTTCCCAACCTTGTAGAGACTCGATGGTGGTACCCTTGGATCCGGAATGTCCAAAAATGGGGGTGCAGAGCTTAGTTTCACGTCTCTACCACCTTTCCTTCAAACGTTATCCTCCAAAAACCCGTCGAGGTATGCACCAGAGTCTTCAAGGTTCTGGTTGACCCACTTCCCGACCTCGTAGAGACGCGAGGGTGGCACCGTTGGATCCGGAATGTCCAGAAATGGGGGTGCAGAGCTTGGTTTCAAGTCTCTACCACCATCCCTTCAAAAGTTATCCCCCGAAACCTGTCGAGGTATGCACCAGAGTCCTCGAGGTTCTGGTTGACCCACTTCCCGACGTCGTAGAGACTCGATGGTGGCACCGTTGGATCCGGAATGTCCGAAAATGGGGGTGCAGAGCTTGGTTTCAAGTCTCTACCACCATCCCTTCAAAAGTTATCCCCCGAAACCTGTCGAGGTATGCACCAGAGTCCTCGAGGTTCTGGTTGACCCACTTCCCGACGTCGTAGAGACTCGGGGGTGGCACCGTTGGATCCGGAATGTCCGAAAATGGGGGTGCAGAGCTTGGTTTCAAGTCTCTACCACCATCCCTTCAAAAGTTATCCCCCGAAAACCAGTGGAGGTATGATAATGACATGGTGCTAGGGTTATAACCTAACACTGATGGCATCACAGAGCCCATGCTAGATCAAAGCACAGTGTCTGTGACGTCATCACGTTGCCTTTGATGACATCACAGCCACCTAACATTCTGATGTGTTCACTTGTGTGTGTGTGTATGTGTGTTGTGGGTGTGTGTGTGTGTGTGTGTGTGTGTGTGTGTGTGTGTGTGCAGACAAAGTTATGGGGGTGCAGAGCCTGCTTTCAAGTCTGTACCACATTCACTTCAAAAGTTATTCCACAAAAACCCGTCCAGGTATGCACCAGAGTCCTCGAGGTTCTAGTTGACCCACTTCCCAACCTTGTAGAGACTCGATGGTGGTACCCTTGGATCCGGAATGTCCAAAAATGGGGGTGCAGAGCTTAGTTTCACGTCTCTACCACCTTTCCTTCAAACGTTATCCTCCAAAAACCCGTCGAGGTATGCACCAGAGTCTTCAAGGTTCTGGTTGACCCACTTCCCGACCTCGTAGAGACGCGAGGGTGGCACCGTTGGATCCGGAATGTCCAGAAATGGGGGTGCAGAGCTTGGTTTCAAGTCTCTACCACCATCCCTTCAAAAGTTATCCCCCGAAACCTGTCGAGGTATGCACCAGAGTCCTCGAGGTTCTGGTTGACCCACTTCCCGACGTCGTAGAGACTCGATGGTGGCACCGTTGGATCCGGAATGTCCGAAAATGGGGGTGCAGAGCTTGGTTTCAAGTCTCTACCACCATCCCTTCAAAAGTTATCCCCCGAAACCTGTCGAGGTATGCACCAGAGTCCTCGAGGTTCTGGTTGACCCACTTCCCGACGTCGTAGAGACTCGGGGGTGGCACCGTTGGATCCGGAATGTCCGAAAATGGGGGTGCAGAGCTTGGTTTCAAGTCTCTACCACCATCCCTTCAAAAGTTATCCCCCGAAAACCAGTGGAGGTATGATAATGACATGGTGCTAGGGTTATAACCTAACACTGATGGCATCACAGAGCCCATGCTAGATCAAAGCACAGTGTCTGTGACGTCATCACGTTGCCTTTGATGACATCACAGCCACCTAACATTCTGATGTGTTCACTTGTGTGTGTGTGTATGTGTGTTGTGGGTGTGTGTGTGTGTGTGTGTGTGTGTGTGTGTGTGTGTGTGCAGACAAAGTTATGGGGGTGCAGAGCCTGCTTTCAAGTCTGTACCACATTCACTTCAAAAGTTATTCCACAAAAACCCGTCCAGGTATGCACCAGAGTCCTCGAGGTTCTAGTTGACCCACTTCCCAACCTTGTAGAGACTCGATGGTGGTACCCTTGGATCCGGAATGTCCAAAAATGGGGGTGCAGAGCTTAGTTTCACGTCTCTACCACCTTTCCTTCAAACGTTATCCTCCAAAAACCCGTCGAGGTATGCACCAGAGTCTTCAAGGTTCTGGTTGACCCACTTCCCGACCTCGTAGAGACGCGAGGGTGGCACCGTTGGATCCGGAATGTCCAGAAATGGGGGTGCAGAGCTTGGTTTCAAGTCTCTACCACCATCCCTTCAAAAGTTATCCCCCGAAACCTGTCGAGGTATGCACCAGAGTCCTCGAGGTTCTGGTTGACCCACTTCCCGACGTCGTAGAGACTCGATGGTGGCACCGTTGGATCCGGAATGTCCGAAAATGGGGGTGCAGAGCTTGGTTTCAAGTCTCTACCACCATCCCTTCAAAAGTTATCCCCCGAAACCTGTCGAGGTATGCACCAGAGTCCTCGAGGTTCTGGTTGACCCACTTCCCGACGTCGTAGAGACTCGGGGGTGGCACCGTTGGATCCGGAATGTCCGAAAATGGGGGTGCAGAGCTTGGTTTCAAGTCTCTACCACCATCCCTTCAAAAGTTATCCCCCGAAAACCAGTGGAGGTATGATAATGACATGGTGCTAGGGTTATAACCTAACACTGATGGCATCACAGAGCCCATGCTAGATCAAAGCACAGTGTCTGTGACGTCATCACGTTGCCTTTGATGACATCACAGCCACCTAACATTCTGATGTGTTCACTTGTGTGTGTGTGTATGTGTGTTGTGGGTGTGTGTGTGTGTGTGTGTGTGTGTGTGTGTGTGTGTGTGCAGACAAAGTTATGGGGGTGCAGAGCCTGCTTTCAAGTCTGTACCACATTCACTTCAAAAGTTATTCCACAAAAACCCGTCCAGGTATGCACCAGAGTCCTCGAGGTTCTAGTTGACCCACTTCCCAACCTTGTAGAGACTCGATGGTGGTACCCTTGGATCCGGAATGTCCAAAAATGGGGGTGCAGAGCTTAGTTTCACGTCTCTACCACCTTTCCTTCAAACGTTATCCTCCAAAAACCCGTCGAGGTATGCACCAGAGTCTTCAAGGTTCTGGTTGACCCACTTCCCGACCTCGTAGAGACGCGAGGGTGGCACCGTTGGATCCGGAATGTCCAGAAATGGGGGTGCAGAGCTTGGTTTCAAGTCTCTACCACCATCCCTTCAAAAGTTATCCCCCGAAACCTGTCGAGGTATGCACCAGAGTCCTCGAGGTTCTGGTTGACCCACTTCCCGACGTCGTAGAGACTCGATGGTGGCACCGTTGGATCCGGAATGTCCGAAAATGGGGGTGCAGAGCTTGGTTTCAAGTCTCTACCACCATCCCTTCAAAAGTTATCCCCCGAAACCTGTCGAGGTATGCACCAGAGTCCTCGAGGTTCTGGTTGACCCACTTCCCGACCTCGTAGAGACTCCAGGGTGGCACCGTTGGATCCGGAATGTCCGAAAATGGGGGTGCAGAGCTTGGTTTCAAGTCTCTACCACCATCCCTTCAAAAGTTATCCCCCGAAAACCAGTGGAGGTATGATAATGACATGGTGCTAGGGTTATAACCTAACACTGATGGCATCACAGAGCCCATGCTAGATCAAAGCACAGTGTCTGTGACGTCATCACGTTGCCTTTGATGACATCACAGCCACCTAACATTCTGATGTGTTCACTTGTGTGTGTGTGTATGTGTGTTGTGGGTGTGTGTGTGTGTGTGTGTGTGTGTGTGTGTGTGTGCAGACAAAGTTATGGGGGTGCAGAGCCTGCTTTCAAGTCTGTACCACATTCACTTCAAAAGTTATTCCACAAAAACCCGTCCAGGTATGCACCAGAGTCCTCGAGGTTCTAGTTGACCCACTTCCCAACCTTGTAGAGACTCGATGGTGGTACCCTTGGATCCGGAATGTCCAAAAATGGGGGTGCAGAGCTTGGTTTCAAGTCTCTACCACCATCCCTTCAAAAGTTATCCCCCGAAACCTGTCGAGGTATGCACCAGAGTCCTCGAGGTTCTGGTTGACCCACTTCCCGACGTCGTAGAGACTCGGGGGTGGCACCGTTGGATCCGGAATGTCCGAAAATGGGGGTGCAGAGCTTGGTTTCAAGTCTCTACCACCATCCCTTCAAAAGTTATCCCCCGAAAACCAGTGGAGGTATGATAATGACATGGTGCTAGGGTTATAACCTAACACTGATGGCATCACAGAGCCCATGCTAGATCAAAGCACAGTGTCTGTGACGTCATCACGTTGCCTTTGATGACATCACAGCCACCTAACATTCTGATGTGTTCACTTGTGTGTGTGTGTATGTGTGTTGTGGGTGTGTGTGTGTGTGTGTGTGTGTGTGTGTGTGTGTGTGTGCAGACAAAGTTATGGGGGTGCAGAGCCTGCTTTCAAGTCTGTACCACATTCACTTCAAAAGTTATTCCACAAAAACCCGTCCAGGTATGCACCAGAGTCCTCGAGGTTCTAGTTGACCCACTTCCCAACCTTGTAGAGACTCGATGGTGGTACCCTTGGATCCGGAATGTCCAAAAATGGGGGTGCAGAGCTTAGTTTCACGTCTCTACCACCTTTCCTTCAAACGTTATCCTCCAAAAACCCGTCGAGGTATGCACCAGAGTCTTCAAGGTTCTGGTTGACCCACTTCCCGACCTCGTAGAGACGCGAGGGTGGCACCGTTGGATCCGGAATGTCCAGAAATGGGGGTGCAGAGCTTGGTTTCAAGTCTCTACCACCATCCCTTCAAAAGTTATCCCCCGAAACCTGTCGAGGTATGCACCAGAGTCCTCGAGGTTCTGGTTGACCCACTTCCCGACGTCGTAGAGACTCGATGGTGGCACCGTTGGATCCGGAATGTCCGAAAATGGGGGTGCAGAGCTTGGTTTCAAGTCTCTACCACCATCCCTTCAAAAGTTATCCCCCGAAACCTGTCGAGGTATGCACCAGAGTCCTCGAGGTTCTGGTTGACCCACTTCCCGACGTCGTAGAGACTCGGGGGTGGCACCGTTGGATCCGGAATGTCCGAAAATGGGGGTGCAGAGCTTGGTTTCAAGTCTCTACCACCATCCCTTCAAAAGTTATCCCCCGAAAACCAGTGGAGGTATGATAATGACATGGTGCTAGGGTTATAACCTAACACTGATGGCATCACAGAGCCCATGCTAGATCAAAGCACAGTGTCTGTGACGTCATCACGTTGCCTTTGATGACATCACAGCCACCTAACATTCTGATGTGTTCACTTGTGTGTGTGTGTATGTGTGTTGTGGGTGTGTGTGTGTGTGTGTGTGTGTGTGTGTGTGTGTGTGTGTGCAGACAAAGTTATGGGGGTGCAGAGCCTGCTTTCAAGTCTGTACCACATTCACTTCAAAAGTTATTCCACAAAAACCCGTCCAGGTATGCACCAGAGTCCTCGAGGTTCTAGTTGACCCACTTCCCAACCTTGTAGAGACTCGATGGTGGTACCCTTGGATCCGGAATGTCCAAAAATGGGGGTGCAGAGCTTAGTTTCACGTCTCTACCACCTTTCCTTCAAACGTTATCCTCCAAAAACCCGTCGAGGTATGCACCAGAGTCTTCAAGGTTCTGGTTGACCCACTTCCCGACCTCGTAGAGACGCGAGGGTGGCACCGTTGGATCCGGAATGTCCAGAAATGGGGGTGCAGAGCTTGGTTTCAAGTCTCTACCACCATCCCTTCAAAAGTTATCCCCCGAAACCTGTCGAGGTATGCACCAGAGTCCTCGAGGTTCTGGTTGACCCACTTCCCGACGTCGTAGAGACTCGATGGTGGCACCGTTGGATCCGGAATGTCCGAAAATGGGGGTGCAGAGCTTGGTTTCAAGTCTCTACCACCATCCCTTCAAAAGTTATCCCCCGAAACCTGTCGAGGTATGCACCAGAGTCCTCGAGGTTCTGGTTGACCCACTTCCCGACGTCGTAGAGACTCGGGGGTGGCACCGTTGGATCCGGAATGTCCGAAAATGGGGGTGCAGAGCTTGGTTTCAAGTCTCTACCACCATCCCTTCAAAAGTTATCCCCCGAAAACCAGTGGAGGTATGATAATGACATGGTGCTAGGGTTATAACCTAACACTGATGGCATCACAGAGCCCATGCTAGATCAAAGCACAGTGTCTGTGACGTCATCACGTTGCCTTTGATGACATCACAGCCACCTAACATTCTGATGTGTTCACTTGTGTGTGTGTGTATGTGTGTTGTGGGTGTGTGTGTGTGTGTGTGTGTGTGTGTGTGTGTGTGTGTGCAGACAAAGTTATGGGGGTGCAGAGCCTGCTTTCAAGTCTGTACCACATTCACTTCAAAAGTTATTCCACAAAAACCCGTCCAGGTATGCACCAGAGTCCTCGAGGTTCTAGTTGACCCACTTCCCAACCTTGTAGAGACTCGATGGTGGTACCCTTGGATCCGGAATGTCCAAAAATGGGGGTGCAGAGCTTAGTTTCACGTCTCTACCACCTTTCCTTCAAACGTTATCCTCCAAAAACCCGTCGAGGTATGCACCAGAGTCTTCAAGGTTCTGGTTGACCCACTTCCCGACCTCGTAGAGACGCGAGGGTGGCACCGTTGGATCCGGAATGTCCAGAAATGGGGGTGCAGAGCTTGGTTTCAAGTCTCTACCACCATCCCTTCAAAAGTTATCCCCCGAAACCTGTCGAGGTATGCACCAGAGTCCTCGAGGTTCTGGTTGACCCACTTCCCGACGTCGTAGAGACTCGATGGTGGCACCGTTGGATCCGGAATGTCCGAAAATGGGGGTGCAGAGCTTGGTTTCAAGTCTCTACCACCATCCCTTCAAAAGTTATCCCCCGAAACCTGTCGAGGTATGCACCAGAGTCCTCGAGGTTCTGGTTGACCCACTTCCCGACCTCGTAGAGACTCCAGGGTGGCACCGTTGGATCCGGAATGTCCGAAAATGGGGGTGCAGAGCTTGGTTTCAAGTCTCTACCACCATCCCTTCAAAAGTTATCCCCCGAAAACCAGTGGAGGTATGATAATGACATGGTGCTAGGGTTATAACCTAACACTGATGGCATCACAGAGCCCATGCTAGATCAAAGCACAGTGTCTGTGACGTCATCACGTTGCCTTTGATGACATCACAGCCACCTAACATTCTGATGTGTTCACTTGTGTGTGTGTGTATGTGTGTTGTGGGTGTGTGTGTGTGTGTGTGTGTGTGTGTGTGTGTGTGCAGACAAAGTTATGGGGGTGCAGAGCCTGCTTTCAAGTCTGTACCACATTCACTTCAAAAGTTATTCCACAAAAACCCGTCCAGGTATGCACCAGAGTCCTCGAGGTTCTAGTTGACCCACTTCCCAACCTTGTAGAGACTCGATGGTGGTACCCTTGGATCCGGAATGTCCAAAAATGGGGGTGCAGAGCTTGGTTTCAAGTCTCTACCACCATCCCTTCAAAAGTTATCCCCCGAAACCTGTCGAGGTATGCACCAGAGTCCTCGAGGTTCTGGTTGACCCACTTCCCGACGTCGTAGAGACTCGGGGGTGGCACCGTTGGATCCGGAATGTCCGAAAATGGGGGTGCAGAGCTTGGTTTCAAGTCTCTACCACCATCCCTTCAAAAGTTATCCCCCGAAAACCAGTGGAGGTATGATAATGACATGGTGCTAGGGTTATAACCTAACACTGATGGCATCACAGAGCCCATGCTAGATCAAAGCACAGTGTCTGTGACGTCATCACGTTGCCTTTGATGACATCACAGCCACCTAACATTCTGATGTGTTCACTTGTGTGTGTGTGTATGTGTGTTGTGGGTGTGTGTGTGTGTGTGTGTGTGTGTGTGTGTGTGTGTGTGCAGACAAAGTTATGGGGGTGCAGAGCCTGCTTTCAAGTCTGTACCACATTCACTTCAAAAGTTATTCCACAAAAACCCGTCCAGGTATGCACCAGAGTCCTCGAGGTTCTAGTTGACCCACTTCCCAACCTTGTAGAGACTCGATGGTGGTACCCTTGGATCCGGAATGTCCAAAAATGGGGGTGCAGAGCTTAGTTTCACGTCTCTACCACCTTTCCTTCAAACGTTATCCTCCAAAAACCCGTCGAGGTATGCACCAGAGTCTTCAAGGTTCTGGTTGACCCACTTCCCGACCTCGTAGAGACGCGAGGGTGGCACCGTTGGATCCGGAATGTCCAGAAATGGGGGTGCAGAGCTTGGTTTCAAGTCTCTACCACCATCCCTTCAAAAGTTATCCCCCGAAACCTGTCGAGGTATGCACCAGAGTCCTCGAGGTTCTGGTTGACCCACTTCCCGACGTCGTAGAGACTCGGGGGTGGCACCGTTGGATCCGGAATGTCCGAAAATGGGGGTGCAGAGCTTGGTTTCAAGTCTCTACCACCATCCCTTCAAAAGTTATCCCCCGAAAACCAGTGGAGGTATGATAATGACATGGTGCTAGGGTTATAACCTAACACTGATGGCATCACAGAGCCCATGCTAGATCAAAGCACAGTGTCTGTGACGTCATCACGTTGCCTTTGATGACATCACAGCCACCTAACATTCTGATGTGTTCACTTGTGTGTGTGTGTATGTGTGTTGTGGGTGTGTGTGTGTGTGTGTGTGTGTGTGTGTGTGTGTGTGTGCAGACAAAGTTATGGGGGTGCAGAGCCTGCTTTCAAGTCTGTACCACATTCACTTCAAAAGTTATTCCACAAAAACCCGTCCAGGTATGCACCAGAGTCCTCGAGGTTCTAGTTGACCCACTTCCCAACCTTGTAGAGACTCGATGGTGGTACCCTTGGATCCGGAATGTCCAAAAATGGGGGTGCAGAGCTTAGTTTCACGTCTCTACCACCTTTCCTTCAAACGTTATCCTCCAAAAACCCGTCGAGGTATGCACCAGAGTCTTCAAGGTTCTGGTTGACCCACTTCCCGACCTCGTAGAGACGCGAGGGTGGCACCGTTGGATCCGGAATGTCCAGAAATGGGGGTGCAGAGCTTGGTTTCAAGTCTCTACCACCATCCCTTCAAAAGTTATCCCCCGAAACCTGTCGAGGTATGCACCAGAGTCCTCGAGGTTCTGGTTGACCCACTTCCCGACGTCGTAGAGACTCGATGGTGGCACCGTTGGATCCGGAATGTCCGAAAATGGGGGTGCAGAGCTTGGTTTCAAGTCTCTACCACCATCCCTTCAAAAGTTATCCCCCGAAACCTGTCGAGGTATGCACCAGAGTCCTCGAGGTTCTGGTTGACCCACTTCCCGACGTCGTAGAGACTCGGGGGTGGCACCGTTGGATCCGGAATGTCCGAAAATGGGGGTGCAGAGCTTGGTTTCAAGTCTCTACCACCATCCCTTCAAAAGTTATCCCCCGAAAACCAGTGGAGGTATGATAATGACATGGTGCTAGGGTTATAACCTAACACTGATGGCATCACAGAGCCCATGCTAGATCAAAGCACAGTGTCTGTGACGTCATCACGTTGCCTTTGATGACATCACAGCCACCTAACATTCTGATGTGTTCACTTGTGTGTGTGTGTATGTGTGTTGTGGGTGTGTGTGTGTGTGTGTGTGTGTGTGTGTGTGTGTGTGTGCAGACAAAGTTATGGGGGTGCAGAGCCTGCTTTCAAGTCTGTACCACATTCACTTCAAAAGTTATTCCACAAAAACCCGTCCAGGTATGCACCAGAGTCCTCGAGGTTCTAGTTGACCCACTTCCCAACCTTGTAGAGACTCGATGGTGGTACCCTTGGATCCGGAATGTCCAAAAATGGGGGTGCAGAGCTTAGTTTCACGTCTCTACCACCTTTCCTTCAAACGTTATCCTCCAAAAACCCGTCGAGGTATGCACCAGAGTCTTCAAGGTTCTGGTTGACCCACTTCCCGACCTCGTAGAGACGCGAGGGTGGCACCGTTGGATCCGGAATGTCCAGAAATGGGGGTGCAGAGCTTGGTTTCAAGTCTCTACCACCATCCCTTCAAAAGTTATCCCCCGAAACCTGTCGAGGTATGCACCAGAGTCCTCGAGGTTCTGGTTGACCCACTTCCCGACGTCGTAGAGACTCGATGGTGGCACCGTTGGATCCGGAATGTCCGAAAATGGGGGTGCAGAGCTTGGTTTCAAGTCTCTACCACCATCCCTTCAAAAGTTATCCCCCGAAACCTGTCGAGGTATGCACCAGAGTCCTCGAGGTTCTGGTTGACCCACTTCCCGACGTCGTAGAGACTCGGGGGTGGCACCGTTGGATCCGGAATGTCCGAAAATGGGGGTGCAGAGCTTGGTTTCAAGTCTCTACCACCATCCCTTCAAAAGTTATCCCCCGAAAACCAGTGGAGGTATGATAATGACATGGTGCTAGGGTTATAACCTAACACTGATGGCATCACAGAGCCCATGCTAGATCAAAGCACAGTGTCTGTGACGTCATCACGTTGCCTTTGATGACATCACAGCCACCTAACATTCTGATGTGTTCACTTGTGTGTGTGTGTATGTGTGTTGTGGGTGTGTGTGTGTGTGTGTGTGTGTGTGTGTGTGTGTGTGTGTGTGTGCAGACAAAGTTATGGGGGTGCAGAGCCTGCTTTCAAGTCTGTACCACATTCACTTCAAAAGTTATTCCACAAAAACCCGTCCAGGTATGCACCAGAGTCCTCGAGGTTCTAGTTGACCCACTTCCCAACCTTGTAGAGACTCGATGGTGGTACCCTTGGATCCGGAATGTCCAAAAATGGGGGTGCAGAGCTTAGTTTCACGTCTCTACCACCTTTCCTTCAAACGTTATCCTCCAAAAACCCGTCGAGGTATGCACCAGAGTCTTCAAGGTTCTGGTTGACCCACTTCCCGACCTCGTAGAGACGCGAGGGTGGCACCGTTGGATCCGGAATGTCCAGAAATGGGGGTGCAGAGCTTGGTTTCAAGTCTCTACCACCATCCCTTCAAAAGTTATCCCCCGAAACCTGTCGAGGTATGCACCAGAGTCCTCGAGGTTCTGGTTGACCCACTTCCCGACGTCGTAGAGACTCGATGGTGGCACCGTTGGATCCGGAATGTCCGAAAATGGGGGTGCAGAGCTTGGTTTCAAGTCTCTACCACCATCCCTTCAAAGTTATCCCCCGAAACCTGTCGAGGTATGCACCAGAGTCCTCGAGGTTCTGGTTGACCCACTTCCCGACCTCGTAGAGACTCCAGGGTGGCACCGTTGGATCCGGAATGTCCGAAAATGGGGGTGCAGAGCTTGGTTTCAAGTCTCTACCACCATCCCTTCAAAAGTTATCCCCCGAAAACCAGTGGAGGTATGATAATGACATGGTGCTAGGGTTATAACCTAACACTGATGGCATCACAGAGCCCATGCTAGATCAAAGCACAGTGTCTGTGACGTCATCACGTTGCCTTTGATGACATCACAGCCACCTAACATTCTGATGTGTTCACTTGTGTGTGTGTGTATGTGTGTTGTGGGTGTGTGTGTGTGTGTGTGTGTGTGTGTGTGTGTGTGCAGACAAAGTTATGGGGGTGCAGAGCCTGCTTTCAAGTCTGTACCACATTCACTTCAAAAGTTATTCCACAAAAACCCGTCCAGGTATGCACCAGAGTCCTCGAGGTTCTAGTTGACCCACTTCCCAACCTTGTAGAGACTCGATGGTGGTACCCTTGGATCCGGAATGTCCAAAAATGGGGGTGCAGAGCTTGGTTTCAAGTCTCTACCACCATCCCTTCAAAAGTTATCCCCCGAAACCTGTCGAGGTATGCACCAGAGTCCTCGAGGTTCTGGTTGACCCACTTCCCGACGTCGTAGAGACTCGGGGGTGGCACCGTTGGATCCGGAATGTCCGAAAATGGGGGTGCAGAGCTTGGTTTCAAGTCTCTACCACCATCCCTTCAAAAAGTTATCCCCCGAAAACCAGTGGAGGTATGATAATGACATGGTGCTAGGGTTATAACCTAACACTGATGGCATCACAGAGCCCATGCTAGATCAAAGCACAGTGTCTGTGACGTCATCACGTTGCCTTTGATGACATCACAGCCACCTAACATTCTGATGTGTTCACTTGTGTGTGTGTGTATGTGTGTTGTGGGTGTGTGTGTGTGTGTGTGTGTGTGTGTGTGTGTGTGTGTGCAGACAAAGTTATGGGGGTGCAGAGCCTGCTTTCAAGTCTGTACCACATTCACTTCAAAAGTTATTCCACAAAAACCCGTCCAGGTATGCACCAGAGTCCTCGAGGTTCTAGTTGACCCACTTCCCAACCTTGTAGAGACTCGATGGTGGTACCCTTGGATCCGGAATGTCCAAAAATGGGGGTGCAGAGCTTAGTTTCACGTCTCTACCACCTTTCCTTCAAACGTTATCCTCCAAAAACCCGTCGAGGTATGCACCAGAGTCTTCAAGGTTCTGGTTGACCCACTTCCCGACCTCGTAGAGACGCGAGGGTGGCACCGTTGGATCCGGAATGTCCAGAAATGGGGGTGCAGAGCTTGGTTTCAAGTCTCTACCACCATCCCTTCAAAAGTTATCCCCCGAAACCTGTCGAGGTATGCACCAGAGTCCTCGAGGTTCTGGTTGACCCACTTCCCGACGTCGTAGAGACTCGATGGTGGCACCGTTGGATCCGGAATGTCCGAAAATGGGGGTGCAGAGCTTGGTTTCAAGTCTCTACCACCATCCCTTCAAAAGTTATCCCCGAAACCTGTCGAGGTATGCACCAGAGTCCTCGAGGTTCTGGTTGACCCACTTCCCGACGTCGTAGAGACTCGGGGGTGGCACCGTTGGATCCGGAATGTCCGAAAATGGGGGTGCAGAGCTTGGTTTCAAGTCTCTACCACCATCCCTTCAAAAGTTATCCCCCGAAAACCAGTGGAGGTATGATAATGACATGGTGCTAGGGTTATAACCTAACACTGATGGCATCACAGAGCCCATGCTAGATCAAAGCACAGTGTCTGTGACGTCATCACGTTGCCTTTGATGACATCACAGCCACCTAACATTCTGATGTGTTCACTTGTGTGTGTGTGTATGTGTGTTGTGGGGGTGTGTGTGTGTGTGTGTGTGTGTGTGTGTGTGTGTGTGCAGACAAAGTTATGGGGGTGCAGAGCCTGCTTTCAAGTCTGTACCACATTCACTTCAAAAGTTATTCCACAAAAACCCGTCCAGGTTATGCACCAGAGTCCTCGAGGTTCTAGTTGACCCACTTCCCAACCTTGTAGAGACTCGATGGTGGTACCCTTGGATCCGGAATGTCCAAAAATGGGGGTGCAGAGCTTAGTTTCACGTCTCTACCACCTTTCCTTCAAACGTTATCCTCCAAAAACCCGTCGAGGTATGCACCAGAGTCTTCAAGGTTCTGGTTGACCCACTTCCCGACC